>NC_136492.1:21902201-22044701 GCF_053919585.1 Euprymna scolopes | reverse complement strand
AAGGATAAGGATTAATGAGTCTCATGTGATTGGTGAGACAACATTGTAATGATCAGTAATGGTGGAAGTTGGGTAGAATTTAATTATTTAAAAGGACGGCTCAATAAGAACTTGTTTACATTGGACTTGAAAAAGATCATGCTGTAGTCAGCTGGAAAGCATCTCCACTATGTAGAGTTTCACAGTTGGGCAGTTCTAGAAAAGAAACCTTGTTCACGGAATTTGCGTTTAGTTCTAGGGTTTTAGATATAGAGTAGGAGAAATTGTTGAAAGTGGGTGTAGGTAGACGAGTGTTTGCTGCGAATGTTTTGCATGGAGGGATATCATTTATTGAAAGTTCAGTTGAGCATTTGTCATGAAAATAACGACAGAGGAGAGATAGGTTCACCACGTCTCTTCTGTGATAAAGAGATTTTAAGGAAGAGAAAAGGGCACTGCCTTCTGGATTTCAAAGCAGGTTTTGTTGTAGCTGTTTTAAATATATATGGCCCTTGCATTAAAGTAAAGTAACCTACTGATATCATGGAATACAATATATGACCGGAAGTTCTTCCGTTATATCGAATTGCAGAGTGAAATTATGAAAATTGTCCAAAAGTGGCAATTTGGGTTATTTCCAATCAGAAAAAAAAACTTCATAAAACTCTAGTGTGAGTCAAGTATGCACGGCTCTTTAAAATATACTTATTGCTAATAAATGGATAATTATATCTATCAGTACCATGGGGGGGGTATGATGGCTAAGTAGTTAACGACACAGACTGAAAACTTTTAATGGATGGCTCTCGTCCTGGGGAGGCTCCATGTTTTGAAAAGTTTCTGGGATTGACCTTTACTCCTGATCTGAAATGGAACACACAAAATCTGTTGCCAAGGTCGCAGGAAAAATGGTGGGATTCTTCTACTGTTCCAGTAGATATCTCACTGCTGATGCAATTCTCTGTCTGTATAAAAGCCAAGTACGTCCAAGGATGGAATACTGCTGCCACATCTGGACAGGAGCTGCTAACAACAGCTTATCCTGCCTTGACAGAGTACAAAATAGACTTCGTGGCTTGGTGGGGAAGAAGAAGAGACGTTGCGAGCCTGCCTTTGTTTTATCATTATTTCTATGGCAAGTGCTCGTCTGAACTCCAATCTCTACCTCCCTCGCCAATTTTTCACGAAAAATACCTGTCTAGCTGAAACCACTGTTAATAATTTTCCCCACTCTTTATCTGTGCCTAAATCAAAACATAGATTCCATGAACAAAGCTTCTTTCTTAGAACTGCACGCCTGTGGAACTCTCTTCCGTTTGCCTGTTTTCCACCTGACTACAACTTGGATGTCTTCAAATCCAACATAAACAAATTCCTGATAAACCGCCCACTTTTAGTAAGACACTTTATCAAATCTCCATTACTAACGATTACTGCAACATTATCCCATTGATTACTGTATACGCAATAACCCTTATCCTCGAATGGTCTCCGGGCCTTGATAAGTGGTGCCCCCCCCATGTAAAAAAAAAAACAGAAGGTATATTAATAATATACATATGTAGAGATCCGATGATGCTCTAAGCCAACTCCTTGATTGTACACTTCATAGATTAAAGTCATATTGCTTTATGCTCCAAGTCACTTCATGGCGCAGCTGAGAAGAACAAGTGTTTTTTTTTATTTTTGATTATTGATGTTCGATTTTCAGAGATTTTTTAACAAAATCAAATCAATTATATTTGAAAATATGTAGATTTATATCCAATGGTGTGCAGAGATCTGACGATGCACCAATGATATCGGACGAGGTCAACTCCTTGATTGTATCCCCTAAAGACTCAAGTATAAGTCCTAGTACTTAGAAATGTTATGAGAAAGGAAGATATTTTCTAATTAATTAGTATAAATTGTATTACAAAATAGTTGGATTATTTCCAACCAGAAAAAAACTTTATAAAACCTTAGTGTGAGTCAGGTATGCACGGCTTTTTAAATATACATTATTTATATACTATGACAGAGTAACAGTTTTATATAATTAGTAGGGCTATGACAACAGTATAATCTTTTCGTTGTTTTGACTCTCGAGTATATATCCAACACAGTTAGACACAGTTTATCAACCGAGAACCACATCACCCTATATAAAAGTATATAAGATATCAACGGATACACACTTGAGACGCAAAACAATGAAAAGAATATGCTGTTGTCATAGCCCCTAATAATTAGTAAGTGATATTAATACTACCTGTGCTAAGGATTGAACCTTCAATCTGCTGTGGTGGTGTGGATATAAGCGACAAATATTTTAATGGTGGATGCGCTGATGAACTACAAGCTCTTGTACCTCATCAATGTAAATATCCCCGATTAACCCAACAAGCAGCAAAGTCCCGCCCCGACACAGTAGAAACCACGAGATGTAAGAAGGCCTTCTACTCCAATAGTTTCTTTGCCAGAACTGCTAGAATTTGGAATCCCCTTCCAGGCTCCTGCTTCCCCAACTGTTCTAACATGCAGAAGTTCAAGTGTAATGTGAACAGACATCTTGCTGCTCAACTCCCTACATAGTATCCCTGAAACTTATGTTCCTGATAGTAGCCCCCGACATCAAAGTGGCACTGTGCTTTACTTGGGGTGAAAATGTAATTAAAAATAAATAAATAAAACGTATGAGGGCATCTGTAAGTTGAAGGTTTAATTCTCAGTGCGAAAAATACTAAGAATAAAATTATGAATTACTTTGGAATTTGATGTGCATCGCTAAGCTAATAATGCCAGAGCAAACCCTATATGTTCATGTAAAGAGCTTTAAAACTGCTCTTAATTGTATCCTTAAAAGACATGACCATGCTTTTTGTTTTAAACAAACACAAAAAAAAAATGCTATGAAATAATTAGACACCAATGAGTCTAGATTTCCTAAATTTAGATTTTGTTTAAAGGACGCTTGACTTTAACCCTGAAATCACAGATATTTTCTATTTGACGCGACTTTCAGGTTTAGTATAAGTTGATTTTAATCTTTATAAAGGGGCATTAATTTACACCCGCCCTGGAATGGGTAAAAGAGAGAGGGGGTGATATAATATAATAATTACCATAGAAAATATTAACTCCATGTCTCTTGGATTTTTTTTTTATAGGAAATCGTCGTTGTTGGATACGATTATGAGTGTACATTTTTGCACATTAGGATTGAGCCAGTCCCGGGTACAAAGTGTTTTTTTAGGTGATCCACGGGGCAAAATTTTTTGCCACACACACTTCAGATCTCACCATTCGCTGCAGCAAACATGTGCTTGACATGCAGGTTCAGGAAGGCATCTTGCAGCAGGTTGCCAGTGCACCATTATATGGAGTACCACCTTGTCGCCTACCTGTCATGCGAGTTTATTTGAAGGTGCATCTATCCAAGTGAATTAAATTTCTACAATCCGGTGTGGTACATACAGTGACTAGCCTTCCCAAATGGTCGCCCATCTGGTACTGACTAGGAACATCGTTGCTTAACTTTGGTGATCTGGAAAGAACCGGTGTGTCAACGTGATTGTGCCGTACATTATGGGAAAAATATGGAAATAAATATAGAAAAAAATAGTGATGCAGAGAATTAAGCTAACACTTTTTTTTTTATGCATTACAAAATGTGCAACACTAAAAAAGTACTGAACATCTGTGGCCATCTTTTTTATATGCACAATCGCATGTAAAACCTATTTCTAGCCTTCTTTTTTGTCAAATTAGGTAAAGCTTTTTTTCTTTTTTTTTCAAAATTCTCACTTTTGAGAATTATATCACTTATATTAGACTAGTGGGAGTACCCGGCGTTGCCCGGATGTAGAGAGGTTTTATCGTAAGGGTATTGAGCAACCAAGACCTAAAAAAGTTTCAATCAAAAAAAAAAAAAAAAAAAAAAAAAAAATGAAAATAGCAGTAAGTACCTGTGGGAGCACAAAAAAAAAATAACCACAGTAGCAAGGCTCGAATCTGTAACATTAAGAGGAAAGGAGGTGAAAAATAGGAAACACTTTAGTCGCCACGCCCACCGTGACTTATGGCGGCAAGGGCATTCAAAATAAGCTTAGTCATTACAAGGCGTACGATGACTTTGCAAAAATGTTGACACGAAAAGTGCCCCCTTCTTGTAAAAAACGGCCCAAATGGTCAAATAATTAATCTTTTTAGCCAAATGGTCAAATAATTAATGTTTTTAGCCAATTTTTGGATATATGTTGGACGAGAGACCGATCTTTCTAAATATATGAATTTTGTCAGTGTTGGTCGTGTGTGTTGAAAGTTTCATCAAGATATACATACATACATGATTGAGTGATTGCAACGTCTTGTCAGACGAGTGCCACTCCCTCAGACACTTAAAGTTTATGAGCCCAAATGCCTAAGGGAGTATCTATACAAAGATGATGTTACAGAGTCTTAGCTAAGTCTCACTCTTGATTCAAAACGTTGAGATCTAGCAACAAGCAAGAGCAAGATAGCCAGCAACAAGTTACACTGCAGACCAGCTTAATGCGGGTACTGGTCTCCCACTTTATGGTTTTTTAAATTAGATATTTGCTTCTCCTAGAAAAGTTGCCTTTATCATGGCTTACGGGAGCCCTCTCCATATATATACATACACACAAATATACATGGTGCTAGTTGGCCACTGACCCCGAAAAAGGGTTCATTCGCCCTTTGGAAGGTCTTGTTTTTAATCCTTCAGGGAGACTAGCCGCCCTCCTCACCAAACGAGTCTGGTGGGGGAACCAGTTTAGTCGCCGGTGACCCGACCATGAGACAGGTAGTACTGGGTTACATGGTACCAGTAGCATATGACATGACCTAACAACAACACACCGCACATACATACATACATACATACATGCATACATACTGACAGACACACTAACAGCCAGGTGAGATTTATATAATAGCTAAGCATTTTTTAAATGTGTATTACAAAATGTTTGGATTATTTGCAAACAGACAAAACTTTATAAAACTTGGTTCCTAAAAATATATTTATTACTCAGAAATTCAGACTACACATCAATAACATGGGGGAGGTGACCGAGTTGGTGAGCTAAGTTCGAACCCAGGCCATTTCACAGAAACACTTTCACTAAAACCACACTTGACCTTGTACCTAACCTTCTAGTGAGAAGGTAAATGAAATAATACATGTAGTGACCTGTCAAGGTTTGGTGATGCCCCAATGATGCCCCAGGTCAACTTTTTAAGTATATGCCCCAAAGACTTGAGTGTAAGTCATAATACTGAAAAACATTATATTTTTTGGATTATTCGGGGCTACTGTTCTGATGTCGAGTGTTATTCTCACAACGTTTCGATCTATGTAACGTTCAACCTTCTTGAAATGCATCTTGTTGAATTAGGGAATCTTACTGTCAAACTCGGTAATCTGCATGGAATTTTGAACGGAACACTTTATTTGATCCACAGAAGTAGCATGCTCTCTTTCCATGAGTCATGACCCGTTAGAAGTCTTATCTATATATATAAAAGCGAAAATGTATGTATGTATGTATGTATGTACGCTCCTCCTCGATGTCCACAAAAGGCTTCTTTCAGAGAAGCGCTCGCTTGCTTCACAACTTCTAAAAACTTTTTATATCATCTATAAATTGTAATATCTCACACTTAACCACTGAGCTCGCCTGCATATTTAATTTTATTGACTTCCAAACATTAATTATTCCACATTTCCCGCATCGGCACACGTTACATTCGGTTTTCGGTATAAACAAAAAGCGAAACTCGACTCAGTGCCCTCCGGGGCCCGGGCGACAAGATCTTGTTTTTACACGTCAATAAAAAATGTTTTAAAAAAATTGGGAGTTAAGTAGGATGTCCCCCAGTATGAGAGGGTGAATGTGGTATTATGGTGAAAGATACTAGCTGGGAGAAACTTTTGATTTTGTTTAGTTCTGGAGTGACAAGGATGACCAACGACACCCACAATCCCCCATTTTGAGTTGGCCATGTGCCTAAGTTTTTTGTTCATTTTCAATGTATTTTTAACATGAATAAAGGATCTAATATCTCAAAGTGTAATATCTGTTCAGACAGATACTGCAAGCAAAAACCAGATGTGGGGGCAACCCCACATACCTGACCTTTAACCAGCTCCCATTTCCCACCTCTCGGGAGCTGGTCCCCTTTTTCCCTTCCCCCTCCCTTCACTCCTCACATTAAAAATTGGCCTTGTGCCTAATTTGCTCGGTGGGGGAGCAAATAAATACCCTCAGGCTCAGAGCCCTCTGGGGCCCGGGTGACAAGATCAAAGTATAGTATCTGTTCCGACAGATGCTGCAAGCAAAGACCAGCAAAGACCATATGTGGGGGTAACCCCACATATCTGACCTTGGTCAATGTAGGGATCACCCTACAGACCAACAGTTACTATCCAGCTCCCATTTCCCACCTCTCAGGAGCTGGTCCCCCCTTTCTCTCCCCCTCCCTCTCTCTCCACATTAAAAAATGGCCTTGTGCCTAATTTGCTCAGTGGGGAAGCAAATAAATACAACAGGCCGAAAGTAACGTTTGTTCAATGTCGACTTTGTCATATCAGACTGTAGCTTTCATTTCGCTCCTCCTAATAAACAGGGAGCGGGTTTTTAAAAACAAACAAACCGATTTATTCACCTCATTCAAAACTGTCCCGCACAAAATGCTTACTGCTGAATAGCTATCGCCGTCACGTCAATCAAAAACGCGCACCTGTTTTTTTTTAAACACTTTACTATTTTCCAACTGCGCGTCGTGAAGGCTTCGTTTTTTTTTTCACGAGCACCTGTTTTTTTTCACATACCCCGAAAAACACCCGGGCAACGCCGGGTACCCCTCGCTAGTCTATATATATAAAAGCGAAAATGTATGTATGTATGTTTGTGTGTCTGCTAAAAACTTTCGACAGACACAACGAAAATTCACAAACTCAGTATCATATCAAAGCTCCATCCTTCGCTCGAAAAATATCGAAAAATCGGCCAAAAACGTTCATTTTTTTCACCCCGAAATCGACAATTTTCGACAGGGGGGGGCAACAAAAACGGTCTTCTCGTGACGACGAGCGGTTCTACGCATGCGCCAGATGACGTCATGACCAGATTTACTTTAAATAGTTGAAAAACTGAACAAATTTCATGTATGTCGTGTTAGCGCTGTTAATTAGCGCGTTGGTTCATTATCTAAAAGTTTTGGGTTCGAATCGTGGTGTGAGATGTCTTCTTTTTTTTTTTTTTCGATTTTTTAAATTTAAATATTGAACCAGTGTTATTTAAGCCATTTTTCCCGTAACGTTCGTTTTTCTGTTTTATTTTATTTTTTTTACTTCGCTTATCCACCCCTGACCACACACCCAAAAACACCCGGGTACCCACCGATTTTTTAAATTTTAATACCGAAACAGGCTTATTCAAGCCATTTTTCACGTGTTCATTTTTCTGTTTTCATCATTCGTTTGCCTTACGTTAGTTTTTTTTGTATTTTTCCCCCGCTTAAGTTTTAACGTTGTTATCTTTTTTTACTTTGCTTATAACAAACAAACCTACGTCGTCATCGTCGTCACGCTCGACGACTTCCAGGCGCGCACCTGTCAATTTGGTTCTTACTTAAATAAATAAATTTAAACATCTTTCACTAACTCATTCTGGCTGGCCGATTTTATTTTCAAACTTCGCCTCAGGGCTTCCGGTTCGATCCTACCCCCCACCCCCCGGGTTCTTTTTTATTAAACACCACACACACCTACAAACACCCGGGCAACTCTGGGTACCCCACTAGTATTATATAAATCTCAAACGACAGTTTGTGCATTTGGGTGTTTGGGTCTGTGTTCGTATGCCTGCTAAAAACTTTCGTCAGCCACATCAGACCGGGTTGAAACCAATACCATCTGAAAGAGCAATGTCTCGGAAGCATAATATGTGAAAATAAAAAAAAGAAGATTAATTCTGTGGTGGTCAACTGGACCATTTCTTGCAAGGAGGGTCACTTTCTGTGTCGCCATTTTTTGCAAGTCATGCACGCGTATCTTTGTTTAAAAACGTTATTTTTCAGGATCATGACGCCATAAGTCGTCGTGATCCAATAGGCAAAAGCATTTCTCAGTAACGTTTTTCCCTTCTTTCCCGTTTCAGGTTTGAGCCTGCCTACCGCGGCTAATTTTTTTTTTTTTTTTTCGATCTTGCTGCTATTTTGATTGAAAGAAAAGTTGTTTTGATTCACTTTTTTTTTTTTTTTAGAAGTTGTCAACTACTTTTTTATGGGGAGGTGGTGCTCAATATCCTTAATATAGCAGCTGTGTCCAAACTGAACTTCATCTTCACCCGGGCAACACCGGGTATCTATGCTAGTCTTAAATAATTCTCAGTTTCATTCTTAGTATCGCCTGTAGTAGGATTGAACCTTCAATCCCTCAGAAGAGTGAGTTTTTTTTTTTTTTTTTCTTTTTCACTCGAAACAAGGCATATTGCCACTTGGAACATAAGGGATTACTATTTGAGGTCGTATCTAACAGGGGACTGTGGGGAGTTGAGCAGCAAGATATCTGTTCACATTACATTTAAACTTCTGCAGGTTAGTACAGTCAGAGAAGCAAAAAACAGGGAGGTGGTTCCAAAGAGTACCCGTCCAAGGGTAGACCTAGAACTAAATTTTATGTGTCCTTTACTGAGAACTATTATGAAAAAGGGAGATAGTTGAATGTGATTTGATACCCCCTCACTCTGATTTGATGCCCCATCGCCACTTCCTCTGCACTTCGCACACCACTGTCTATAGTTGAGGATAAGAAGATGTGTTACAAAATAAATAAATGAAAATATGCATGTGAATGATATCTTTTATCAGGAATTACTTCTGTCTGATAAAAAGATTAACTTGTCAGTTTCCGAGACAAAATAAGATGCGAATTTTCATTTAACTTTCAGCGCATCTTATCCTCAGGTGCGATTCAAAATGCAATTCCATGCATTTTTAAATTAATTTAATTTCCTTCAAAAATATCCAAAAATCAAATTGTCGATAGAAAACCTCGTGGACACAGATTTGTTTTCTTAATGTTTTATTTAAATAGAACAAAGACAGAAAACTGAAACGCATGTGTACGATAAGGTGAGAGGGGGGGGGGGTGATTGAGAGGAGATTAATTGGAAGGGGAGCTATCATTTATATATTAAACTGGGTTATTGGTAGAAAACTTCAGACACTTTTTAAAAAGTTTTATTTAAATAGAACTAAGACTGAAATACATGTGTACGAGAAAGAGAGAGAGGGTGGGGAACTTGATTTAAAAGAGATTAATTGGACTTTTGATGTCGCCTCGCTTTCAAATATTATTATAATAATATATTTTGAATATAGTTATAATAATATATAATTATTGTTTTAGTAATTTCTTTGTGCAGTGATTCTTCACTGAAAAAAAAAATAAATCAACGAAACGTTATGAGGAAAAAGGAACATTCGAAAGAAACGGTAAAAAAGAAAATTGTCTGCAAAGAGGGGTTAGATTGAAAGTATGAATTAAATATGGCCTCTTACAATGTGATGTTAGTATTTGTATTGAACTATGTAGCACAATATTACTACTTGAGTTATTATTAGTATTTATTAAATTGGATTTATTAAACTCGTCTGGTGATTAAAAAAAAATCTCATGGACATTTTTTTTTTTTTTTTAAAGTTTTATTTAAACAAAATAAAGACAGAAAACTGAAATGCGTGTGTACCGTAGAGAAAGAGGGTTCAGAAAAGATTGATTGGAAGGAGGGCTGCCATTTACATATTAAACTGAGTTGTTGATAGAACACCTCATGGACACTGGCTTGTTTTTAAAAGTTCTATTTATTCAGAATAAAGACAGAAAACTGAAATGCGCGTATACAAGAGAGATTGTAGGTTTTGTGAATACTTTTTTATGGGGAGGTGGTGCTCAATATCCTTAATATAGCAGCTGTGTCCAAACTGAACTTCATCTTCACCCGGGCAACACCGGGTATCCATGCTAGTCTTAAATAATTCTCAGTTTCATTCTTAGTATCGCCTGTAGTAGGATTGAACCGTCAATCCCTCAGAAGAGTGAGTTTTTTTTTTCTTTTTCTTTTTCACTCGAAACAAGGCATATTGCCACTTGGAACATAAGGGATTACTATTTGAGGTCGTATCTAACCGGGGACTGTGGGGAGTTGAGCAGCAAGATATCTGTTCACATTACATTTAAACTTCTGCAGGTTAGTACAGTCAGAGAAGCAAGAAACAGGGAGGTGGTTCCAAAGAGTACCCGTCCAAGGGTAGACCTAGAACTAGGCCTACAAAACTTAATACACTTGATTTTTATCTGTTCAGGTACTCTCTCATACCAGAAGGATGATTAAAGTTGATCAGATTCTTTCTTCAAGTTCACCAGGATCAGGAAAGGACCTTAACACGCTTTGGCACTTATTCAGAACACGAACCGCGCTGGAACAACGGTGTTATGTAGAAATCCATTCTTTACTGTTCTGTATCTTCGTCTTTAATAAACTAACGCACCGCAAAAATTGGATCCAACTTGAAAAATTAAATCTCAAAAAATGTAGGATATAACGGGCCAACTTTCTAGAGTATAGCTGCCCGGGGGGAGGGGGCGATGCTCTTCTAATTTCCAAAACGAACGATTGCTTTCTAGCTATGCTAACAGATGGCAGTTCTGTTATTTCTTTTTTTTATGGCGGCTTCAAATAACCAAAAGTTTTAGACCAATCAGAAAAAAGGTTAATTATTCTTTTTTTTTATATTCTTTAAAGTTTATTATCATTTTTATATAGATACATTTTTATTTTTAGCATTGGTGCCCGGCGCTACCCGGGTATTTGGAGGTGTATGTTAAGCAAAAAAAAAAACAAAAAAAAAAAACGTTCAATTTTTAAAAAACTTTGACCCCTATTATGACCCCTTAAAATTTATTGTTTTGGGCTCAAATCAAGTTATTAAGGTAGATCCATGCTCAAGGAGTCTATATCTAAAATTTCAAATGTGTAGACTCAAAATTGTCGGAGGAGTTTGGTAGAGTTCTCAAAGGTCAAATCGTTTAACTTTGACCCCTTAATCGCCAAATTTCTTGCCAAAAACCGATCGCATCGATTTTTCCAAATCTCAGTACCCTGTATATCAAATTTCGAGTCTGTAGACTAAAAATTGACAGAGTTATTGCGTAGGGAAATGTACACAGACACACACACACACGTTCACTTTTATTTTATATATATATATATATATATATATATATATATATATATATATATATATATATATATATATATATATATATATATATATATAATAAAAATGTCAGAAATACGACACCACAAGATTGAGAAAGAGGATGGGGGAGATTGATTTAGAAAAGATTAATTGGAACGAGAGATGCCATTTACATACTTAGACTAAGTTTTGAATTTACACTTTACATCTTTGAAAACAAATTCCAAATTTCACACGACGACGGCGAAATCTCCATGGCACCAATTTTTATTAACCATTATGGTGGAATCTTGCTGGAAATGGTGTAACTATTTATTCCGGGGAGCTTTTAAATTGACAAATAACTAGCAATTATTAGAATTCATTAATAGTTATCTATCGTTAAGGCGGTGTTGTATACTGCTTACCATTATACACCCGTGCACATTCTTCTTCCCTCGTGAATGCTCGCGCTGTTAAACTCAGTGGTTGATAGAAAACCTCTTGAACATTGATTTATTTGAACAGAACAAAGACAGAAACCTGAAATGAGTGTGTATGTGAACGAGAAAGACAAAGAGAATTGAAGGAGAGCGATAACATACCTTTATTAGATTCTATTAATACTCCTAAAAATGGGTGTTTCTTTTTTCTTTTGTTTTCTTATGCATTGATATTCATATTAAAAACCCTTTTTTCTATTTATTTAAAAAAAAAATAAAACTTTGTTATATATGGGTCGTGGAATGTACTCACAATGCGTCCAAACAAATCTAGTAATGATGTTTATGACAATGATTTCATATGGACTTAAAAAATTACAATATTCCAATAGCTGGCTGACAATTTCGAAATGATTCAATGGATTTCCAAGCGTCCGTTAATAACAAATTCTTGGGGGAGGGGGTGAAATGTGTAATTTACCGTGCACATTGAACCGTTATTCAATTCATGGTTGGAGATGAAAACGTTTAAAAGATAGATTTCGTCGCTCAATACGAAAAAAAAAAAATTTTTTTTTTTTCGAACATTTATCTTGATAATTTGTATGTGGAGTGAGAATTTCTTTCCATTTTAGTTTTTACATAAAGTCAGAACTTGGCGGCCATTTTCTTTCTAGGCCGCTGTGTCTGCACATTACCCAGACGATTAATTGACGTCACAGTCGTCCGCCATTTTGGATAAGAAACTACAAAATTACAAATATATTTTTTTTACTTCGTTTTATTCTCAGGATTCAACTTCATCGTTCAAACACTTCTGCGCATGCTCAACTTTCCTCATTTCCGCTCGGCCTTAGCTTAGCGCTAAAATACAGTTACAGCCAAGATGCAGATGCCAAAAGACAATGTATTTGAGTTATATTTCGGATCCATTTATAATAAACACTTTATTACTAGAAAATGTTTTTTTTTTTTTTTTCAATTTTATTGTGATAATAAAATCATATTATTTGTTTTTAATAAATGGACCAGAAATATGACGAAATATAACCTTTTAAAATAGCAGCAGATTAACTAACGTCACAGTTGTTCGCCATTTTGGATAAGAAACTCGCAAATTACAAATATATTTTATTTTATTCACCGTTCAAACATTGAAAAAGAAATCAGTCGAGCAGCAACATGAATGACAAAAGCAACAACACCAAATGAGAAAAATAAATGAGATTTCTTCGACAAAAAAAAAAAAAAAGTACAGAGGGGAGGTTCCTAATCAAATCCTTCGAACATCCAATGACAAGATCACGCCTCTTTCTACCTTGCCCATCTTTCGTGCGAAGAAAGACTACAGCAAATAAATAAAAAAAACTCTCCAAATAGAACAATTATCGATCAATACGAAAGCGGATGTTTTGATCGTTGGCACCAAGAAAGGTTTGTTATATAAAGAATAAATAAAAATACGCAAGGAATTATTTTTACCAAACGCTTTAATTATGCTATGAACAGATTATATGTGTAAAGTATAAAAAAACGTTGTTCTACAGTTCTTTGCTGAGTTCACTTTAAAAAATTCCATGAGCAAAGCTTCTTTCTTAGAACTGCGCACCAGTGGAACTCTCTGCCGCTTGCCCGTTTGCCACCTGACTACAACTTGGACGTCTTCAAGTCCAACATAAACAAACTCCTGACAAACCGCCCCCTTAAGTAAGACACTCTATCAAAACCCCCAATACTAATGATTACTACAATACTATCTCATTGATTACTGTACACGCAATAACCCTTATCCCTGAGTGGCCTTCGGGCCTTGATAAGTGGTGACCTACATGTAAAAAAAAGGGGGGGGGAAGAGGAGCTGTCACCATCTTTTTTTTTTCTTTTTTTTTAACTCACGTTCACCTCTAACAAGGTATATCGCCACTTAGACGTAAGGGGCTACTATTTGGGACTAGGCCTAGGAAAGATTAACAAGATGTTGGTTTACGTTACATTTAAATTTCTGCACTCAATACAATCAGGGAAGCAGGTAGCAAGAAAGAAATTCCAAAGTCTAGCTGTCCGAGGAAAGAAACTATTAGAGTAGAAAGCTTTCTGATATTTAGGGACTTCAACAGTGAAGAGGTGAGATTTTGTTGTTAAGCGGGTTTTTCGGGGATATGTATGCCAAGAGGGTACAAATGCAACAAGTTCATCAGAGCACATTCCATTAAAATATTTGTAAAACAGACATAGAGATGCAACATTGTGGTGATGGGACAGGGGTTGGAGTTTAGTGGATAAAGTGGGATATATTAGATTGAAAACTCTTTTTGGACCTTATCCAAGAAAGAGACTAGGGGTAAATGCACCAGCCCAGATGTGGCAACAATACTCCATGCATGGGCGAACCGTGGCTTTGTAGAGGTACAGGAGACTCTTAGGTGTGAGTATTCTTCTAGCTCAATAGAAGCAACCCACCTTCTTTGCAGCAGCCTTTACAATGTCCTCAATGCATGCATTCCAGTTTATATTACCTGCAATTGTTAGGCCAAGGAGTTTGAAGCAAGAGGCGTCTTGTAATTGTTAAAGGAAAGCAGCTTAGTCTTACTAGCATTAAATGTTGTCATCCATTTGTGGCCTTATCACACCACCGTTCAGAAGTCATTTTCTAATGATTCTGCCACTGTCTTAGATTTATCTACATTCCTTCTTACCTCATGCATCTTATAGAGCATCAACAAATATACCCATCTCAGACACAATATTATCACAAAGGTCGTTGATGAATGTCAGGAATAATAGTGGTCCAAGGATTGACCCCTGAGGCACTCCTGCATTAATATTATGTTGCTTGAATGTACGTCCATCAATGACAATCTGGATGGTCCTATTGTCGAAGAAGGATCTGATTATACTTAGTATACGTCCAGTTATACCGTACGATTTAATTTTCATCAACAGCCCTTCGTGCTAGACTTTATCAAAGGCTTTGGATATATCAAGGGCTACAGCCTTTGCTTCGCCTGCCTTATCCAGTACATGGTATATGCGTTCAGAGATGACTGTTAAAATATCTGCAGTAGAATGATATTGCCTAAATCCATACTGTTTGTCAGAGAGATTTGCTTTTGCAAGGTGCCAGACTAGTGCTTGATTAATTCCATGCTCCATGCTTCCGTTCAGTCTTAAAAGACAAAGGATACCCCCTGTTGGTGCAGTAGTGTTTGTAATTGTGAGGCAAGGGTTGCGCAATTTCCAACCACACCTTTCTTGAATCGGCACTGTTTTAGTCCAGTGTCAAGGAGAAGACCAGGACGACTGGAAACAATGCATAGATCAGCAGAGAGCTGAATCAACACTTTTCAGCACCTGAAAGTCCCAAATGGTCACCCATTTAGTATTGACCAAGTTCAACATTGCTTAACTTCAGTGATCCAGCGGGGACCGGTGTGTCAACGTGATCATGCTTGATTAATTAAGATCTCAAAGATTTTAGTGGAGAAGAGGGAGGAAACTAATAGAGCGATAATTAAGAGGGTCAGTCCTTTCACCAGAATTCTTGTACACTGGTACCACAGGGACCATCTTCGAGCTATTAGGAAAGAAAGATTCAGCAAGGCATTTATTGTAAAGCTTGGAAAGTACGGGGGCTAGCTCAGCTGAGCATTTCTTAAATAGTATAGCACGGATGAGATCAGGCCTACATGCCTTGGAGGTGTCGTGGACATGACAAGGGGTAATTTTTACATCATCTAGTGTGACTTCAGTCCCCACAGGAAAATTTGGAAGGGAGTACTAATGTTGGCTCCAAGGTGGAGTTGAAATCAAATCGCCGGGCAAGCAGTTTCATCTTCTCGGTTGCCGTGCTTGTGACCTTCTGGTTGTTGGATAGTTGAGGAAATTACTGATTGCTCTTTATTCACTACACTATTATAGATTTTCTAGAAATCATGAATTCCTATCTTTTGCAATTCTATGCGTTCTCTGATCATTTCAGCATGCTTTCTTTTGGTTGTCACTATTTCTCTCTTACAATGATTTCTAGCATCTACGAATTTTTGCCTATTTGACTTATGACGTACAAACCAGCAAAATGCATGCTGTCTTTGGGCAATGGCAGCTGCACAATCTGTAGTGAACCATGGGTGTGAGTGGGGCTTGCTATCATACTTCCGTGTAGAAACATGTGCTTTAATCCACACTTTGACCTATTCATTTGTCTCATTGGCACATTGTTCAGCAGAAAGAGCGAAGATATTGGCCTACGGAGCATCTCTGATGTGTTCGCTAATAGTTTCCCAGTCAGCCCTTTTGTAGTACCTTGTTGCTTTGAGCACCTTGGGGTTAGGATTTAAGTGTGATGTCAACTGATACCGCTAGATGGTCTGCAATTCCAAGTGGACTGTGGGCGTCACACAATCCTTGGGTACTGTGGTGAGGAGTAGGTCTAGAAGTGAAGCCTGGTAGGTGGGTTGGGAACATTACTGTCTGTGTGAGGGAATGGGCTATAGAGAAGTAGAGTGTCCAACTGCATCTGTGTAACCTGAGAAACCAAACCAATTTTTATGGTAGACATTAAAATCACCAAACACATTATATAATAGATGCCCAGAAAACTGACACCCCTGCCCGTCTACTTGAATGCATATAGATATTCTGGAGCTCTGTGGCAATCAAAACGTGGATTCCATGAACAAAGCTTCTTTCTTAGAACTGCACGCCTGTGGAACTCTGTTCCGTCTGCCTGCTTCCCACCTGACTACAACCTGGATGTGTTCAAGTCCAACGTTAACAAATTCCTAATGAACTGCCCCCTTAAGTAAACACTTCGTCAAATCTCCACACTAACGTAATGTACTTGCAATAACCCTTATCCCTGAGTGGCTTCTGGGCCTTGATAAGTGGTGACCACTGTATAAAAAACAAAACAAAAAAAAAACCCATATGAAATGGGTTGATATACCATTAAAAATCAAAAATCAAAAAACTCTTACGTTTCTGAATTTTTTAAATTACCGAGTTCAACAAAAACATTTTTGAGTTCGACAAAAACATTTTTGAGTTCGACAAAAAACATTTTTGAGTTCGACAAAAACATTTTTGAGTTCGACAAAAACATTTTTGAGTTTGACAAAAACATTTTTGAGTTCGACAAAAACATTTTTGAGTTCGACAAAAACATTTTTGAGTTTGACAAAAACATTTTTGAGTTCGACAAAAACATTTTTGAGTTCGACAAAAACATTTTTGAGTTCAACAAAAACATTTTTGAGTTCGACAAAAACATTTTTGAGTTCGACAAGATACACCAGAAGAAGGTCGGAGGTTACATCAGCCAAAACATTGTAAGAAATGACACACAAGATGAGAGTGGAGGTCTGAAGAATCCAAATAATACCAAAAGACTCCTTATTATAAAGTTTCTATTAATATCTCTCTCTCTCTCTCTCTCTCTCTCTCTCTCTCTCTCTCTCTCTCTCTCTTCGAGTTTACTACCAGTACAAGGTAATAAAAAAAAATAAATAAATAAAAGGATTGAAATTGTTCATCATAAACGGAAAGGAAATATCATTAGTGTAGTAATATTATTTAACCCATGATTATAGAGATAGAGATAGGAGTGGGAGGAGAAAGGGGATATAGTAAGCAAAGAGAGAGAGAGGTTAATTCTAGATTTTGCCTTATTTTTATAATATACTTAATAGACTTTGCAAACTCACATTTTTATCATTCAAACTATCTAACCTAAGCTCAGTGGATGATCCAACGGTTCACATTTTTATTTCTAGTCATATATAAATACAGGAAAAACATCAGCATAAATAAAGATTACACTTGAAGAAAGCTGGAGAGCATGTCAACCGAAATGTAAAAGAACTACTGTTATACAGCTGTATGTGTAAATTTGTTTGCTTGTGATCATCTCTAGTATGTTGAGTGTATGTGGCTTCAATAAGTTTACGGATTTTTTCCGTATGGACACTTGTTGATAGTACACACACATGAAGCTCTAGTCTTCTTTGAAGTAATCTCCTCCAGCTGTAATGCACTTGTACCATTCCAACATCCTCTGGAATGCCTCATGGAAGTCCTCTGTGTGAGCGTGTCAATGACCCCCATCACAGCCTCTTTCATCTCTTCAATTATCTCATAACGACAGCCTCTAAGTTTTCCTTGAGCTTAGGGAATAAGAAAAAGTCACAGGGAGCAAGGTCTGAACAATAGGGAGGGTGAGGAACTATCTTGATGCACATCTTGGTCAAATAGTCTCTGACAAGGATGGAGTTGTTGGCTATAGAGACAATAAGTGCAGAGTTTGATGTCAGTGTGGGAACTGTACACACAATTATTCACGAGGAACTGAAGATGCAGAAGATTAGTGCTATTAAGTGTTGAGACATTATGTTGAACAAAGATAGCGGTGAAGAAACAGTGCAGTACAATCCTGAGTGTAATTGCCAGTAACAAAGATGGCGGCGAAGAAACAGTGCAGTACAATCCTGAGTGTAATTGCCAGTAACAAAGATGGCGGCGAAGAAACAGTGCAGTACAATCCTGAGTGTAATTGCCAATAACAAAGATGGCGGCGAAGAAGCAGTACAGTCCTGAGTGTGTGTGTGTGTGTGTGTGTGTGTGTGTGTGTGTGTGTGTGTGTGTGTGTGTGTGTGTGTGTGTGTGTGATACAGGTATTTTGGACATACCTTAACTTCATGCGCTGTTGATCTTGTCCACCTGGAATTTATCTTGTTCTTGGAGGGGAGTCTGGAACCTGTTTGGACGAATATTCAATCACTTCCAAGAACGCTGGTTGGTTTTATATAGTTTTTATTCATTTTCCAGGTGTTGATCGCAGAAGAATGGAAAGTGAATATCTTTGCTTGTGTAGTTAATTCTAAGTCGCCATTCTGAGATGCATCAGCCCTCTCCCCAGTGAAGGGAGGATGACCTATTAAACCGTCCGCTCTGCTCAACGTCCAAGCTCCAACTCCCAATCATCTCCAGCTAACCTGATCATGTAACATACACGTAGATCCGATCAGCTGACCAGCTCTTCCGGTAAACTTGTATACAATATGATTTGCTATATTTTGACAGTATTTCAACAGTCTTCACATTCATTTCCCATCCATCTCTCCAGTTAGATAGATAGATAGATAGATAGATCGACACTTTCTTGTGTTCAACCTACTACATAACAAATCTTGTGACAATATTGACAAGATATAGACCACTGACTTTGATAAAGATGTATTTTTATAATAGAGCATTTAATTATAAAAAAACTTAAGACATCATAAAAAAAAATGTATGGTAATTATATAGATAATAGTATTAGAATAATTATTGAATTTGAAATGTCGACATTTTGAAGTCCTACAAAACGAGTTTGACCAGATGATGCTTTTAGGAAAGGCACGTTTGTATTATGGTTGAACACAAATCTGTGGAAAGGAAAATTTCTTGAAATATTGTCATATGGAACCTCCATCAAACCACATTAATTATTAATTACTAGCTGGGTACCTGGTATTGCTTGGTCACAAAATATGTTTAAGTATATTTTAATGTATGCAGATTTCGTATTTATTACTATACAGTCGATTTGATTATTATATTGTACCCGATATATAGTAGTGATTTCAAAAGTAAAAAAAGCAAAATAACTTAAGTGTCATCAGCTTGATTCGAAACCAAAACATATAATGCTCCAGCCTTAGTTGTTGCTGTTTGAGCTATTGTCAAATGGATATGAAATAGTTAAAAATTAACTGACTTTAACATATGTGTATTTGCGCATGCATACAAATAACACATTTAGTCAACTTATGCCTGCCAATGTCCAATTTTTTCAACTTTGATCCCTTAGCAGCTATTTTTGCCGGCTAAAATTCCACAAAAGAATGGTCTACAAGAAAATACAATCATTTGACCTGCCTCGCATCACTCTGTGACTTTGTGTCTTGAAGGAAATGTACTTGGAAAAATTGGAGACAGACAAACAGACATGTATACATACAGACATAGTGAGTTCTATAAATTAAATTATTTTTAATTATTATTAATTATTAATTATCAATGAAAAAGTAAAATTTTCGAAATTCATTCTACCTTCATATGTTTTAATTAGCATCAGTTCACCCGTTACACATCTGCATTGTATTGTCTTCTAAACGAGTTTTGCCTTTGTATACACACTAAACAATGCTTCAAGCAAACTACATCAACCTATTAATAATAAAATTAATTTCATCCATTCCTATAAGCTTTATAAAATGATAAAAAAAAAATTCGCAAATTTTCGCAAATTTCTTATTTTTATTTTTTAATTTCATGAAATTTAATTATACTTGATCCAGTCATGAATACATACCTTAATACTTTTCATTTCTTTGAATTTGAAGAAAAATAACAAAAATTTTCACTTACCTACAAAAAAGAAAAAAAAAAGGAAGAAATTAGTAACATTTAAAAAAAAAGCCACAGAATAATTAACAATTTATGTGCAGATAATCCCAATAATTGTAGGAGCACTAGGAATAATCGCGAAAATCTTTGGAAAAAAGAATGGGAGAAATTTGAATCAGAGTGGAGGCTGAGAAAATACAATGGATAACAGTAATGAAAACAGCTGAAATAAGGAAAATCCTAGAATGCGGAAACCAACCTACATAAAGTTGTGAACACTAACCAGTAACTTGGTGTTGTAATAGGAATAAGATAAGAAAAAAGCATAACCACAAAGAACCAAGAAAACTAAAACCGCAAAATACTACGCCTACCCCCCCCCCCTCAAAATAGTGGCATCTACATCAGATGGCACCACATGAAAGAGTTGAGAAGAGTTCAAGAAGAACAAGGAAGGGGAGTACTAGTTAGACCTTCACTGGAAAAGTGCAGAAATGACTGGGGCCTTGAGGAGGGTTTTTGACACCAGTGAGAAATTAATGTCCCACTCAAAACACAAATGGAATACTGTTGCCATATCTGGGCAGGAGCTGCTAAAAACAGCCTATCCTGACAGAGTACAAAATAGACTTTGTGGCTTAGTGGGGGATGCCCTTTTCTCTACCCTGCAACCTCTCTCCCACAGAAGAGACGTTGCGAGCCTATCCTTGTTTTATCGTTATTTCCATGGCAGGTGCTCGTCTGAACTCCAATCTCTGGCCCCCCCCCTCGTCAATCTTTCACGAAAAACACCTGTCTAGCTGAATCCACTGTGAAAAATTTCCCCCACTCTATATCTGTGCCTAAATCAAAATGCGGATTCCATGAACAAAGCTTCTTTCTTAGAACTGCACGCCTGTGGAACTCTGTTCCGTCTGCCTGCTTCCCACCAGACTACAACTTGGATGTCTTCAAGTCCAACGTTAACAAATTCCTAATGAACCACCCCCTTAAGTAAACACTTCATCAAATCTCCACACTAACGTAATGTACTTGCAATAACCCTTATCCCTGAGTGGCTTCCGGGCCTTGATAAGTGGTGATCACTGTGTAAAAAAAAAAAAAGAAGAAAACAAACTATATATATCTCTCTCCCTCTGACACACACACACACACACACACACGTATATATGAATTTTCTCTCTTTTTTCTTTTTTCCGACATTATATTGTCATCCATTTTTCTTTCTTAGCTAAGAATTTCTATTTTTTCTGAGAAGTATATGCACAAAAAGAGTCGGTATTGACATTATAATAACCAACTGGTTCTGCATAATAAAACGGATCTGTAAAAAATGCACCACAACTTTAAAGTGTTGGAGGAGTTATTTTGCATAAAAAATTAATATTGGTATCTTGGGATGTAGCCATACTGTTATTCTTTTATATATATGAAGGTCAGGGTTGTGTTTTCCGTGGCTGAAGTGTTGATTGAATTTTAAAATTAAATACGTTTGAAATACGCTTGAAAGCCAAATTACATCACAATATTATGAAAATAAACAAATATTTACTTGCTTAAAATTAATATTTCGGCGCTATACGTCATCTTCAGGATATTATACATTTTTTTCCTTGCCATGAGTTTAAATTGAGGAAAATAAAACAATTAGTAAAGAGTCTGTGTGTTTTTGTCTGTGGTGTAAGTTGAAATGTTGGTTCTGAAGATGGCGTATAGTGCAGGAATATTAATTTTAAACAAGTAAATATTTGTTTAGTTTCATAATATCGCACTGTAATTTGGCTTTCAAAAGTATTTTTTACGTATTTTATTTTAAAATTCAATCAACGCTTCTATGACGGAAAACACAACCCTGACCTTCATATCACGTTCGCCAAACGTATTCTTCCGGCATTTCAAAGTAACACCGCGCATTCTCACCTTTATAAATATATAGACAAGAGGAGACAACTCAACGGATTAACATTAACAATCTTATGGATCTATGCACTCTAAAAGGTTCGGAAAATATTGTTTTAGTAAATGAATGTACGATATATGACAAAGAATGAAATCTTTCTGTAAAATTTGGGAAACTATAGGGAATTTTGAATGCAACCGTTTATTTAATCTGTGTGGGTAGCAAGGACATATGACGTAATGGATATAAGTGCTAACTTATAATCAGTTCTAAGTGGCGTATGTAGGTTGAAGGTTCAATCCTTAGTGAAGGCAATACCAAGAATAGAATTACGAATTACTTAAGACTTATATCCAGTCATGACTGACGGAATAAGAACAAACTACCTCCTCGAGGAATTAAATAAAGAGTTCTGTTCAAAATTTCAGATAAATTCTAGAGTTCAGCAGAAATATCTTTGAGTTCGATTGAAAGATGCTCGAATTTGACTGACAGATTCTTGAATTGGATAGACAGATTCTTGAGTATGACAGATTCTCGAGTTCAACTGAAAGATTTCCGAGTTCGACAGAATGATTCTCAAGTTCAACTAGAAAGATTCTCGAGTTGAACAAAAAGATTTCTGGGTTCGCCTGAAAGATTCTCGAGTTAAACAAAAAACTTTTCAAGTTCAACAGCAAGATTCCCGAGTTCAACTAAAAGATTCTCAAATTCAACTAAAAGATTCTCGAGTTCAACAGAAAGATTTTCGAGTTAAATAGGATTTCTGAGTTCGACTGAAAGATTCTCGAGTTCAACAGAAAGATTTCCAAATTCAACAGAAAGATTTATGTTTCCAACAAATTTCCAAGTTCGACAGAAAGATTCCCGAGTTCAACTAGAAGATTCCCGAGTTCAACAGTAAGAATTTCGAGTTCAACAGAAAGGTTCCCGAGTTTGACCAAAAGATTCTCGAGTTCAGCAGAAAGATTTATCGAATTCGACCAAAAGATTTACGATTTGGAATAAAAGCTTCCCGAATTTGACAAAATCCATCAGAAGAATGTCGGAGGTTATATTGACCGAAAAGTTGTTTGAATCACATCCAAGATGAGAAGAGTAGTCCAGATAATACAAATAATCTATGCTTGTTTTAAAACTTCTGAAATATTTTTGCAAAAAGATCCATTAAAATATTCTGAAAGAAGTTTTATATAGTTTTTTTTTAAATCCTGCTTTGTCTGTCACCTTCAATAGCAAATAAAAACGGAAGTAAAACGAAAAAAAAAAAATTTTTTTTGGAACCAAAATAGAATATTTCTTTTGTTCTGTTTGATTGCAGTAAACAAACAATTGTATTCACAGTTATGGAAACGAGATTGCAGTGCTTTTTATCTCGCATTTTCGTTGTTGTGCAACTCACACACACAAAAAAAAGTGAACCCGTGATGGTTAATGAGAGGGATGAAGAACACTGGATTATCGGAGGAGACTTGCTGTCACTTAGGAATGGGAGAAATTTGAATCAGAAGGAAAGGTTGAGAAGATACAAGCTATAACAATAATGAAACAGTGAAATAAGGAAAATCTTAGAATGCGGAAACCAACCTACATAAGTTGCAAACAGTAACCAGTAACTTGGATGTTGTAATAGGAATAAAATAAAAACAGACTAGAGAAAACCAAGAAAACCAAAACCGCAAAATACTGTAGTCTTCACCCTAAAAAAAAAAAAAAATGGTGGCGGCTATGTCGGATGGTGCCACATGATAGAATTGTGAAGGGCCAAGAGGACTGAAGAGGAAGAACACTAACAAGACCTCCACTGCAGTGCAGAGAAAACTGGAGGTTTGGGGAGGCTTTTTTCCACTCAAAACCCAAGGAATACAAATGGTTTATGCCAAAATCAATGTTAAGAGGCTGTTGAGATAATAACAAGTCACGCTGGTTAGTCAGAGAGATGAAGAGTGTTGGGAATTTGGGGAGACTTTTTGTTACTCAGACTCCAGGAACACCACAGATTATTGCCAGTGAGCAGTCGCTGGTGATGGCCTGCAGGAGAACTTCTGGTGAGAAATAATAATAACAGATACTAAAACCGATTTTTACTCTCAAATATTTTCATTTGGTATCTTTTATGTAAATAACGAGAAGCCGAATAAAAATGCCCTATCGCAAAATCAAAACGAGGCGACGCTACTAAGAAGGAAAAAAGTAATGAAACAACATTTAAAGCAAGCAAAAAAAAAAAAAAAAGAAAGAAAACAGTCACCCTATGTAATATTTTAAGAAAGAATATTTATTTTTTGACAAAGAAAAGAAGTGTTATTTTTTCGGTGTTAGTGCATATTACGAGCCGGATTTCTTATAAATGTCCGCTAGGGCACAAGGTTAAATTCTTGAGCACAAAGGTCTGCTCGTTTTTAATGGTACAACTCTCATCTTTGTAGCTCTTCAACTTTTATGTTTTAGTTAAAAAGTAGGATGCATTATTTGGATTCTTCAGACTAAATTTTGCACCTTGAATGTTATTTTCACAACGTTTCGGTTGATGTAACCTCCGACCTTCTTCAGATGTATCTTGTCAAACACAGGGATATTTCTGAAGGACTGTGGCACAGTGGTTAGAGTACTTGGAAAAATCAATTATGAAAGTGATATTTTCCTGAAGGTTGAAGGTTCAATTCTCAGTGTGGGCGACTGAAAAATACAATTGGGAATTACTTAGGACCTCTATCCAGTCATGGCTGACAGAACGAGAGCATGCTACTCCCATAGAAAAATAAAGTAAAATAAAGGGTTCCGTTCAAAATCTCTCCAAATTTCCACATTTGACAAAAACATTCCAGAGTTCGACAAGACACACTTGAAGAAGGTTGGAGGTTACGTCGATCATAACATTGTGAAAATGACACTCTGGATGGGAATAGTAGCCGGAAGAATCCAAATAATATGGATAACCAATCCTCATCTCAAAAATTCAGAATGCATTACTTTTGGAATGAAATAAATTTTTATTATATTTATTGGCAAAATGTTTGTTGAAAATTTTTTTCCAAAAGTCATTTTCGTGAACAAATAAAATAATTATAATACTCACAGGCAAATTAACGGAAAACTGAAATTTTGTTTTGTGTCAATATTAAAAACGTTGCGACAAACAATTTTATTAATAAAACAGTAAACGTCGTTGATTGATGAGATGAAATGAAGACAAAAAATACGAATCACTTGTAAAAAAAAAAAAAGGGGAGATAATCAATTTAATGAAGATGAATGAGAACAATCATTGAGTTTGATACAAATAATTTTCATCTCGTTTCAATGTTTGGCCAATTTGTTTTAATGCCACAATTATATGGCATCCTGATCATGCAGAATGATGGGATTGTTTCAATGGAGACCAATTTCGAAGATCAGCTTGAAATAAGTGAACACTTTTGCAAACATTAGATTGTAGTAACTACATAATTTGGTCAGGATCAGATTACAGCAACTGCATGCTGTTGCCAATGTAAACTTGCAGAAACTGTGCACTCTATTGCAGCAACTGCAGATTTTGGACAGAGTCAAACTGTAGCAACTGCAAACTCTGGTTATCATCAGACTGCAGAAACTGCACACGTTGGTCAAGCTCAGATTGCAAACAACTGCAACTTTTAGCCATGATCAGAATGTAACAACTGTATACTCTGGTCAAGGTCAGATTGCAGTCATTGCATATTCTGATCACGGTCAGATTACAAAAATTGCAAACCATAACCAGAGTCAGATTGCAGCAATTGCAAACTCTGTGTGCTCTGCTTAGTGACAGATTATATAGATTATATCATGTATTATATATATATATATATATATATATATATATATATATATATATATATAATTTTTAAAATGTAATTATCCACCGACACGTGTTTCGTCGTCTACGACTCATCAGAGTGGCTGTATCTAGCTGTACAGCCACTCTGATGAGTCGTAGACAACGAAACACGTGTCGGTGGATAATTACATTTTAAAAATGATATATACCGCTCCCCATGTGGGGGTACCAAATTGGTTAAAAGTGAAAATTATTCCCAACTCGCATTTAGGTAAAAATGCACTTTCGTAAATAATTGAATTCATTCAAAAACATATTGCTAAAACCAAAACAAAACAACATATATATATATATATAATGTTATGTAGATGTTATATATAATATTTATATCTATATAAATAAAGCTCAACATCTGTGTGTATCTGTCTGTGCACGAATCAGCTCCTTCATGGTTTACTATCACACTAAACCGACCACATGCAGCGATAGAAAATGTATCAAGGAACAAAAATAGATACGATGAAGTCACCTTCCACCAACTTTTTCATTTGATGAAAACCGGTTTTTCTTTTTTGCAGCAGCAGCAGACCCTCTACTAGTTGACCAGTTGTGTACAAATCCCAAGAGCGATAGGAGTCTTTTATCATGTCTGAAAATGGCACAATGTTCAATGAGTGAGATCAGAGATGCGTCGCTGTACAACTCATGCTCTCTACCGATCCAAGTTATGACAACAGGACCATTGCCAGCACCTTCAAAATGCATTGCTGGATTGCCACAAATAACAGGAACGCGCCCAGAGTGACAAAAACAAAGTTTCCGGCCACGATTTTGATCTTTGGTGCAGTTTCAAGTGGAGGCTACATCATGTTACCTTAAATCTTCGAAGTCGGCTTGAAAGTCAACACCAAAGTGTACCTGGATGTGCTTAAGAGCGTGTTGATCCTCTGGTGCAATCAGGTGGCCGCTGGCAGACCCTGGATGTGACAGCAGAACTTGGCGCCAGCCTACAAGTCCAAATTCTTGACTTCAGAAGGAGTGCTATGAATTTGTATCCTTCTCTCACTAGCCCTCCCCCTCCTCCCCCGACCTGAACCCGCTGGACTACTTTGCTTGGCCATACATCGAGAACATCACCAACGTGACCACCCACAATACTAAAACTAGCCTGATCGCTGCCATTCACCGAGTATTCGATGAGCTTCCGCTTGTGGTTGTGGAAGAGGCATACTCCCAGTTCCGGAATCGTACCGAGGCAGTGATTGAGGCTGAAGGCAACTACATTGAATAAATGTCAGCTCTACTACATAATCAAGTTACCTGAACTGATTTTTTTCAATAAAAGTTTTCAAATAAAGCTGTAGTGTTGTTTCCTTTAGGGCGACAACTTTATCGTTCCACCTTGTACAAAGATTTGTTCTGTAATCATTTATATGCGAGTGGTTACGTGTGAATACACGAACCTATAAACTTTATGACGTTGTGTTTGTAAAAGAAAAAAGAAAAAAAAGAAAAAACTTCCTCGAGGCGATTTATCACTTTTTCTCCTTTTTTTTTTTTTTTTTTTATTCATAACTTTTAAAATTTCTATCCTCTGAAGAGCTCTTAAAAATATTTTTGCTCAATCATTTTCTTTCTTGGTTTTGTTTTAATTTTTTTTTTTTTTTTTTTCTCAAATGACAAATATAGAAGAACACGTCACTCCATAAAAATCCATTGCTACTTTTTTAAAACTTCAAATTCATTTCTTGTCAAGGCCGGGAGGCCACTCAAGGATAAGGGTTAATAAGTGCTAGGTAGTTGTTCTGCATTGTTATGACAACTCAAAGATGATCAGTAAATAGGGGGACGGGTAGTTATTTAAGAGGGCAGGTTAGCAAGAATTATATACATAAGATATCTAAAAAGATATCTTATGTATATAATTCTTGCTAACCTGCCCTCTTAAATAACTACCCGTCCCCCTATTTACTGATCATCTTTGAGTTGTCATAACAATGCAGAACAACTACCTACAAAACCTAAAAGATCTGCCAACATCATTTTTGTTTTAAAGTTATTTAAAATTATTACGTTATTTTCATATAATTGTGACGGCTGGAAATAGTCAAGATTGCCTGCCCTTTGTGACTTCCGGTTTTTGCTGTTCATTTGGCTGGATAATTAAACATGGTGAAGCAGACAAGAAAGCCATTAATAATATGGGGAAATGAGAGAGGAAAGGGACCATATCACTGAATTCCAATGGAATTTCAAATGGAACCCTTTATTTAATCTATGCAAGGACCTTGGTGTAACAGTCAAAATACTAAGTGAAATCCGGTTCTAAACGACATTCTTTCGGAGGTTGAAGGTTCAGTCCCCAGTGTGAGTCATACAAAGAATACAATTGTGAATTATTTAAAACTTCTACCTGGTCATGGCTGACAGAACAAAATCATACCACGTCCATAGATTAAATAAAAGATTTATCACTTTTTCTCCTTTTTTTTTTTTTTTTTATTCAGATTCCAGAATTGGACAGAAAGATTCCAGTGTTCTACAAAATACACCTGAAGAAAGTTGGAGGTTACATCGGCTGAAACGTTGTGAGAATAACACTCAAGATGAACACAGTAGTAAATAATCCAAATCATACAAATTATCTTATTCAACACTAGGTTTTACTGTTATTATAGTATGAGTTAAAAACTGTCACTGTTCATTATTTATTGATGGCGTAAATATAAAACAATTGCAACTACTCTTCCGATTTTTTTTTGGGGGGGGGGTCATGCCCATATTCTTTTTATTTTCTTTTAAAGTTGATCAGATCTTATTCTTATGATGAGTCAGGACGGAAAAGATTTAAAAAATCGACAAGAATTATATGATTGTTTCTGCACTATGAAACAGGCGCTGTCAAGAATTGAATATTTTAACATGCTGAAAAAAAAAATAAATAAACGCTAAGATGAACATCTTGGAATTTGGAATATAAACATTTTATAATTGATTTGTTTATGCTCTGTAGTTATATTTGACATACATCGAGCTTCATGAATAAAAAGATTGGTATAAATAAAGGATGAAATATAATTGAATAAGCACATTTATCTCATATATCATGTTTTATATTATATGTCATATCATATTTTATATTATATGTCAGCCCCTTTAAGAAACTCGTTTCTTATCGTTGAGCACTTTCAGTTGAAATAAAAGTCGGTCAATTTAGCTCTTATGCGCAGATCATTATATAATGATTAGATCACTCTGACAGACGTTAAAAAATACATTTAAAAAGAAATATTTTAATTTCAACAGGATTTCTCATGGCTAATGGTGGCCGAATGGATTAGGTCCTTACTAATGAAGCCAGAGATGGCTTGAGTTTCCGGGTTTGAATTTATCGACAGGTGTTAATCATGGCATTCTGCACTGATGATTCCCGAAAGGATGAAACACTAGTGTCTGTAGGTATTTAATAGTTATTATAGTAAATAATTTTATATATATATATATATATATATATATATATATATATAGTAAGTTATAAAATGTAACTAGCTCTACCTACGTATTGAGCACTTTTGAAGTAAATACTTAAAGTTTACGCATAAATCTATACTTTCGTATATTAATTTTATGTGAGTAAATTAAGTAGTTTATATATATATATATATATATATATATATATATATATATATATATATATATATATATATATATATATATAATCTGCAGGTTTGATTGAACAGCTAAGATAATTCCTGTGTTTCTCTTGCGATCCATCTTTTCCATTTAGCGGGTCAATGTTTGAATGTTTTATTCCAGTCTAAAAAAGAAATTTGCCATAGTCGCGAACGTTTTCAACTTCCATGAGTCGCTTTCAGGCGAATGATGAATTAAATGATTTCAATCGGCTTTTTCAATAAATTCACCAGACACATTTTTTTTTTTAATTCATTCATCCTTAAGACGACTCATGGAAGTCGAAAACGTTCGCGACTATGGCAAATTTCTTTTTACACTTGAGCAGAACATTCGAACATTGGCCCACCAAATGGAGCGGGGGACCCGGATCGCAAAAGAAACAAACAGGAATTATCCCGGCTCTTCAATAAAACCTGCATAAGAGAAAAAAAATGCTGCCCAAATATATATATAGAGAGAAAAATAAAAAGGAACAAACCGAGTTATGTGTTCATGGACGTTTTGTCTTTATTTAGAGACTTCCTCTGAATGCATGTATGTAATTATATATATACATACATACATACATATATATATATATATATATATATATATATATATATATATATATATATATATATATATATGCGTATACACAGTTCTATCTTGTTACATATGTACATGCACACTTTTATCTTATATTTCTGTTTTCCTGTCTGTTCCACTTTCCTTTTAGAAACAATTGAGCCAATCTGGTAAAAATTTTGTACGTCCCTTTGTTATAATAAAGTACAATGGACTAAGTAGTATGGTATTCGTTCAATGCATAGGGACAAATAAGGAGTAGTCACATTTACTTTAAAAGTTTTCTCAGAAACTACTCGACCAATTCGGCTGGAATTTTGTGTGGATCTTTGCTATGATAACATACAGTGAACAAAGTATTATGGTATCCGTTCCATGCACAATTAGGAATTAACAGGATTAGCGTTTAATACAAAAATGAGCACAAATTTAACCATGTTCAACCATCGATTTGGTATAAAGCACTAATTTTAAGTCAACGGGCTATAACTTTTGCCTGTTTTTAACGGGATAGGGAGTCTAGTACATATATGTAGATGTAGACTCGTGAGCAAACTTTGCTAAAAGATCTATATTGAGATTTCTTTAAAGATTAAATAAGCAAAAATGTCTACAGTAAAATAAAAGAATCCGATAATCTGTAAAAAAAAAACAACAAAAAAAAAAAAGCAAAGAAAAAGTTAATCAAAGCCAAAACCGACACTGATTTGATTCCGAGAAAGCAGTAACCTAAAATAAACTGTCTGCCTGTTCCAGGAAGAGGCGTGTCTGATACCCACACACATTCGTTCTACACCCATTACCCACCACCACCACCGGATCAATCCAACTGGGCTGCCATGACCACTTGGTGAAGCGATGAACAAATCAATATCATCACATCAAGAGAAATCAATAATCACAAATCAATATTAATATGGGTAAGATTTATTAGAAACTCCAAGGATCTGATTATTGGTGATTTTGAATTTTTCATCCATCCTTTTTTCTAATGGATATCATTTATCAAGGACTGGGTGCCACTCGAGGATAAGGGTTAAAGAGGTCTCCAGTTGGATGCTTATCGCCCCCACAAGAGGACTTGCAAAAGAAAATGGGTAAAATAACCGACCGAACATCAAAATGACATTCACCCAAGGCAGGTTGAACAGGATTCCCCTAAAGGAGGAAGTTTCATGGGAATATCAAATTCAGAAGCAATCCCCAGACGCTTATATATCCTGATCAGGGGAGATATTAGTTTTTTTTTTTTTTTTTTTTTTTTTTTTTTTTTTTTTGCAGTTCCTGCAAGGATGATATCAATGCCCTCCTACATACAGCACCTGGTATTCCCAAATAGTCAATAATCTGATGCTGATTAGCCTCAATGTTGCTTAACTAGAATGAGTGTGTCAATGTGATTACGCTGTATATATGGGTGGGATGGATAGAAAATTACTTAAGAGGGTTGATTATCCAAGAGGGCGGCTAAACAAATATTTGTTTGCATTAGACTTGAAGATGACCATGTTGTAATCGTTTGAGAAGCTGTTTCGAGGTATCTTATTCTACCGGTGGGATGTTTTGAAAAAGAATCTTTCTTCATGGAAGTTTCTTTTGGTTGTTTATAAAGAGAGAGAGTGAAAAATAAAAATTCTTTGCAATTGTGGTAGCTGATAAGTTGTTAAAATGTTTTTAACTAATAATAAATAATAAACGTTTTAAACTAATAATAAATAATAAACGTTTTTAACTAATAATAAATAATAAACGTTTTTAAACTAATAATGGGGGTAAAACTCCAATGATTTCAACGATCGTTTTTATAACCACGGTTATGACAATCAACCAAATGAGAGGCATCCGACGTCATTATAAAAATATTGAAGTTTGGATTCAATCAGTTCGCTGTCAACCTCCGTCTTGAAACGACTGAATCGTGACTGCAATGATTCTTCGCCGCCATCTTTGTTACAAAGAATTACTCAACATTCGAAATCGTGACTACATTGATTCTTCGCCGCCATCTTTGTTACTAAACACTCAACACTCGAGATCGTGACTGTTTGGATTCTTTGCCGATTTGATTTATGCAGCCATCTTTGTTCGACATAATGTCTCAACACTTAACAGGTTATGCGCCCAGCCATTGACTTTGCTTTGACAGATTGGAATCTAAATTCGAATTGTGGCAGGTGAAATTTCTGGGGTATTTAAGGATACGAAAACTATACAAAGTCATACAATCTTCACCAGAGAATCCTAATCACCCTGAGTTTCTCGAAAAGGGCGCAACTGTTTTTGCAGAACTTATTCGATACTTAGACAACATAAGTCTATCTCTGATTATGAGAGATGCCTTGGATGATGGACGGAAAGAATTGAACATATTAAAAGAACATTATTTATCAAAAGGGAAACCGAAAATTATATCTCTATATACAGAACATCTCTAAAACATAACAAAGATGAAACTATTACTGACTTTCTTATAAGGGTAGAAACAACCGGCAATGTCTTAAAACTCTCGGGTGAAATAATAAGTGATAGCTTGTTGATATCAATGATGCTCGAGGGACTTCCAGCCGATTTTAAACAATTTACAACTGTTATAACGCGAAAAGACAAACCCATAACTTTCAGTGAATTTCAAGTGGCATTGCGTAGTTACGAAGAGACGAATCGGATGCTCGTGGACAATTATAACTCTAGCAATATCATGAAGTTCAAAAATGCTTCTCAAAAACCAACACAACCAAATTACACATCTCACTACAATATTTTCCCCAAAAGTAATTTTCCCAAGAAAAAGAATAAAATTATCTGCTATAATTGTGGGCAAGCCAAAAAGTTTCCAATGTCTATATAAAAACTCAAAAATGGACTTCATCAAAAACGTTGAGAACTTTGGGGAAGAACATACATTTCTATTCATATGTAATGTACGGAGTGATATCAGCTAAATATTTCTTAGTGGCGAGGATAGTATTGGATTTGGTTTTTAGGAAATAAACCATCATTAAACCTGGATAATCGCCAACAAAATTCAATGCATACCTTAAATTATTTCTTCCCATCGGGCTTATCGAAACCAAAATGCCATAAAAAGGGTTAGAAGTGTAAAATTCAATGATACATTGAATTTTAAAAATGACGAACCAGTGGACGAAAAACTTGAGGAAATATTACCTAGTATTTTAATCGATCACAACGAAAATATTAATACGGACGACAATTGCAAATTACTGATGTAAATATTAACCGGACACGTCGATACCTGATAAGAGAGCAAAAAAGGCCAGACTTCTTAAAAATTGTGGCAAAAATTGTGGGAACGCAGGCCTACCTCTTAAATGGCCTCAGTGTACGCTTTGCCGACACAGCGTCATGATGCTAAAAGGGTCCAAGATGGCGCCCGCGGCCTTATATAACAATGCAGTCTCACAGAATCTCGTCTGCTCTCACGCACATATGCAAATCTGATGGACTGTCTTTTATAAAAACAGGCCACTGGAGAAGATGGGGACAGACGTGAAAACGAGTCTACGGAAAGTACCGACGGACGAAGCTGCTGCAGTGAGCTGAGGTTTTGTGTACTCTTTTTTTCTTTGCAACAACAAAGATTAAAAAGATACAAGACGATGCAGTGGATTACTGTTACTCGTTGAAAAGCGCACCAGAAAGTTACAATGAGGCAATTAATTCAGAAAATTACCAAGAATGGAAAAAAGCTATGAAATCCGAATTGAAAGCTTTATCTGAAAATAATACATATGAAGTGGTTGCAAAACCAAAGGATAAGAATATAATTTCTTCACGCTGGGTTTTCTCCAAGAGGAGATGAAGAGAGGGTGGTGGTGGTTGTGGTTGTTGTTTCCGTTCTTGGGTGTCTTTATAGTTAATTCTATTTTATTGCATATTGGTTATATAGGTAAGTGTAAGAGGAGTCGGGTGGATCATTTATTTTATTCAACCACTCTTGAGGATGATCAGGAGTACTGATGGAAAGCGCTAGAGAATATGGCCAAACAAAAACCATTGGGTGCCATACTATATGTTGCAATATTTTTGGGTGATAATGGGGTATGATCCCGCACAGTCGGGAGATTCTATTTATAAACGATGCTGCTAGGAACTGACGAATCAAATTAATTCACATTCTGCTACCAACCAATCAGAAACCAGAGTTGCTTCATAAAAATTAAACATTTTCTGTAGCAACTTTGCATGTGTTTTCTTCATGTCAATACGGGAAGAATCTTTTGCTTTGTGGCTTCCAACTCAAGAACTGTCTACTAAGAACCAGTCACCTCCAGGACTATTATAGAACAACTAACCATCAGAAACTATTTTGTCTACTGAGAACCAGTCACCTCCAGGACTTGTATAGAACAACTAACCATCGGAAACTGTTCTGTCTACTGAGAACCACTCACCTCCAGGACTTGTGTAGAACAACTAACCATCGGAAACTGTTCAGAAAGTAAACATGGCTTACAATTCTACCAGCAGAAAAAAGATCGCTTGGCGAATAGAGAAGATTACCGGCAAAATTGGAAAAAAGACAAACTCAAATTCTGTCTGCATTTGTTTACAATATATTACGTAAGCTGATATTTGGGCTTGACAACCTAACCCTGGAAAAGTCATTTCTGATTAATGCTTAGTTTTAAAATGTGCAAACGAAGAAATGATTTGCAGCGATTGTAAATGGCACTTCTTTTTTTTTTATCGTAAATTGAGCTCATTAATTAAAAAAAAAAATCCAAATAAAATGATGAGGTACACCCAGGCTTGAAAAAAGGATCATTCGATCTGTGGTCGAATGCTCTGCCATTAAGCTATATCTCCAGATTATAATAAATCTGTTGTTATTTTTTTAAGAAAAAATGACTTGCTGAAATTTTATTATCTCCCTTGACTGGTGTAACGTAAAATACTTCCCTATAAAAATTATACTTTTTTATCTTTAAAAAAGAAAAGACTATTTTGAAGATCAGATTTTTTTCGATTTTTGATACTTATCGAATGAATTTCTGTACAAAACATATCTAAGAACACTGCCAGATATATAAATTAATTTTGTGTGAAATTTACAAAAGATAGGCTCAGCCATTTCGTAACGTGTGAGGAACTCTCTCTCTCACACACACATACAAAGTGACTTTTGTATAATAGTAGATTATATATATATATATATATATATATATATATATATATAGAGAGAGAGAGAGAGAGAGAGAGAGATATAAGCCCCCCCCCCACCGTTTTCGGATCGAGCACTCTTGGTAATGGATATCGCCTGCTACTGCTTTAGCACAATGCAAAGCACTTTGTTAATAAACAAATGGAGCACTGTAGGAGTAACGGTTTGTATAAGACATTGTTAGAAACCGTTGCCGACGATGCTTGTTCCAATGGCCTGATGAATAGAGCTACTGACTGATAATTGTTAGTGCAATTCTGGGCTTGGAGTAGGTGCTGATTTAGCCACATTGAAGAGTTGTGATATAGCAAAACAGCCTGTCTTTGGATGCTTATATATAATATATATAAGAAATTCGTTTCTTATCGTTGAGCACTTTCAGTTGAATTAAAAGTCGGTCAATTTAGCTCTTATGCGTAGATCATCGTATAACGATTTGATCACTGTCTGTCTGACGTAATGAACATTTAAATTAAAATGTTTAAAATTCAACGCTATTTCACACGGTTAATGGTAGCCGAATGGATACGGCCTCCGCTAATCGAGCCAGAGATGTCTCGTGTCGCGGGGTTCGAATCGTTCGACTGGTAGTAATCGTGACACCCTGCACTGAAGAATCCTGAAAGGATGAAACACTAGTGTCTGTAGGTATTTAATTATTATAGTAAAAAATAATTATATATATATATATATATATACATATATATATATATATATATATGTGTGTGTGGATGGGTGTGTATATATAATATGTAGTAATTTACGAAAATATATTTATGTCAATTAAGTTATACAGAGGCTTCTGCATTTTATCTTCGTAGGGAATCTTCAAGTTATGGAAATGTGTAACATTACACACGTTTACATACGTGTTAACATGTAGATACTCAGGACCTAACACGTTGTAGACTCCATCACAAAGGAGACAAAAACAGAACAACTCGACTCACTTTTTTCCGAAGAAACAACATTTATTTCCAGGTACTTTCCCCGAATAAAACATGGTCATCCACTTTAACGTGATCATCATCTCTAACGTTATCCTTATAGTTCTGTTTATAGTTTTTTTTTTTCTTTTTCCTTACCGTAACGTCACTTTGCACACGGTTCAGCATTTGCGTACAGCTGCCATACGCGTGTCTGCGCTCTATTACAAATGAAATGTGGAAGCCTCTGTGCAACTTAATTGACATTAATAGTTTTTCATAACTTAGGATCTAACTCTGCTCACATATTGAACACTGTTGCAGTAAATACCGAAAATATTGTATTGCATTTTAACTTTTTTATTTGATACATGAAATAGCGATGGCTGATAAGATACAACGGATAACAATAATGAAAACGGCTGAAATATTAAAGAAAGCCCTTGAACGCGGAGACTGACACACATGAGCTACAGGCACAAACTGGACATACAGAAAATGTTACAGATGTGAAACGCAAAGTAGCATCACATGGAATCATGAAAACTGAAACTTTAATTGTAAGTTAACCCCTTCCCCTTTATTCCTTTTTATTTTGTGTGTTTTTTGTTTTGTTTTGTGTGTGTGTGTGTTTTTTGTTTTGTTTTGTGTGTGTGTGTTTTGTTTTGTGTGTGTGTGTTTTGTTTTGTTTTGTGTGTGTGTGTGTTTTTTTGTTTTGTTTTGTTTTGTGTGTGTGTGTTTTTTGTTTTGTTTTGTTTTGTGTGTGTTTTTTTGTTTTGTTTTGTTTTGTGTGTGTGTTTTGTTTTGTTTTGTGTGTGTGTGTGTGTGTTTTGTTTTGTTTGTGTGTGTGTGTTTTGTTTTGTGTGTGCATGTTTTTTGTTTTGTTTTGTTTGTGTGTGTGTTTTGTTTTGTTTTGTTTTGTGTGTGTGTGTGTGTGTGTGTGTTTTGTTTTGTTTGTGTGTGTGTGTTTTGTTTTGTGTGTGCATGTTTTTTGTTTTGTTTTGTTTGTGTGTGTGTGTTTTTTGTATTGTTTTGTTTGTGTGTGTGTGTTTTTTTGTTTTGTTTTGTGTGTGTGTGTGTGTGTGTTTCGTTTTGTGTGTGTGTGTTTTTTTGCTTTGTTTTGTGTGTGTGTGTGTGTTTTGTTTCGTTTTGTGTGTGTGTTTTTTTTGTTTTGTTTTGTGTGTGTGTGTGTGTTTTTTTTGTTTTGTTGTGTGTGTGTGTGTTTTGTTTTGTGTGTGTGTGTTTTTTGTTTTGTTTTGTTTGTGTGTGTGTGTTTTTTGTTTTGTTTTGTTTCGTTTGTGTGTGTGTGTTTTTTGTTTTGTTTTGTTTGTGTGTGTGTGTGTGTATTTTTTTTTTTTTTTTTGTGTGTGTGTGTGTGTGTGTGTGTGTGTGTGTGTGTGTGTGTGTGTGTGTGTGTGTGTGTGTGTGTGGCCAAAAACCGACACCACACCAAATAAGTGAGCAGGATGGAAAGACCGAGGAGAGAAAACACTAGCCAGATCTCCGCTGGATGAACAAGTGCAAAGAGAACTGGGACCTTGGGGAGATTTTTTGCCACCTAAATACCAGTGTAGACCAATGGTCGCTGCCAACAAGAAATCAATGGAAAGCGTCTGTAAAGGTAATGCAAATACATCTGCAACGGTTATCGAAAGAGGTGGAGAGTACTGGAAATCTGGGGGGACTTGTTGTCACTCAAATTCCAGAGAACACCACAAATTGTTCTTAAAGAGAAATCTTTGATGATGGCCTGTGTGACAACTCCTAGCGAGTAAATAATACAGAATTTAACATACTTCCATATGGATGTGCATGTAGGTGAACCCTTTAAATTTAATTTTCCGTGTAAGCTTTGGAATATCAAATTGTTCATGTTTTTTCTTTTCAACAACAAAAAAAAATATGTAAAGTAAATGTGATGAATAAAAGTTTTTTTTAATTTATTTTAATGCAAACAAAATTTACATTTGTGTAAAAAAAATAATAATTTCAAATGGGTATGTGTCTGTATATTTTTTGCTTTATTTTTCTTATTTCATTAAACTCAAAATAATTCCACACAAAAAAATAAATAGGGAAAACGCATCCTCTAAGAATCCATCATAGATTTTCAAAATAAATTGATTTTTCAAAACTATTTTTATATATATATTCTTTTACTCATGTACGTAAGGGGCTACTATTTGGGACCATGTCTAGGAAAGATTAACAAGATATTTGTTTATGTTATATTTAAACTTCTGCATATCAGTATAGCCAGTGAAGCAGGCAGCAGGAAGGGAATTCCAAAGTCTAGCTGTTCAAGGGAAGAAACTATTAGAATAGAAAGCTTTCTGGCATTTAAGGACATCAACATCTTATTGCTAAGCGCGTTTGTCGGGGATATGTACGTTGAGGGGGTACAAGTGAAACGAGTCCATCAGAACACATTCCATTAAAATATCTGTAAAACAGGCACAATGATGCAACATTGCGGTGATGAGACAGGGGCTGGAGCTTAGTTGATAAAATGGGATCGATTAGATTAACATTTTCTGGACCCTATCTAAGAGGGAGAGACTAGTGTTAGATGCACCAGCCCAGATGTGCCAACAATACTCCATGCAGGGGCGAATGATGGCCTTGGAGCGGTATAGAATACTCTCAGGTGTAAGTAGTCTTCTAGCTCGATGGAGGAAACCCACCTTCTTTGCAGCAGCCTTTGCAATGTCCTCTATGTATTTGTTCCAGTTCATATTGCCCACAAATGTTAGGCCGAGGAGTTTGTATATATATATATATAAAGCTGGTAATTAGTAAAAACCTGAAGAGAGTGCTCAATACTATTGCAGAGCAAATATGTGTTTTATTCATTTTTTATTTATTTATTTTTTTTAATTACCGTTTTATCTGTTTGGTTATAATATATGTTTCAGATGTTGGATCATGTTTACGATCTAACAGCCTCGTCAGATCTTACAGAAGTGGTTGTTAGTATTAGGAAGAAGTGTTTTAGAAGAAATACGAAAAAAAAGGAGGGTTGAGGTAGGAGATAATAAAGGAGGGGAGAGAGACGGGTATTGACAATATTTCAGTTTTGAGGGTTAAAATACATTAGATTGTATTGTGTGTGTGGGGGGGTAGCAGATTCAGGTAGGCGTGGGTGGAGATATATGGATATAGGGAGGGGGAGGTGGAGAGAGGATGGTAAAGAAAAGAAAAAAGGGAGGGGGTAAGGGAAAATCAGAATCTGTAGGGTGCCACCCCTCTCTCTCTCTCTCTCTCTCTCTCTCTCTCTCTCTCTCTATATATATATATATATATATATATATATATATATATATATATAATTAACTATACAAATTTGTTTCAAAGAAAAGCCTCAGTTCACATTTAAAAACTTAAGATTACACCCAATTATTCCGTTTTAAGCAACGTGAATTATATTTTATGTATAAGCATGGCAGAAAAACGAAAATTATATTTTAAGTATAAATATAACAACCAATGAAAATTCTATCATAATTTTTAGCTTGACAGACCAACGGATTTTTTATTTTACTCATCGTCAGATCAACAAAGGTAAACAACGTTGAGACTGGCTTGTACCAGATGAATGACCACTTGCGAATTCTAGGCGCGAAATATGCTCTCCACTAAACTCGGCATTGTTTCCAGTGGTCCTGAACCTCCACTTTCCACTGATATTTACAAAAATCACCAGATTCAGCATTTCATTGAGGGCATTGCAAAGGCTGCTGCAAAGAAAGTGGGCACCCTCTTCAAAGCCATTACTCACTCATGCATGGAGTGTTGTTGCAACATCTGGGCTGGTGCATCTACCACTAGTCTCTTCATCTTGGATTGGGTCGAAAGAAGAGCCTCCAATCTAATAGGTCCCACTTTGTCAACTAGGCTCCAATCCCTGTCCCATCGCCACAATATTGCACCCCTGTGCCTATTTTACAAGTATTTTGATGGAATGTGCTCTGATGAATTCATTACACTTGTGCACCCTCGACGTACATATTCTCGACAAACCCATTTAGCAGCAAAATCACATCCCTTCATGTTCGACGTCCCCAAATGCCAGAACACTTTCTCTTCTAATAGCGTCTTCCCTAGAACGGCTAGACTTTGGAATTCCCTTCCATATTACCTGCTTCCCTGACTGTACTGATATGCAGAAGTTCAGCTGTAACGTAAACCAACATCTTAATCCTTTTTTTTTTTTTTTTAAAATTACATTTTCACCCCAAACAAGGCACATTGCTACTTTGATGTAGGGGGCTACTATCAATGACATAATCTACAGGGGTACTATGTGGGGAGTTGGGCAGCAAGATGTCGGTTTATGTTACACTTGACCTTCTTCATGTCAGTACAGTTAGGGAAGTAGGAACCCGGAAGGAAATTCCAAAGTCTAGCGGTTCTGGGGGAAGAAACTACTGGAGTAGAAGGCTCTAGGCATGGTCCCAATTAGTAGCCCCTTAAATCCAAGTGGTAATATCCTTGTTTAGGGTGGAGGCGAGTAAAAGAAAAAATGAATAAATTAAATGAGCAGAAAAAAAAAGTTGAAATGCTGTAAAACAAAACCTCATGAATAACTATTGAAGATATAAAGAACTTGAAGCATAGAAACTTTTTTCAAAATGACTGGATTTGTAAAAATTAAATAACCCCCCAAAAGGGTTGATATGCCGTAAAATAAAACAACCAAATCAAAGCAAATCTAGCAGTGTTTTCATTCGTGAGTTATCACAGTCTTCCCTTGTGCCGTTTTCGTTCTATAAACATTGACATAAACTTCAAACTGAATACGAAAGACGTAGGTATTTACAGAAGCGACGTTTTATTCTTGTTATCGACATTCCCAAAAGACAAATACTGACTTCCAGCAGGGTGTACAAAGTCACATAACAGACAGGCACCGCGAATTCCGTTTTCGTTTTTATATCACACTAGCGGGGGGGGGGATACCCGGCGATGCCCGGGTGTCTTGAGGTAAATCAAAACTCCAAGGGGGGATGGGTTAAATAATAAAATAAATGTTTTGGTAGGTAAGTATGAGAATCGAACCCGTACCCTTGAGTTGGAAATTAATGTGTGAAAAAAAACCGTACTACATTACCCATTGAGCCACGGCGACAGACAACATTAAACAGGTTATTTAACTATACACACAGGCGTGCGCAATAAAAGTTAACTCTGCTGCTTCCATTTGACCTAATTAAGAAGGTCAAATAGAAGTCACGCAGCGTTTGGGTTTGTTTACCCAAATTTAACTGTTTCTTCCCCCAACATCTGTTGGGGAGGGGGGAAGCAGCTCCCAATTGTCCAGAACTGTCTGATCAAAGCTGATTGCTTCTGGACGTTTTTCCCGGCGCAATGCCGAGAAGACATCGTTCGAGTTTAGTTTCACTTTATTTATACTAAAAAGCCCAATCAACACGCGAGAAGCCAAAATAGCAATAATTTTGTAAAAATCGACGTAAATAAATCTATACGCTACGCGGTTTCCTAATTCCTAGATATTATTATATAGGACCTATGTACACAGTTTTAAGCGATAGTAACGACCCCGGGAGCGTGTGCGAGAAAAGCCTTTGGAAGACATACACAAAATGGTCACACACATCGATTTTTACAAAATTATTGCTATTTTGGCTTCTCGCGTGTTGATCGGGCTTTTTAGTATAAATAAAGTGAAACTAAACTCAAACGACGTATTCTCGGCATTGCGCCGGGAAAAACGTCCAGAAGCAATCAGCTTTGATCAATCTTGTATATCAGATTCAATCTGGACAATTGGGAGCTGCTTTCCCCTCCCCAACATCTGTTGGGGGAAGAAACAGTCAAATTTGGATAAACAAACCCAAACGCTGCGTGACTTCTATTTGACCTTCTTAATTAGGTCAAATAGGAGCAGTAGAGTTAACTTTTATTGCGCATGCCTGTTTTTATAGTTAAATAAATAAATAAATTAAAACCTGCTTAACGTTGTCTGTCGCCGTGGCTCACTGGTTAACGTAGCACTTTTTTTTTCACACATTAATTTCCAACTCAAGGGTACGGGTTCGATCCTCATACACTCACCTACCAAAACATTTTTTTTATTATTATTTAACCCCCCTCCCCGGAGTTTTGATTTACCTCAATACACCCGGGCATCGCCGGGTACCCCCCGCTAGTTACGTATAAATATCATTAGATCATTCCATTATTACTACTTAAATACATTAGAAAAACGAAAAAATGTCACTTTTTGCCCCCCCCCCGAGAAAAACGCTCAGCTAACACCCTTAGACTAGTCATAATGGACCAAAAATTCGATATTTGTCGTCCGGAGGGTGGGGCTTTAATATGATACCAAGTTTGTTAAGTTTTGTTGTGTCTGTTGAAAGTTTTTAGCGGCCATACAAACACACACACACACACATTTTGCCTTTTAAATGTTAGACTAGCGAGGGGTACCCGGCGCTGCCCGGGTGTTTGGAGGTGTGTGTGGAAACTCCGGGTGCGGGGGGGGGGGGGGGAAGTAAGTATGAGGATCGAACCCGAACCCTTGAGGCAAAGTTGTAAATGACCAGACTATGGGTGTGGAAAAAAAAGTGCGACGTTAACCATTGCCTCACCGCGAGATGCTAAAGAAAACACGTTTGGATTTATTTAATTACTTGGATTTAGCAGATGCCCATTTTAATGAGTTAATGCGGGATAGTATTTCATTTACTGCTGAACGCTTTCCCCCCCCCCCAAGATGTTATAGGAAAAAGACTAACCCACATACGGCGAGCGACAAATGTTGAATATTTATCTTCCCGAAATCGAGCAAATTAAATAGACAGGCGAGCTTCGTTGTTAACTGTGAGATATTGCGATTTATATGTGATATAAAAAGTTTTTAAAAGTTGTGAAGCGAGCGACCGCTTCTCTGAAAAAAGCCTTTTGTAGACACAGAGAAAAAACAAACACACATACATAATACATACATACATACATACATTTTCGCTTTTATATATATAGATTATGTACCTCTATTCTTCAAAGTAAGATCAGAGTGTAGTCCTTGTTCTGATGCTACACTTCATCTTTTCTGTCCGCAGTCAGTGGAGAAAAACCCTTCATAACTGAGACAATTTTTATTTTTGTTCCTATCCACAGTGCTCCTTTTTGGGGAGCGGGAGTTACTTGTGCACTTTTGCCATCGTGCTGAAATAATAACGTTATTATTTTGAAAGCCATTCTTAACATGGGGAGAAGAAGGATGTTTTGTAACTATTCTGTGCTTCCACCTAACAATTTAATAATAATAAAAAAGACATTACGAAGCTTGAATTTAAGTTTAAAAAACTAAAAATAGTGTGGTGGCAAAAGTGCACGAGCGCCGAGCTGGATTTTCCCCACATTAAAAACCGACCTTGTGTCGGACTCTGCCCTTGTGGGGGAGGCAAGTAAGCAGGAACATTAGGTACCTCCAATGCACGCTATAGATTTAACCCTCCGTACATGTAACACGATGTAATGGTAATTTAATTTAATATTTTTATCATAACTTTTGTATCATTTAAAAGAAGAAGGTTCAAATAAACTGCTAATATTTTTGTAAAAGTTTTACAGTATATAAAAATAATGGAAATGCGAGACAAAATCGTGTTTACATTATCGACGCTTTAACACAACGTTCCTATGTAGTGACCATTGAGAAGATGCGAATGCATCCATGTTTAAAACATCTAGCAAAAATCAACTAATGATCGGATTTTCGTGAAAGTTTCGATACTTATTCATTTTTTTTCTATTTAACTTACATATTAAAAGTAGATTTCGTTAAATATATGAGGGGAAATACTTTTTTTAGGTGTTCTACCCTACTATATTTCATGTTACGAAAACTAAAAATAAATTTAGGTCCATAAAAATTGCAACATTTTATAATATAATTATTTCTTGTAGACCCGTGCTAGGAGTCACAAATGAAAGAAACCACAAGTAGTGTGAAGTGTATAAAATATAATATGTATTTATCATAAAGAATACAGGAGCCACTAAAGTGGTATGAGAGGAACGTGTTTGTAGCACGCGGTTAAAGATGACATGAATGTTTCTATTTAGTCTCTGAAACCAGTGATATTCATGAGACTGGTTGATTCCACTTAGTTCTGGAATAGCTGAAATAGGGGTGATTTGTACCCCACAACATTATTTGAATTACAAAAAAAAAAAAAAAATAAATAAACAGAAACAAACAAAAAAAACAGGATTTTGTGAAGCTAAGATAAGTAGGTCCAGCAGACGAGCCTCGTTCTGAAAAATCTGAACAGCTAGGTCACGTGACATGTAACACCGGTGCACTACCATTATTGACCCTTTGAATGAAAGCACTCATCTGCTGGACCTACTTATCTCAGCTCCACTGTAAATTAACATCTCCGAAAACAGAGAAAAGAAACACACAAAACCCAAAATAAAATACAACAAAAAAAAAAAAATCCAAAGAAACGATGTTATAAATGGATCAGAACGCGAAATAAAACGGAATTGAAGTAATATAATTTTTATTTTAAGGAAAGAAAATGTAAAGTTTTTTGTTTTGTTTTTGTGTTCATTTTATTTATATAGAGAAGAAGATATTAAGAAATTATTTTCTAAAGTATTTTGTTTATATATGTTGACATTTTGTTTTTAAGTAAAATTAAGAAATTAATTAAAAAAATATTGTTTATATCCATCTTCATTCAAAAGGGTTACTTTTCAGTACCTTCACCGGTTGTTAACCTAAATTTTCCTAATGTCAGAACGAGGCTCGTCTGCTGGACCTACTTATCTCAGCTCATCCAGGAGTCTAAAGAATAATCAATTAAAAAAAAAAAAACATTTAAATGATATTAAATCTCAATATTCCGCGAGAGTAAGTTTTAAACACAGAATTTCCATAACAGGTTTTCAATATTAAAAAAAAAAACTATATATCCATATAATAGAATATATGACTATTGGAAATGTTAAAATTGGGAATCCAGCATCAGCCTCCAAAAAATTTATTTCGATAGGAACAAAAATAAAAATTGGCTTCAGATATGAAGGGTTTTAATTGAAGTAGTGACAAATTTATTTATAGTTATAAAAAGGGACAAATTTATTTATAGAATTATAGGATAGTTATAAAAAGGGACATATTTATTTATAGAATTATAGGATAATTACAAAAAGTGACAAATTTATTTATAGGATAATAGGATAATTATAAAACGTCAACCCTTTTCTTATTATGCGTAGGTTTTAAATAATAATGTTATTATTTTAACATGGTCCGTATTTGGCATATGTACCGTTTTTGTTGTTGTTTTACCTTATTTTAAAGAGTTTTTTTTTTTAATTCAATAGACTGCTAGTGTTAATTCTGTTCAGCTAAAAACCTAAAAAAAAATATGACTGACATCAGACGATCACATGGAGTATATATTCGATCAAAAAAAAAAGAAAAAAAATCAAACCAAAATACTGGTAAAAAAATATGCCTACAGCTGGTTTGATAATATGAATAATCCTAGAATAGTGACAGTAGCAGTCATAGATAGTCTTTACTTCCTTTTTTTTTTCTTCATGTTGTGGGAATACTCATAGAAGCAAATAAAAAGAACAACAAACAACTCCATTACATTCTCTGGGATTTAGTTGCCTTTTTATAGTAACAAGTGCATTTAGGTGAAATACAACTTCCGATTCCAAACCTCATAAGGTGGCAAAATCTGGAAGACAAAACCCATTCACTTTGACACCAAACTAATCATACAGTCCCAATAATCGCTCAAACATCGCAAATCACACAAAAATAATGGTAATGAATATATACAATTCTGTTGAGCATTACATTTTCGCATGATTGATGATAGTTATTAGCCGGGTTTTCGTTTAATTTTCGATTTTTAAACAATTATGGAGATTCCAATGTATATTATGTTTTTTTTTCTCTCATTCTAACTTAACAGAGTTGACACTGGTTGTGCATTAAACTACAAAACACTTAAGCATGTACATCTAGATGAAATGCAATTTCCCTTCCAATTCCAAGTTGACGGAAGTCTGGAAAATAATGCCCAATCATTTTGATGCCACATTGCTTATACATACAGGGAAGTCTTACAAAATCATTAATATGGATGCATCTGGTTCGATAACATGGATAATCCAAGAGGATTTAGGAAAGAAGTTGCTAAAATGTAATCACGCACCTGAGCAGGTCAACGATATGGAATAATGAGATGCTTGATGTGGAAGCTGTACATGCATAAATTTGTGGACTCCCAAGGAGCAGAAACTCACATAGAGCATTATCCTAACACGTAGTCCTAATTCTAAACTTCTAATGGAATTTTCCACTATCTGCTTAATTTTAACACTATATAGAAATTTCCGATGTGTAACCTCATTTTTACACACTGCATCTAAATATTGATAGATAAGACTATCTTGCTTTCTCTCTCTCTCTCTCTCTCTCTCTCTATATATATATATATATATATATATATATATATATAGAGAGAGAGAGAGAGAGACTTTATATATATATATATATATATATATATATAGATAGATAGATAGAGAGAATAAATGACAAAAAGTTATATTCCAAAATTCATGATGTTGACCATCTTATAATTTATTCCTTCAATTCAGTTGACTTATACAATTCTTGACAGTATCTGTTTCGTAGCGCAAAATGAATCACTTAATTATTATATCAATCAGTGAATCTATTATGCCCTTAACTCATCAGAATTCACTAATTGATATAATAATTAAGTGATTGATTTTGCGCTATGAAACAGATACTGTCAAGCATTGTATAAGTCAACTGAATTAAAGGAATAAATTATAAGATGGTCAACATCACGAATTTTGGAATATAGCTTTTTGTAATTTATTCTCTATATTGCTCTGTAATTACATTGAGCTTCTTAAATAAGGATTAAAATATATTATAAGAAAATATATTTCTACAGAAATATATTTATATATATACATAATAATTATAATGGTGATTGTAATAATAATAATAATAATAATAATAATAATAATAATAATAATAATAATAATAATAATAATAATAATAATAATAATAGCAGCAGATCAAAAATAGAAATGGAAAAGTGATTTGGTTCTCACCCCCATTTAATAGCTCGCTAAAAACGAAACTTGATATAAAGTTTTTACAACTTGTAGAAAAGCACTTTCCACCAGGAAATATACTTCATGGTATTTTTAATAGAAATACCTTAAAATTAAGCAATAGCTGTTGCGATAATTTAGAAAAGATTATAAAAAAACATAATAAGCTACTAAAAAATCATAACAGCGAAACAACTAGTGTACATGATTCTAAAGTTAATGTGTATGATTCTAAATCTATTAAAAACTGTAACTGTCAAATACTTAATACTTGTCCCTTAAATAATAAATGCTTAACGCCTTCAGTAGTATACAAGGCAAAAATATTTCCAGAGGAAACCCCAAATGAAGAAAAGTTTTATACAGGTAGTACGCAATTAACATTTAAGGAGACATAAAAGTTCTATGATGAATCAAAAATATGAGAAAGATACTTCATTATCAATATACTACTGGAAATTGATTAAAGAGAAAAAACACCTCGGTTGGAATGGAAAATCATTAAAAGAGCTAATGTATGCCTTTTATTACAGGCACCGTGTTTTCTATGCTTCCATGAAAAGCTGGAGATAACTAAATTTAAAGATCGTGACAAACTTTTAAATATCAAACAAGAAACAGCTATCTCTTGTAAGCATTTTCAAATTCATACACTAAAGAAATTATAAAACACCAAAGAAGTTAAAAAAAGAAACGGACAATATAAATATAATAATGTATTGTAACTGTAATGCCTTACTTTTCGAAAATATGTAATGTCTAAAATATCATTAAAGTAAAAGTTGTTAATTTAAATGAGTAAAACTCATATATTTCTATATTGAGTAAAAGAGTACATTAGATTGAAAGTTATTCAATATCTAGTTTATTCTTTAATGATTTATCGCATCTTAAATCTATTTATTTTAAACATAAATCTTTTCGTTTAAACATGGGTAGTGTAATGAGATAGAAAGAGATATATACTCTTAGCCAGATTGATTTAAATGTAAATTATGCATAGTACTTTTACTTCAACGTACTTTATTTTCTCCTTTTTATGTTGATATATATATATATAGATAATTTTTAACATCTCATCGAAATTTTAAACTACTTATTTCAATCATTAATTAAGCATCTCATTTGATTGATTTTAAACGTTAATAACTTGTTTTAAATGTAATTAGTCTAATGAGTTAAACGATTTATATCTTCGTAGTCGGGTAATATAAATAAAATAATGCATTGTACTTATATAAAACGTAACTTTCTAAACTATGTAATTCCAACTTAATCACTAAAGGTAAGTTAAACGTTGAATGCCATCATATTTCTTTTAAAAAAAAGCGCATACATATTCTAAACTGAGTAAAATGAGTATAGTTAACTGAAAGTCATTTTTAATTTTTTTATGATTTTTTTAATTTTTTCAATCGTAAATTAACCATATTTTATTCTATTTCAATCGTTAATCAATCATCTCATAATAATTTTATTTATTTTAAACGTTCAATCACCTGTTTTAAATGTAATGTTATACTTTAAACGTGTATTATCTATTTTAAACACAACTAGTTTAATGAATAAAGTAAGGGATTAATAATCTCAACCGATGAATGTAAATATTGAATAGTACTTGTATATAATGTATAGAATAGAAAAGAATATGGTCGATTAAATCACTGGGTTTTGTTCTGTACGACTTGCCTGCTGAAACGGAAAAATTGCCCGGCTAATGGTAACTTTACAATGATAGCTCAGAAAAAATAAAATATGTCGTATTTAACAAGACTTGTATGTATATGTGTTTGTGTGTGTGTGTGTGTGTGTGTGTGTGTGTGTATTTGCATTTATATATATATATATATATATATATATATATATATATATATATTATATATATATATATATATATATATATATTTTCTTTTTTTTTTCTTCCTTTGAAGATTGTAATGCTGGGTATGGGGCAGCCAAACCAGCTGCCAACATTGCCCCGCTTTTTTTATTGAAACCAACCGAGAGCTCTTTTTAGTATCCTCGCTGTTCCCTTAAGTGCAATTGTCTGAATCTCTTTTGCACTTGATTCACCAGAAATATTAGTTAGGTAGGACTTGAGGTTCTTCTTCATAAGTCCTGTGGCACCTATGATAACTGGTATGATTGATATCGCCTTTAGATTCCAGTTTCTTTTCATATCATACATGAGACCTTGGTATTTGGCCTGCTTCTCCCTTTCAGCTCTGTTAAGACCGCCATCATTAGGGACACTCACTTCAATCAAGGTTGCAACTCTCTCTGACTTATTCCATATAACTATGTCAGGTTTCACAGCAGCATTTTCAAGGTAGGTGGCTGTAGGGATTACATGGTCGTAATGTATGGTATATATGTATGTATGATTTTATCTCAACTTAAATGTTAAAAACGTTAATAATCAATTTAAATGTAAAAAACGTTAATAATAGTTTTTGCACTGGTATAAGACTTATTCTTCTAAAATCCGTATTCCTTAAATAACTACTAAAAGTAGAGCCGGATGTTTAATGCTAACTAAAAAAGCATAACTATAAAATTATATTGTGAGATCCCACATCTATTTGTATAATGTAAAAACTTATTTTATCTGGTTAACCCTTTTACCTTTGGCAATTATATAATCCTATAGATTGGTCTTAACATAAAAAGGTAATGTTTTTGACTGATACTTTCAGCGATATTCTTGACCTGATGATGTGATTTTCCCTAGCAGGGTTATTACTGAAACATATTTGCATATGTGTAGCCACTAGTTTTCATATTCAACATATATATATATATATATATATGTTATTTGTTTTTGCAATACGTTTTGAATGAATTCAATTATTTACGAAAATGTATTTTTACCCAAATGCGAGTTGGGAATAATTTCCCCTTTAACCAATTTGATCCCCCCCCATATGGGGAGCGGCATATATATTGTTAGATTCAGCCACTGATGAGTCATAGATGATGAAACCCGTGTCAATGGATAATTATATATATTTTTTTACATAGGCATCACAATTAAAAACAATATATATATATATATATATATATATATATATATATATATATATATATATATATATATATATATATATATATGGGTAGTTTGTTTTGTTTATATCCGTTAGAAGCGCTGAGTGAAATTTGAAGATTTCCTTGGATTTTACTTGTGCAAATGTGCAAATTTTACTTGTGCAAATGGAAATTCAATTAACTTTCTTGAAGTTATATATTTGGATTTTACCGTCACTGGATTACCTATCTTCCACCAGACTATTCATTCATGCGTAATCACCTTTTTCTTGACCATATTCCCTCTGCTTCACTTTTTTTGTTATCAAGTAAGATCTTTGACTTACTTGTTGTTTCATCAAATACTTTTGCATGCAAAATCCGATCCAGCATTTTGCTAATTCCTACCCTCTGATGAGAAGGAAAGTATTTCTTCGAAACTCTGCGGATTAAGGACTATCCACTTATCTAGTGTTTCCTTTTCAGATTAAATATGTTTTTAATTCATTTCAAAGTGTTTTTAACATGTTTTATTAACTGTTTGCTCGTATATATATATATATATGAATTGCATTTTTTATAAAAAAATAAAATAGAATATATTTACAGTTTTATGCTATAAATTTCATAAAAAAGGATATTTTTGAAATTTTAAAGAGGAGTGCATCGCATATATTTCTGTTAGGATAGGAAGGCACTTAAATAGTGTGCAGAGTGTAGTAGTAGTAAAATAGGGCAATTCTCACTCTTTTGTTTTTGGTTGTTAGCAGTAGTACTGCTTTTTTTTCTCATAGTAATTAAAAACAACAACACCATTACTTGCTCTGGGCCTTTAATTTGTAGTATATTTTCTATATATGCATTAGTTTGTCATTCTTTTAGTATTATTGTGCAACAATATTGTATAGTATCAAATTTTCTCTGATAAACATGGACACGTTGGTGACGATCTTCTCACTGGATCACTTCTATTGTTTGTCCCATAAAATTTTATGATTTAAATTTTCTCAAAATAGATTATACTATCTGGACGCCCCGGCGTTGCCCAGTTGTATAATACACTTAAACATGATATTTTAATTCATGCAAATTGCATAGTTATTGTTATAGAATCAATCCTCTATTGATTATTATCTATTATGAGGAATAATTTGTCTGGTGGACTAATTTTCAAACAGAAAAAAAAATGATAATAATGATAATGTTGTTCATCAAATTCTGCCCGTATTTGTTTACAATATCACGTCAGCTGATATTTGGGCTTGATGATGAATGCCCTGGAAAACTCACTTCTGATTAATGTTTAGTTTTAAAATATGCAAACGAAGAAATGATTTGCGGCGATTTTAAATGGTACCGCTTCTTTTATCATAAATTTAATTCATTAATAAGAAAAAATCAAAATAGAATGGTGAGGTACACCTGGGCTTGATCAGGGAATCCTTCGATCTGTAGCCGAATGCTCTACCACTGAGCTATATATCCAGATGACAATAAATCCGTTTGTTTGTATTTTTTTAAGAAGAAATGATTTGCTGAGATTTTATTATCTCCCTTTGGCCGTAGTAACGTAAAATATTCCCCTGTAAGAATTATTCTTTTTTTATCTGTATGTGAGAAGATTATTTAAAAAGCGAATTTTTAAAAATTATTTTCGATACTTATCAGATGAATTTCTGTTCAAAACATATCTAAGAACACTGGCAGACATATAAATTACCTTTGTGTGAAATTTGCAAAAGATAGGTTCAGCCGTTTCGGAACCCATAAGGAAGGAACTCACACATACACACAAAATTACTTTTATATAATAGTAGATATAAAGATATGAAGTTTTAAGAGAATTATGCCCAGAGGTGCACTTAGAGAGTCAGGAACACTTTTATTTACTTAGTTGTGCTCTAAACAGAAACAGAACGGACGCCCACCCCCTCCCTGTCATATCACAGAACCTACTGTTGATTTTATATGCCTGGTCTTCCTGCTTGTGCGGTGATAATGGTTTGAATTTAAGTTTAAAATGCAAAAGTCAAATATCATGCTTCAGTTGTGCTCTAAACAGAAACATTCATTTCGAACGCGTCCCTGTCATATCAAAGGACCTATTGTTGATTTTATATCTCGAGACTTTCTGCTTGTGTGGTAATAAAACTTCTCAAATGCACTTGTGATGTTAGGCTGTGTAAAGTGTTAACTTTGGTGAAAATCGCATGTTTCTTCTATCAGATTATTTTGATTATTGATACTTATCGAAGACATTACGATACAAAGACTATCTAAGAACACTGTCAAGCATATAAGGTACCTTCCTGTGGAATTTCATAAAAATCGGTCCAACCCATTTTATTGCATAGGGAACGAACTGACACACATAAAACATACACAAATTTTCTTTGATATAATACTAGATACACACACACACACACACACACACACACACACACACACACACACACACACACACACACACACACACAGATTAAGTTTTATATATAGAGACTTGTTGGTGGCAGTTTCTTCTGGGGAAGCGGAGGAAGTTATCCCGTACCTATATGTATATAAACAAACTGTTACAAAATCAAACCTTTTCAAGCATAGAAAAATGTTAAATTAATGTCAGATGTTAAAAACATTTAGATAAAAAAAAAGGAAAAAAGAAAATCTAGTAAATTTAAAAAAAGAAAAAAAAAAGAAAGCAAAACAGCATGTGAACTAACATCAGGCATTATCGCTCAGAATTTGTAAAAACTAAGAAAGACAGAGTTATCTTCTCTTTATCTTGATCTGCTGCTGAAACTATTATTTTTTTATCGTTCACTTTTTTTGTGTGTGTTGAACAACAACGAAAATGCGAGATAAAAAGCACTGCAATCTCGTTTCCATAACTGTGAATACAATTGTTTGTTTACTGCAATCAAACAGAACAAAAGAAATATTCTATTTTGGTTCCAAAATTTTTTTTTTTCGTTTTACTTCCGTTTTTATTTGCTATTGAAGGTGACAGACAAAGCAGGATTAAAAAAAACTATATGAAACTCTTTCAGAATATTTTAATGGATCTTTTTGCAAAAATATTTCAGAAGTTTTAAAACAAGCATAGATTATTTGTATTATCTGGACTACTCTTCTCATCTTGGATGTGATTCAAACAACTTTTCGGTCAATATAACCTCCGACATTCTTCTGATGGATTTTGTCAAATTCGGGAAGCTTTTATTCCAAATCGTAAATCTTTTGGTCGAATTCGATAAATCTTTCTGCTGAACTCGAGAATCTTTTGGTCAAACTCGCGAACCTTTCTGTTGAACTCGAAAATCTTACTGTTGAACTCGGGAATCTTTCTGTCGAACTTGGAAATTTGTTGAAAACGTAAATCTTTCTGGTGATGTTAGACTGATCTCTTAAAACTTACTGAAGTAAAATTTGGGAATCTTTCTGTTGAACTCGAGAATCTTTTAGTTGAATTTGAGAATCTTTTAGTTGAACTCGGGAATCTTTCTGTTGAACTTGAAAAGTTTTTTGTTTAACTCGAGAATCTTTCTAGTTGAACTTGAGAACCATTCTGTCGAACTCGGGAATCTTTCAGTTGAACTCGAGAATCTGTCATACTCAAGAATCTGTCTATCCAATTCAAGAATCTGTCAGTCAAATTCGAGCATCTTTCAATCGAACTCAAAGATATTTCTGCTGAACTCTAGAATTTATCTGAAATTTTGAACAGAACTCTTTATTTAATTCCTCGAGGAGGTAGTTTGTTCTTATTCCGTCAGTCATGACTGGATATAAGTCTTAAGTAATTCGTAATTCTATTCTTGGTATTGCCTTCACTAAGGATTGAACCTTCAACCTACATACACCACTTAGAACTGATTATAAGTTAGCACTTATGTCCATTACGTCATATTTCCTTGCTACCCCCACATATTAAATAAAGAGTTGCATTCAAAATTCCCTATAGTTTCCCAAAATTTACAGAAAGATTTCAGAGTTTATGCACCTGAAGAAGTCGGAAATTAAATCGGCCGAACTTTTGTAGAATAACATTCTTTGTTATATATCGTACATTCGTTTACTAAAACAATATTTTCCGAACCTTTTAGAGTGCATAGATCCATAAGATTGTTAATGTTAATCCGTTGAGTTGTCTCCTCTTGTCTATATATTTATAAAGGTGAGAATGCGCGGTGTTACTTTGAAATGCCGGAAGAATACGTTTGGCGAACGTGATATGAAGGTCAGGGTTGTGTTTTCCGTCATAGAAGCGTTGATTGAATTTTAAAATAAAATACGTAAAAAATACTTTTGAAAGCCAAATTACAGTGCGATATTATGAAACTAAACAAATATTTACTTGTTTAAAATTAATATTCCTGCACTATACGCCATCTTCAGAACCAACATTTCAACTTACACCACAGACAAAAACACACAGACTCTTTACTAATTGTTTTATTTTCCTCAATTTAAACTCATGGCAAGGAAAAAAAATGTATAATATCCTGAAGATGACGTATAGCGCCGAAATATTAATTTTAAGCAAGTAAATATTTGTTTATTTTCATAATATTGCGATGTAATTTGGCTTTCAAGCGTATTTCAAACGTATTTTATTTTAAAATTCAATCAACACTTCAGCCACGGAAAACACAACCCTGACCTTCATATATATAAAAGAATAACAGTATGGCTACATCCCAAGATACAAATATTAATTTTTTTATGCAAAATAACTCCTCCAGCACTTTAAAATTGTGGTGCATTTTTTACAGATCCGTTTCATTATGCAGAACCAATTGGTTATTATAATGTCAATACCGACTCTTTTTGTGCATATACTTCTCAGAAAAAATAGAAATTCTTAGCTAAGAAAGAAAAAATGGATGACAATATAAAGTCGGAAAAAAGAAAAAAAGAGAGAAAATTCATATATACGTGTGTGTGTGTGTGTGTGTGTGTGTGTGTGTGTGTGTGTGTGTGTGTGTGTGTGTGTGTGTGTGTGTGTGTCAGAGGGAGATATAGTTTGTTTTCTATGAACTTCGAAATGGTTGGGCCGATGTTTTGGAAATTTCACACAAACGTACTTGATGTATCTGGAAGTGTTCTTAGGTTTTGTATTGGATTGCTCCAACAAGTATAAAAAATTGATAATCGAAAGAAAAAAAACATTAAAGGAACAGTTTGATTTAGTTACCAATTTATATTTCTTTTTTTTCTTTTTTTGGTATTTTACTTCAGTAAGTTTTAAGAGATCAGTCTAACATCACAAGTGCACAAGCAGAAAGGTCTATAAAATCAACAGTAGGTTCTTTTATAAGACAAGGGCGCATTCAAAATAAATGCTTCTGCTTAGAGCACAACTGAACCATGATACTTGACTTTTGCATTTTAAACTTTAATTCAAGCCATTATATAAAAATAATTTTATAAACTCATCAATACGTTCTCTACAATGCAATATAAATTACAATATATTGTGGAATAATCATTGCCAGAAGGCATGTGAAGCTTCCTCCCAGTGCACCACGATGGGTTCCCAACTAGAGCAGGTAATCAATCGATTTGATTAAAAAATAAGGGATTTCAATGATTTCAATAACAATAAAATTATGGGAGGGTGGAACATTTGTTGATCATCATTTAATCTCGGGCAACATCAGGTTTCGCTGCTAGTACATGATACATGCAGAGCGTTCCAAAAGTACTGGTCCTGGATATGACCTTAAACTACATCCACTGGTGAGGCCCCAGCTTGCGGGCTTTGGGGAGTGTGGAGCCACCCTTTAATTGCCATTGCTCCCAGGTCCACTCTGACCCGGAGTGGTAGTACCTGTTAGGGTCCCAACTATGGGTTGAATAGAAACTGACTTGAAAACAACAAATATATTCTATTAAAATTTTTTTCTTAAATCTTTGGAATCGGCATTAAATAACCTGAAAAGGGTTGATATGCCGTAAAACAAAAACAACCAACCAACCAAAAGTACTGCCTCCTATTTTTGTATTCCGCTCGAATGAATCAGAGGGGATGGCAACCTGCATTGTTATGATGACTGAATTTATGCATTCATGACTTGAACGCTTCATCTCTCTGTTGCAGATATTAGCAAAGATATATATATGTATATATATATATATATATATATATATATATATATATATATATATATATATATATAACTTTGCTAATCATAAGCTCGCGGTTTGTTTACAAACAATCGTTTGAGCACTTTACAAGTAGCGGACGGATGTTTATTTAAATAGACATTCGGACAGATTAGTTGCGGGCACTGCTTCCGTGGTGAAGGAGTAGAACTGCCGACTGTCATCACGACGGTTCTAGGTTCGATCCTCAGCTTCGGATAGGTGCTAGTCTAGCGGCACTGATGAGTTGTGATACAACGAAACAGGACTTTATGTCGATAACTACAAATATATTTTATATATATATATATATATATATATATATATATATATATATATATATATATTAGTGATGGGACGATTCCAATATTTTCCCCGATTCCGATACAGTTACCGATTCTGTGCTAAATTCTTGATTCCGATACAATTACCGATTCTGATTCTTTATAAATCTGTAAATATTTAACTATAAGATTGTTATTTTCCCCGATTTTCGTAAAAACACATGTTAAATATGCAGATATTTTCCGAAACGTCAAAATACACTTGTGGATAATGATCTATCGATTTTAGCTTTACTGGTATTTTAAAAGCAATAAATATTTATTATTTTATCATTATTACCAGCAATGGAAGATTTTGCTTAAAGAAATATAATAAAAAAAAGATAATTAAATAAGATACGTACTATATACGTCTGAAGCCAGACCCAACGCATTGTTACAAAATAAACAGGCGTTGATATTGTTAGAAATGTATGTTCATAAATATATTTCGAGGGAAACCGTCATCTTTAGTATGTTTTTTTTTTTGTGCCATGTTGTTGTTGGAGCAGAGAATCAGCAAGTAGAAGTCCGTCTGTTGTTTCTATGTTAGTTTTTTTAAGTCTCGGAACGGTGCGTTTGGTCACGCGAGATTCACGTTAAGATTTTGTTCCTTAGAAGCGCTGGTTGAGTTTGAATTAAATAAGATACGTATTATATACGTTTGAAGCCAAATCCAACGCATTGTTATAAAATAAACAGATGTTTAATTTAGTTAGAAATTTATGTTAAAGTCCATAAATATATTTCGGCGGAAACCGCCATCTTCAGTATGACTCCCCCCCCCCATGTTGTTGTTGGAGCAAAGAATTAGTCGTGAATTGCTAATTATTTGCTCCAACAACAACATTGGAAAAAAAAAGTCATACTGAAGATGGCGGTTTCTGTCGAAATATATTTATGGACTTTAACATAAATTTCTAACAAAATTAAACATCTGTTTATTTTATAACAATGCGTTGTTTTGGCTTCAAACGTATATAATACGTATCTTATTTAATTCAAACTCAACCAGCGCTTCTAAGGAACAAAATCTTAACGTAAAAAAAAAAAAAAAAAAATTAAAAGAATCATTTTGGCATCGGAAAATAGACATGAGTTTTTCCGATTCCGATACTGATTTTTTTTTATTCCCGATTCCGATTAATCGCCCTAACACTAATATATATATATATATATATATATATATATATATATATATATATATATGCATACATATATATATATGCATACATGTATATATATACATATTTTCACACACACACACATATATACACACACATATATATATACACACACACACACACACACACACACACACACAAATCTATTATTTACAATTTATAGTTCTCATATCATATTTAATTCTATACTAGGTTTACTTAGGAGGTAATTGTCACCCAGCATATGCGCTGCATCGAAACATTGTGAGAATAAAATCGAAGATGATAGCAATAAATAATCCAAAGAATACAAAAAATTAAATTATGATGAAAGCCGCTTTTCTATTCAACGGAAATGACAACATCCTTAACAATAATTAAGTGTTATCAAACATGATCGAAAAAAAAAAAAATGGTTTATAGATTTCTTTTCAATTTTTCAAAAGAACAACCTAATTTTTGTTCAGGAAGGATGAGAGGGTATTTTAAAAGAACGCTGTGAAATCTCGCTGCATAGCATGCCGAAGATGACATTTACAAACTGTTTGAACATTTGTAAAATATGTTTGAACACAGAATTAATCGGACAAAAATAATTTCAACGGTGAATAATCGCTTTCTTTCCAATCGTTTAATGCAATCATGAAAGCAGGTTTTCTCAAAAGATGTTTTTGGGCTGTTTCAACTTTAAATGACAGGCTGCTTAACAAGATAAAACGAAAATACCACGAATGCGCGAACATGATTTTGATAAAAATGATTTATAAATTTTGAAAGTAATTATGAACATTTTATTCCGAAATATTTTTTTTTTTTTAGATAGGGATGAGTTATTTTGATTATTCAGACTACTGTTCTCATCTAGAGCGTAATACAATATGAGAACCAGCAATCAAAATTACCGAGCAGCCATTTTTCAAGGAGAAAGGCATAAACAAAGGTTGATGAGAGTATGGGAAGAAGAGACTAACTATAAATCCACTGTTTGGATTTAAAACCGACGGTACTGATGTTGACCTGATCTCCTCTGACACATACACACACACACATATATATAGCTACTTAATTTACTCACATAAAATTAATATACGAAAGTATAGATTTATGCGTAAACTTTAAGTATTAACTTTAAAAGTGCTCAATACGTAGGTAGAGCTAGTTAGTAAGTTACAAAATATATATGGCGATTAAGCTACACTGAATATTCCGCGTTTCATCCACTCTAGGATTCTTCAGGCTTATGCACGAATTCTGTGGTTGTTTGTCGTTTTTATATGCGCATCTTCTATTGAGATTTTAGTTAGCCAATCAGCTAAATCTCAATAGAAAATACGCATATAAAAACGACAAACAACCACAGAATTCGCGCATAAGCATAAAGAATCCTAGAGTGGATGAAACGCGGAATATTCAGTGTAGCTTAATCGCCATATACATTTTATAACTTACTATCTATCTATCTATACATCTATATATATATATATATATATATATATATATATATATATATACACACACACACACACACAAACGGGGAGAAAGACATTGATGAGAGTATAAATTCCCTTTGTTTGAATTTGAAATCGATGATACCGATGTTGTTCTGAACTTCTGTATTACATATTTTTTATTTTTTTTTTACACAGTGTTCACCACTTATCAAGGCCCGGAAGCCACTCAGGGATAAGGATTATTGCAAGTACATTACGTTAGTGTGGAGATTTGATGAAGTGTTTACTTAAGGGGGCGGTTCATTAGGAATTTGTTAACGTTGGACTTGAACACATCCAAGTTGTAGTCAGGTGGGAAGCAGGCAGACGGAACAGAGTTCCACAGGCGTGCAGTTCTAAGAAAGAAGCTTTGTTCATGGAATCCACGTTTTGATTTAGGCACAGATAAAGAGTGGGGAAAATTTTTCACAGTGAATTCAGCTAGACGGGTATTTTTTGTGAAAGATTGGCGAGGGGGGACCAGAGATTGGAGTTCAGACGAGCACCTGCCATGGAAGTAACGATAAAACAAGGATAGGCTCGCAACGTCTCTTCTGTGGGAGAGAGGTTGCAGAGTAGAGAAAAGGGCATCCCCCACTAAGCCACAAAGTCTATTTTATACTCTGTCAAGGCAGGATAGGCTGTTTTTAGCAGCTCCTGCCCGGATATGGCAACATTATTCCATCCTTGGACGTACTTGGCTTTTATATAAATAAATATTACGCTTTTATTTAAAAAAAATTTTCCTTAATAATGGATCACTTTGCTGGCGTTTTATCTAACTAGTTTTACACGCACACACAGACATATACCTCACGTATACACTAAAAAGATCATAAAAATTGGAAAAAATAAAAAAGGTCTAATCAAACGGAAACTCTGTTGTCTTTAACAATGTGTGTGTGTGTGTGTATAAATATATATATATATATATATATATATATATATATATATATATATATATAAGCCTGAAGAATCTTAGAGTGGATGAAATGCGGAATATTCTGTGTAACTTAATCGCCATATACATTTTATAACTTACTAACTAGCTCCACCTACGTATTGAGTACTTTTGAAGTAAATACATAAAGTTTACGCATAAATTTATACTTTCATATATTAATTTTGTGTGAGTAAATGAAGTAGTTAATACCTACAGATACTAGTGTTTCATCCTTTCAGGAATCATCAGTGCAGGGAGTTACGATTACAGCCAATCAAAAGATTCGAACCCAGCCACGAAGCTATTTCTGACTCCATTAGCAAGGAGAAAGCCACATGGCCAACGTTAACCGCAAGAAATACAGTTGAAATACAAAACTCAGAATATATGTCATTATCAGTAGCATATATTCTGAGTTTTGCAATTACCATCATTATGAATAGTTTTAATAAGAAATTTACAAATACACCAATTAATAAACCAACATTAAATGAACAAATGAAATAGGAATAAATATTAGAGTGGTCTTATAAAAGTTTTTAAAAAATATATAAAAAATAAATAAATAAAAGAAAAGAAAGATTTAATAATAAAAAAATAAAATAGAAAAAAAATAAAGAATAAAAATATCGATTTTGTTTAAATGAGAGAAAACAAATCTACCATTATCAAACAAATGATGCCACCCCTCTTTCCCCTTCTCCCTTTTCTTCTCTCTTCCTTCTTCACCATTCCATCTCCCCCTACTCCCTTCTTTTCTTTCTTTCTTACGCCTCTCACCCCACTTCTCTCCCCTCAACCGTTCACTAGAAGCCCAAGGAATGGTCAACAGATCCGGGTAAATTCTAATCTTTTAGCAGAGACAAATAGGAATATTAAATTAAAACAAATAATAAAAAAGGCATTTAAGACACGCTCACCCTTGAAGTCTCAGACGGACAGCGAACAATAAACAGGCTAACTTCATACTCGTTTAAGATAACATCTACATAGCTCGTGATTTACAACCCAACTTCTCAACCCCCTAGCCTTACAAACCCTATTCCCTAACACCAACATAAAATGAATGAATAAAGACAACGGGTAAATGAGTAAATAAACAAATAGGAAAATAAATAAACTAACAAATTCGCACCCAATCAACCCTGTTCTCTGCACAGCTGAACCTTCACTCCCATGACTCGTTTACCGGAAGAAAAAAAAAAAAAGAAAAACCCCTTCTTTTGCTGAAAGTTGATTTTCGGTTTTCATTGAAAATTCCACTTTCATAAATAAGCGTTGTTACCTGAAGCGGTCTCTAGTTACTAAATACTAGAAGACACAAAACATGCTCATGACTGTGTAGCAACAAATTACTGCTTATGCAAAGACAAATTGAAAATGTAACTTGCTTTACCTCCGTATTGAGCACTCTTGTATTAACCTCGTTATATTTCACTGATTACCTTACTTTTAAAAAATAGCAACCTCGAATTAAATATATATATATATATATATATATATATATATATATATATATATATATATATATAAATAAGACTTTCTACTTCAATCCTTACCTCTTTCTCCTCCCCTTAACTATGTCTATCTCTCTCTCTCCACTCTCTTCTCGTTTTTTTAAATATCCATTCTTCCTTCCTTTTACTCTTTTTTCTCCCTTTTTAATTTTCTCTTTTCTCCCACCACCCCTTTTCCTAATCTAACTTACTATCTATATTTTAACACCCTCCTTTTCCTTAAGCCGATCATATATTTATTTACTTCACCGCAACTTGACGACTTTTCTTGAAGTTCCAAATTTTACCCTGACATTTATATCTATATTGATATTTCTGTTTTCCCATGGATTACCAATACAGATGCACCTCGGATTTTTCCTGCTCTGGAATTTACCATCTTTTCAATTGAACTTTTACCATATCCTTTTCTCCCTTTTCCCTGCTCCTTGCTGTACCATTCAAATTGAATCCCTATAAACTGATAAATGATTTTCTATACAAATATGATAAACTTCTTATTACTTGTTTCTTCTAATGGATTAACCTTCAAAATTTATTGCATATTTTGCAACCCTCTTCCCTCTGATGAGAAGAATTGCTCTCTTCAAAACTACATGGAATAAGGTTTTTCTTGTTTTATATGTACTCCTTGTCGAATGATTTAGATTTTGTATATTTTCCTTACAGGTTTAAAAGGATTTTGCAAATTTGAAAAAAGATTTTTTCTACTTCAAGAAGGAAGATAAAGAAAGAACACATAACATTTTGAAACTCATAGAAATACATGTACAGTTTACATATTTTGCATATTAATGTTTAAAAACAAAAACTAATAATAAATAAAATAAATTCACATTTATGAAATAATTTTGCTATCAAGATTTTTATTGGAGCAAATAATCGATAAATTTTTCATTAAAATTCACAGAATTCGTAACGAAACAGACACCACAAAGAAGCAGAACTATGGAGTCTCTTTCAAAATATTTGAATTTGTTTCCCAAAACGGAAATCCAATCAAACGACTTTGAAGTTAAAATCAAATCTCAATTAGAAAAAAAAAACATAAATAAATAAAATAAATGAATGATAAAATAGTCAATAAATTAAAAAAAAATACAATGAAATAAAATACACCCACCTTCTTCCTCAAGAAAATGGCGAAACACTGTCATATTTAAGAAGAAAGGTGACTATTGATTATTTTGAGACTTCTTGTTTGTCATAAACTCAAAGGAGATCAAATTAAAGGACATTTTGAAACACACAAAAAATGTTTCTCGCTTCAATCAAATCATATGAAACCTGTTCAAATCCCGTCGTCTTGTCAAGAGAACAACTTCTCTCCCATATTTGCCAAAGATTGTCAACACTTTAACCTTAACTCTTGATTCGATATGTTGAAACATTAGTTAATAACAATGTTATTCCACATAAGACTAATTTTTTTTAATACCAATCGTTCCAGACAAGGTATGAAGCCACTTGATGCAAGGAACAAAAAAAAAATACTACTTCAAGGGCAAAAAATTGCAAACGACAAATGTTAGATAGAACAGATTCTGACCCAGAAAACAGCAATTTTTCCTTTTCATTTTAAACACAGGAATCATCAATTATCAAGGGCCGGAGACCACTCGAGGATAAGGGTTAATGGGTATACACTAGTCAATGTGGTTATAGCGTAGTAAACATAAGTAGTGTGAATTTTGTAAATTGAATTACTTAGAGGTCGGTTCATCAAGAACTTGTTTACGTTAGACTTGAAGACAATCAGATTGTAGTAAGCTGAAAAGTAGGCAATTGGAAGAGAGTTCAACAGGGGTGCAGTTTTAAGAAAGAAACTTTGTTCATGGAATCTGCATTTAGGTGTAGGCACAGATAAAGAGTGTGGGAAATTATTGATAGTGGTTTTGGCTAGACGAGTGTTTTTCATGAAATTTTGGCGAGAGAGGACTATATTGAAGCTTAGCTGAGCACTTGTCATGAAAATAACGATAAAGCAGAGACAGGCTCGCAACGTCTCTTCTGTGGGAAAGAGATTGCCATGAAGAGAAAAGGGCATCCTCCACTAAGCTACGAAGTCTATTTTGAACACTGTGGCTACTCCATCCTTGGATGTACTTGGCTTTTATATAGATAGAGAACTGCATCAAGAGTGAGATATCTACTGGAGCGGTAGAAGGATCCTACCATTTTTCCAGCGACCTCGGCAATGGATTTGATATACTTGTTCCATTTCAAATCAGGAGTAAAGGTCAAGCCAGAAGGTTGTCAAAACATGAAGCCTCCCCAAGGCGAGAGTCATTCATTTCAACCGATGCAAGATTGGCATCAGAACATAGATGGTGTAGAGATAAAAGCTTAAGGAAAGCGAGAATTACATGGCTGCTGAAAGTAAATGCAAGGTCTATTATCTATTCTCGTTAATTAAGCACAAGAAATATTTAACCTTACTCCTTGTGTCGACATGTTGTGATATTCGTTATTCGTTTAAAACTGTATTAATCCACATAAGGTTAAATGAAGCACAAAAATGGAAAATTTCATCAGAAATTCAAAATTAGAGTTTTTATTTTATGTTTCTGAATTTTGGAGATAAGGATTTATAATTTGTATTATTTGGACTACTGCAAGGTGCCATGTCATATATATATATATATATATATATATATATATATATATATATATATATATGGTTTTAAATAAAATACTAGGCGGAAGTTTCTTGAGAGCTCTTTCGGCTATCATCTCTTCAGGAGTAAATCGATAGCAATCTAAATAATATTGTAACGAAAATAAATATATTATGGCAGTAGAGTTTTGTTTCCTAGAAGTACATCCAATGAAACAACATGTGTCTACCAAAAAGTGCTCAATGAGTAAACAGAGCAGGTATATTAAATTTATTTACACAAACATTGATGGCTACATATGTGCATACATGTTTCTGTAATCACCCGTGCTGTGGAGATTACGTCTTCAGGCCAAGAATTACCCTCGGAAACTGACCAGGTCAGTTTTCTGTAATCTCCCCAGCACGGGTGAATACAGAAACATGTGTGCACATACGTAGCCATCAATGTTTGTATAAATAAATTTTATATATATGAAGTAGTAGCATTCATATGTGTGTGTCTGTGTGTACAACTCTCCTACAGCCCACACCACTGGACTGATCATGACCAAACCTGGGATGATGATGACCCCCCACCCACGTAGGGATGGTGCACACCATTTTTTAAGGTTAAGGTCAAGGGTCAAGGTCATAGCCTATGTGTGTGTACTACAGCCCACACCACTGGACCCATCATAACTAAACCTGACACAATAATAGTCTCCGACCTAGGGACAGTGTACACCAGTTTTCAAGGTCAAGGTCAAAGAGTAAGGTCATATATAGTGGCTCTTCATAAACTCCCCCATCTAGGGATGGTGCGCACCAAGTTGGGGTTCGTTAACATCCCGGCGGGCTGCTACCATGGCGGCGTCCAGCTTCTTTGTGAATTTGAATCGGATCACTCTCCTTCAATCCTATCCCCCTAACCAATTAAAGAAAAGTTAACCATTGTGATTCTTTGTAATTATTTCAATTTTTATGTGTAATAATATAAGTGTCGACTTTGATATAATCTATTTGCTTTAAAGCTTACAGTTTTATTTCAATCACTTCAGGGGTTAGAGTTAAAATTTTTTAAATGCCTTAAGAAATAGTAGCTCTTACAGCATCCCTTTACTACAAGGGTACCCACGAAGCAGGGTACTTAAGCGTACAGCAAATCCCACACAAAGTGTGGGTATCTTTGCTAGTAGTATATAACATATTTAGAAAAATTTAGTTACACTCTTTTGGGGGTTGAAGATTCAATCTTCTGTGCAGGTGACATTATAAATACAATTGCAAATTACTTAGAACTTCTGGTTGAGAGAACAAGACTATTCTACCTCCGTGAATTAAATAAAGGGTTACGTTCGAAATTCTGTACGGATTCGTAAGTTCGACAGAAAGATTCCTGAGATTGATAACATACATCTGAAGGGATTACATCGGCCGAAACGTTGTACAAATAACGCTCAAGATGAGAACAGTAGTCTGAAGAATCCAAATAATAGTTTCTATTTATCTCCCTTCCACGGCAAGAAGATTAGACACAAGGCCAGAGAGGAAGAGTCTATCTTTGAAACTCCATGGAATAAGGAATTTTTCTAACTTTTTCTCGTATTCCTCGTTTTGAATAAAATATTTTGATTTTAATTCTACAATATCGTGACGTCTATTACATACATATATATATAGTCATCCACATACAATACTGTTTCGCTGTTTCACAGCTCATCAGTGCGGCTAGACAAGTAACTACTTCAAGCCAGGATCGAAACCCGATCGCCCAAACGACAGTCAGAGCTTCTAACTGTTGCACTATACGGTTGCTGCTATGCGGGCAGTGAATTAACAATGTTTTGACATTGTCCAAAGTACCTAAGCTCAATTTGTTTACACAAAAAGCATCGCTTCATACACTAATATTAATTTGTATATCACTTCCTAATCTGTGTGTGTGTGTGTGTGTGTGTGTGTGTGTGTGTGTGTGTGTGTTTGTGTGTGTGTGTGTGTGTGTGTGTGTGTGTGTGTGAATGGACATGGCTCAGAGGCTAAGGAATAAGGGGGAGAACTGTATGTTTTGCTGATGGCACTATATATATATATATATATTTAATTTTGATCTATGTTTATATATGTAGATAGATATTAGGTACAATATAATAATCAATAAAGAATTGTTATATAATAATAAATATGTAATCTGCATGAATTAGAATATATTTAAACGTGTCTTATGACTGGCCAATGTCTGTACAGATATGTAGATACAAAGCATTCAAAATATAGTTTCCTACTTTCCTGTCTTTATAGATTCTTCTGCGTTCCTTATTTCTTTCCTTCGTTTTCTTTATTCATAAAAATTCCTGTTTTGACAAGCTTCTAGGCTTGACCTTTACTCCTGATCTGAAATGGAACACATACATCAAATCCGTTGCCAAGGCCACTGGAAAAATGGTGGGATCTTTCTATCGATTCAGTAGATATCTAACTGCTGATGCAATTCTCTATCTATATAAGAGCCCAGTACGTCCAAGGATGGAGTACTGTTGCCACATCTGGGCAGGAGCTGCTAGAAAGGCCTTATCCTGCCTTGATAGAGTTCAAAATAGACTTCGTAGCCTCGTAGGAGATGTCCTTTTCTCTTCCCTGCAACCTCTTTCTCACAGAAGAGATATTGCGAGTTTGTCTTTACTTTATCGTTATTTTCATGGCAAGTGCTCGACTGAGCTTCAGTCTATCGTCCCCCCTCACTAAACTTTCACAAGAAACACTCGTCTAGCTGTAAACACTATCAATAATTCCCCCCACTCTTTATCTGTGCCTAAACCTAAACGTAGATTCCATGAGCAAAGCTTCTTTCTTAGAACTGCACGCCTGTGGAACTGTCTTCTGATTTCATGCTTTCCAGCTGACTACAATGTGGTTGTCTTCAAGTCCAATGTAAACAAGTTTTTGATGAGCTGTTCCACTTAAGTTAACAAATTTACCGAATTTCCATTACTAACTATTACTATATTGTCCAATTGACTACTGTACACATTCTAACCTTTATCCTCGAGTGGCCTCTGGGCCTTCATAAGTGGTGATGCCTATGTAAAAAACAAAAAAAAACATGTTTACTACTAATGTCATACTAGATACGTGGTGGCATTCTGAAAGTAATGGCTCCTATTCTTTTTACTGTGCCCAAATAGATAACAAGATATTGCAGTTTGCATTGTTATGACTGAACTTATGTAAAGTTACACTGTTTGAAGAGGTTACAGTAACGTATGTTTTATGAGGTTAGAAATAGTTAAGATGCCATGAAACAGAAATACTAAATTAAGATAATCTTATAGAAGCTGGAATGTTTGTTAACAAATCTTAATAAATTATTTCCAGAATTCTAACTGCGATCCGTTGCTTAGCAACAACATGGAGAACGCGTGGGTTGCTGAGACTTCCTGTAAACACGTTCGTTTCAGAATTGCTTTTGAATATGCTAAGCGTCGTGTGCAGAAATGGGCCAACAAGCGTGAAGTTAACAAGGGGAGACAACTGAAATGGCTTCAGCTTATCCAACCTTTCTTTCTTTCCTTCTCTTCAAACATGATAGAATGTGAATGCTATGTTGCCTTTTACAATTAAAAATGTCAAATTTATTGGAAGAGGGGCGGGGGGGGGGAGATGATTTTCTTGTTCTTTTAATGGAAAACGCTCTAGACAAGGCATGAAGCCACTTAATGTAAGGAGCTAAAAAAATACTACTTCAAGGTCAAAAAACTAACCAACAATAAGTGTTAGATTCAGACCCAGAGACCAGCAACTCTTCCCCTTTTGTCAGAAACATTGTTCATGGAATGTGAGAACTAAGACACAAAAAAAAAAGGAACATGAGAGTCGCGAGAATACTGAAATTAAAACCAAAGTCCAGTTTCAATTCTTCAAATTTGATCAAACTGATTTATTAAACAGATCACATCGCAGACGACTAAAATACGGTGTGGAATGATAAAATTGTCGCCCTAAACAAAACAACACTCCCGACTTATTTTAAAACTCTTATTAAATAAAAAATCAATTCAAGTAACTTGATAATGTAAAAGAGCAGAAATCTATTGAATGTAGCCACCTTCAGCCTCAATCACCACCTCGATACAAGCCCGGAACTGGGAGCATGCCTTTTCTACAAACGCCAGCGGGAGCTCGGTGAATACTCAGCGGATGGTGACGATCAGGCTGACTTTGGTATTGTGGGAGGTCATGATGGTGATGTTCTCGATGTATGATCAAACGAAGTAGTCCAGCGGGTTCAGGTCGAGGGAGGACGGGTGGGGGGGGGGGCAGTGAGAGAAGGGTACAAAGTCATAGCACCTTCTGAAGCCAAGCTTAGGTCTCTTTGGACTTGTGGGCTAGTGCCGAGTCCTGCTGCCACACCTAAGGTCACCTGATTGCACGAAGGGATCACCACACTCTTCAGCACATGCAGGTACCCTTTGGTGTTGACTTTCAAGCAGACTTTGAAGATGTGAGGTGGCATGATGTGGCCTTCACTTGAAACCACACTAAAGATCATAACTGTAGCCAGAAACTTTGTTTTCATCATCCTGGCCACGTCCTTGTTATTCGTGGCAATCCTGCAATGCATTTTGAGGGTGCTGTCAATGGTCCTGTTGTCATAACTTGAATCGATAGAGAGCAGGAGTCAAACTCTTCTCATCTTGAGTGTTATTTTCCCATTTAGGTTTATCTTGTCGAACTTGGAAATCTTTAACTCGGGAATCTCTCTGTCAAATTTGGTAATCTGCACAGATTTTTGAACAGAACACGGGGGGGGGGGGAGCATACTTTTCATTCCGTCAGCCATAACCAAGTAATTCATAATTGTATTTTGAGTGTCACTCATACTGAAGATTGAACCTTTAACCCCCAGAAGAGTGTAACTTACAACAAAATTTTGCCAAGTACTTTATACGCTATGCCATGAGTAGTGGGTGATACTCAAAATACAATGGCAAATTACTTAGGATTTCTACTTAGAGTTCGACAAGGTACACCTGAAGAAGGTCGAAGGTTACATCAACTGAAACTTTGTGGAAATAACATTCAACATTAACCTTCATCTCAAAAATTAAGTAACATAGAGACAATTTCTAATGGAAGAAGAAGAAGAAGAAGAAGAAGAAGAAGAAGAAGAAGAAGAGAAAAAAGAAAGGAAAGAAGAAGAAGAGAAAGATGAAGAAAAAGAAGAGAGAAAGAAAAGAAGAAAAAGAAAGGAAATAAGAAGAAAGAAAAGAAGAAGAAAAAGAAAGGAAAGAAGAAGAAGAAGAAGAAGAAGAGAAAAAAGAAAGGAAAGAAGAAGAGAAAGATGAAGAAAAAGAAGAGAGAAAAAGAAGAGAGAAAGAAAAGAAGAAGAAAAAGAAAGGAAATAAGAAGAGAGAAAGAAAAGAAGAAGAAAAAGAAAGGAAAGAAAAAGAAGAAGAAGAAGAAGAAGAAGAAGAAGAAGAAGAAGAAGAAGAAGAAGAAGAAGAAGAAGAAAGGGTGTGTAGATTGTTGATCTTGTGTGAAAACGTAATTGGTCATCAACAATAATCAATAAGTATACTAATTAATATAAATTAATTACCAAATAATATTGATTTGAATAGACAATCAATAGTTACACACCAACCTATATATAGATAGAGAACTGCATCAAGAGTGAGATATCTACTGGAGCAGTAGAAGGATCCTACCAGCTGAAGAATAAGCAATACCAGTTGTCATCAGCTTATTCTTTCCTTCCCAAAGTGCTTGAATAAAAGTATGTCTTAATGAACTACAAACGTTTCTCTACCATTTTGCAGGTCATTCCTTTTTGACGCATCAAAGGAACTGAAACAATACTCGAAGACCACAAGAAGAATTTTTAAATGCGAGAAGGAAAAATGATTAAGAACTTTTGTTCAAACTGCTCAGAATCGATATTCAATAATCTCATCAATGAACGTTTTGGTGATGGGGTTGGGATGGAGAGGAGCAGAAATCTGGCAGATGAAAGATTAAAGCTAAGATAAAATCTCTTTCTATTTCCAAAGCATAAATCGATAGATTAACAATATAATTATCGATAGATTTGATAAAACAAACAATAAGAATTTCAGCTTTTTCGATCAGAAATCGTGACTCAGGGTTTGGCAAACTCTGCAGTCAGAGGTTTTTTTTTTTTGTTTTTTTTTTACTGATTATTAAGGCTATGACAACAACATATTGTTTTCTTTGTTTTGACTCTCAGGTATATATCCGGTGATATCTTATGTTTTTATGTAGAGTGATGTGATCCTTGGTTGATTAATTGTGTCTAACTCTGTCGGATATATACTCAAGATTAAAACAATGAAAAGAATATGCTGTTGTCCTAGTGATTATGTACACCAAATTAAGACACAACAAATGTACGACAAGCCACAGTAATTGCTCCTGCTGATTCTTTATGCGTGTGATATTTAGTCACGTCATTCAAGCAACCTGGGATTCTTATATGAACAACAAGAAGCAACTTGATTTTATTTATTTATTTTTTTTTTTTACCAGACTGATTTAGTTGGTTTTTGTTTTACGGCATATCAACCCTTTTCAGATTATTTAATGCCGAATCCAAAGATTTTGAAGAAAAATTTTTTTAATAGAATATATTTGTTGTTTTCAAGTCAGTTTCTATTTAACCCATAGTTGGGACCCTAACAGGTACTACCTCTCCAGGTCAGAATGGACCTGGGAGCAATGGCAATTAAAGGGTGGCTCCACACTCCCCAAAGCCCGCAAGCTAGGGCCTCACCACTGGATATAGTTTAAGGTCATATCCAGGACCAGGCTGATTTGGGGAAATAAAATAATTTGTTGATATATTTATTTTCCATTGTCATATTTTTTCATAAATAATTACTAATAAAAAAGACACCTACGATTTTAAAATGTAAACAAATATTTTTTTTTTAACGTAAGGGAATATTTTTTAATGTTTGACTCGTATATTTTTTTAATATTCCTCTTAAGTCTTGAAAATAAAACTGGATTATTTTTTTACAAAGATTTTTACCAAAAAAGAAAAAAAATATTATTAGAGAAATTTGTCTTACCTAAATTTGCCGTGCACAGATATCACACAAATAGAGCCATCAGCAGGAGTAGATGCCATCTTTGTCATACATTTGTCGTGCTTTAACATAAGATAGTGACTCAGGGTTTGGCAAACTTTGCAGTCAGAGAATTTTTTTACTGATTATGTACGACAAATGTACGACATGACAAAGAACAATAACTGCTCGTGTTGATTCTCTATTCCTGCCATATTGAAGCATGTCATTCGAACAACCTGGGATTCTTATATAAAAAATAACAAGAAACAATTGATTTCAATTTAGACGAACTATTATGCCATTTTTTTTCTCACTCGCTAAATGCCTTCGTAAAAAACAAATAATTTATTTTTCAGAGTGATGAGCCGAGATTTGGGATAATTAAATAATTTATTAATATATTTACTTTTCATTGTCATTTAAAAAAAAACATTTACCATTAAAAAATACTATAAAAAAGTATTTATCATTATATATATATATATATATATATATATATATATATATATATGACTTATATGCAATTATACTGAGTTCGTGAAATTCAGTAATTTTTCATATACCAATGAGTTTTAAGCCAAAAGTGGTTGACTTAAAGAGTAAGCTACAAAATTATCAAATTTTATAATTGAGCATTAATATACTGTGTAAGCAAAAACAAGACTTCAAAACAAGGTGTTGGTGGCAACAAAAAGTGTATTTCAATTTACGTTACAATTGTTTCCATGTCCAGTTCGACAATTTCAAGCATTATGTCGTTTGAAAATTTTCAAAATCAGCATTTCTTCAGACTTTATGAATAAGCACACTTTTGGCAATGGAACATTTTTTGAAGAGAAAAAGAAAAAAAAAAAAAAAAAAAAAAAAATATATATATATATATATATATATATATATATATTTTCATTTTTTGTTCTTCTTTTAACATAAGGGGACATTTTTTATTTTTATATTTGATTCATAATCTTTTTTTCGATACTCCCCCGAGTCTAAAATAAAAAACTAGTTAAATCTTTACAAAGATTTTTACCAAAAAAGAAAAAAAAACTGCAGGAGAAATTTGTCTTACCTAAATTTGTCATGTGCACATATCACACGAATAGAGAATCAGTAGGAGTAGATGTCATGCTTTGTCATACATTTGTTCTGTCTTAATTTGTTGTACATAATTAGTAAAACTGGCAGTTGGAGTCAGACTCCTCATTTCCAACTTGAATGTAAAAATTAATTGTTTTTAAAATATTATTTTCTTTTATTTCATATATACGTATATATTTGCCAGCCAAACTTTCGCCCAAAAACTGATTAAAAAGCTTGCTGCATGTCTAACTACCCTTTATGTAAAATTTCAAACATTCAGACCCAAAATTGGCTGAATAGTTTGCTAGAGATCGCAAAGGTAAAATCTTTTGAACTTTGACCCCATGGAAGCCAAATTTTCAGCAAAAAAACGATTAAAAAGCTTTGTCTTATGTCTGAATACAATTTATGTAAAATTTCAAATGTTTAGACCAAAAATTGGCTGAGTAATTTGGTAGAGACCGCAGGGGCCGATTTTTTTTTTTTTAACTTTGACCCCAATTATGACCCCTTAACATTTATTGTTTTGGACTTAAATCAAATTATAAAGTTAAATCCATGTCCAAGTAACCTATATCTAAAATTTAAAAAAATTGTCGTAGGTGTTTAGTAGAGTTCTCAAAGGTCAAATCTTTGAACTTTGACCCCTTAACAGGCACATTCCTGGCCGAAAACAGATTAAAACGATTTCCCCAAGTCTCAATACCCCTTATGTCAAATCTCGAGTCTGTAGACCAAAAATTGACAGAATTATTTCGTAGGAAAGTGTACACACACAGACATTTTTACTTTTATAGATATATAGATTTATTAATTCATTCAAGCGTATAATTAATCATCTTGTATTTTAACAGTTTATATAGTTCTTTTTGATTTAACAACTCATTTTTAAACAACGAGAAGGTAAAACTTGGGAAGGAGGACCTCCTTGAACTACACAAGAACATACCTCATACCGACAGAAAACTAGGAACACCAGAATATCCAAGTGTCTGTCAGTATGATTTTGGTATAAACCCTGACAAACCATATGATTGGATTGCAAGAAGGATTATGAAATTTATTACTGACCCCACAGGTAGCAGTTAGAGGATTCACCTTGTATTTCTGTGAGAGATGACACTGATTAAGTTTTTTTTTTTTTTTTTTTTTAATGTCTTCACATCTCTACAACGTTTAAGTTTGAAACAGAAATGTTTAGTTTTGACATTCCTCATAATTCTCACTTTCCTTATGTCGCCTTTTAGTCCTAACATTCAATGAGCCATCTTTCTGACAAAGGAAGAAAAAATGCTGTTTGATTAGGGGTGGGTGGGTCAGGATCTATCCAACACTTATTGCTGGCTAGTTTTGGACTTTCAAGAACTATACAAGACCATAATTGACACCGATAGAGAACTAGGAACACCAGAATATCCAAGAGTCTGTATATTTTTTGGTATGAACCCTGACCACCCATATGGTTGGGTTGCATGAAATTTATTACCGATTCCATAGGTGGCATTTGGATGGTTCACCTTGTATTTCTATGAGAGATGACATTGGTTATTATTTTAGATATTCACACATCTCTACAAAGATGACCTCTCTGTCTGCAACACTTAAGTTTGAAACAGTAATGATTACTTTCAGCGTCCTCTTAATTCTTGCTACCCTTATGCTATCTTTTTTAGTCCTAACATTGAATGAGCGATCTTTCTGACAAAGGGGGAAAACTGCTATTTTCTGGGTTAGAATCTATCCAACATTTATTGTTGGCTACTTTTGACTTTGAAGTAGTACTTTTTTAGCTTCTTACATCAAGTGGCTTCATGCCTAGTCTGAAGCAATTTTCATAAAAAAAAAAATGACCATTAACTGTATACAAATGTCATTCTGCTATGTTTTGCGAATCACCCTTTACACAACCTGTCAAGCTATTAGCAATAAACTAACCTCTTCTCAAAGAACAAGAAATTAAAACCTGGGAAGATGAACCTATTAGAACTCGACTCTACCAGTGTTATTTTAGTATGACACCACCATTTGTATGGTTCGACTGCAGAAAGGGTTATGACATCATTTTCTTTTCTGCCAGTGGTGAAAGGGGAAGATATTTGGGGGATACAGACATCTGGAGTGTTAGCCTTTTAATTTATACTTGATTAAGTTATTTCTCTATCCATGCAACCTGCTCAATGTTTCCCAACTTCTCTTGCACCCTCTCTCTTTTTGCCATTTGATGTCACGTCTGTTCCATTGTCTACGATAGTGTTGGCTCAGAATTTTTAGGAGTTTTCTACCTTTAACCATATCCAAATTCCCTTGAATTATACTAGCCAACAATAAAATGGATTTTACAAAAATATATCTAAATTCATACACGTGTGACAAAATCCACAACACTAGTCAAACATCAGAAGCAAAGGATAAAATTATAATTTATTTGGACCATACGTAACTATACAAATCTTATTTGCATAAATGAATGGTATCACTGTATCTCCAATATGTACAATGATAAAAATAATTAGTTGGTTGTTGACTTTTATGGCAACCAGATTTTTGTCATTTTATGCCAAAATCACACATGTTTTACGATCGATTTCAAGGTTTTGGGGTTATATTACCGCTTCCATAGATGGCATTTGGATGGCTCACCTTTATTTCTATGAGAGATTAATAGAATTAAAAAAATGGGTAAAAAATAATATGCAACAAATAAATGTTACCAAAGGCAAGATGAGTTACTCTTCTGAAAATAATGATAGAAACACATCCAAAAAATGCCACCGATCGTTTGAAAATGTAATGTCCTACCTGTCCTTTATTCAATTTTCGATTTTTGAACAATTATCAAGAGTCCTCATGCATGGTCTATGAACGGCATGTTTTGTTTTTTTCATTCTAATCAAAAAAAGTGAACACTGTTTCGAACAAAAAAAAAAAAACTTTGAAAATCAATTAAGACACTAACAAATATATCCAGGTAGGTAGAAAACTAACTTATCTTGCCTTTGGTAATATTTATTTGTAGTATATTTGATTTATTTTTTTTTTTTTAACATTTTTGTTCTGTTAAATATATTAAAAATAAAACGATACTTTTAACATATTTTGTTACATCAAATGATCACCCATTTAATACTGATCAGAATCAATGTTGCTTAACATTTTTAAAACAGATTTTTGCTACATGTTGCACCTGGTTATATCAAACGGCCACCCATTTAGTACTAGCAAAACTCAACGTTGTTTAATATTTTTAAACAAAATTTGGCGCTTCAACATTATCAGGACGAAATTTCATAAATTCATAAAACTGAATTTCACATAAAAACAATGATATCTATGTATTCCTTGTATTTTTAAGATGATTATATCCAAAAATTACGAAAATCGATAAATTAGAAAAATCTTTGATTTTTGTTACATGCAGCATCTGGTCACCCATTAACTACTGGCCAGACTAAACGTTGCTTAACATTTTTTTAAGTAGATTGTTCTTATATACAGCATCTGGTCATATCAAATGGTCACCCATTAACTACTGGCCAGACTAAACGTTGCTTAACATTTTTTTTAAGTAGATTGTTCTTATATACAGCATCTGGTCATATCAAATGGTCACCCATTAACTACTGGCCAGACTAAACGTTGCTTAACATTTTTTTTTTAATTAGATTGTTCTTATATACAGCAAATGGTCATATAAAATGGTCACCCATTTAGCACTGGCCAGACTCAACATTGCTTACCATCACCCATTTACTACTGTTGAGTTTAACGTAGGTGATTTTTAACAATAATTTAAAATATGTTAATGTTGAAGAATATTAAAAAAAAATAAAGAAAAGAGAAGAAAAGAACGGATAACATTCTTAAAAATAAACATAAGAATAAACTCTAGCATTTAATGTCTTTTAATCCCTCTTAATAGTTCATGGATTTGACGTTTTAATCGTTGTCCTTTAATCTGCGTCCTTTAATCTGAGAAAAAAAAATATGTATGCCAGCGACATTCAACCTAACCGGATTGAACCGGCTTCCTCCAAATGAGGGAGTATGGAGGGAACATTAAATTGACAAGCAGTCCCCAGTTGCATGTATATCCCAGTTAAGGGAGATAACTTCATCAGTTTTTGCCGACATTCTTTCTGTAACGTAGCAGGAACAAATAAAAAAATAAATCCGACTCGTTTTTTTTTGTTGTTGTTTTTTTTTTTTTTTTTTAAACTATTTCTTATCCTTGTGATGATAGCTCAAACAGCTGGAGTGCTAAATGTTTTGGTTTCGATTCTAGTTAATGGCACTCAAGCCATATTTCGTTTCTGCTTTTTTTACTTTTGAAATCACTACTATATGTTTGGTGCAATATAATAATCAATAGAATATTGACTCTATAACAATAAATATGAAATCTGCATTAATTAAAATATCATATTTAAGCATATTTTACAACTGGGTTACACAGAGGGGCAATACTATGTATTGGGTACGATATAATAATCAATAAAAAAATTGGCTTTATAATAATAATAATAATAAATACAAAATCTGCATAATGTAAAATATCATATTTAAGCGTATTTTATGACCGGGCAACGCCGAGCGGCTTGCTAGTAAATTATACACGTTTTATCACATAAAAAAAAACTTGCATTTATTACCGTTACTTTCCAAACAATGCTTGCTTGTTTTTTCTAACTGTTCATTTTGTCTGCCATGAGATTTTAAAAAAACCTGCCAACTCGAGACCAGCTTAAAAGTCTCTCATCACCACTATGGGGCCACACATCCATCTCGCCTGGTAAGCATTTTTCTTTCTGTTCCACTACACGCCGGCCATTTCTCGTTTTCGACTTTACACGTCCATCTTTTTTTGACAGGCACTTTGCTTCTCCCAAACACATGGTGTCTTTTTTTTTCTTTTTCTTGTCGGGTTAGGGTTAGGTTTTTTTTTTTTTTTGCTTTTTCTTGTCGGGTTAGGGTTAGGGTTAGGGTTTTTTTTTTTTTTTTTTTTTTGCTTTTTCTTGTCGGGTTAGGGTTAGGGTTAGGGTTAGGGTTTTTTTGTTTTTTTTTTTGGCTTTTTCTTGTCGGGTTAGGGTTAGGGTTATTTTTTTTTTGCTTTTTCTTGTCGGGTTAGGGTTGGGGTTATTTTTTTTGCTTTTTCTTATTGGGTTAGGGTTAGGGTTATTTTTTTTTTTTGCTTTTTTTGTCAGGTTAGGGTTATTTTTTTTTTGCTTTTTTTTGTCGGGTTAGGGTTAGGGTTATTTTTTTTTTTGCTTTTTCTTGTCGGGTTATGGTTAGGTTTATTTTTTTTTTGCTTTTTCTTGTCGGGTTAGGGTTAGGATTATTTTTTTTGCTTTTTCTTGTCGGGTTATGGTTAGGTTTATTTTTTTTTTGCTTTTTCTTGTCGGGTTAGGGTTAGGATTATTTTTTTTGCTTTTTCTTGTCGGGTTATGGTTAGGTTTATTTTTTTTTTGCTTTTTCTTGTCGGGTTAGGGTTATTTTTTTTGCTTTTTTTGTTGCACAAGCTTGCACACACTTCCTTATTTGCATATATGCTTTTTTTCAGCTGCTGCTGCTTATATCTTCGCAAACCAGCAACTTTCAGCCTAACTGGACTAAACCTGCTTCCTCCAAATGAGAAAGTGTCAGGTGAAAATTATATGCTGAGATTCTTCCCACGCGCTTTTACACGCTCTGTTACATTCCTATATACAACATACGGTATTCTCAAATGATCACCTATCTGGTACTGATCAGGTTCAACGTTGCTTAACTCTGGTGTGTCAATGTGATTATACTATATATTGGAGATCAATGTAAAAGAACAAACTCTGGCATTTAATCCCTCTTAATCGTTCATGAATTTGACATTTTAATCCTTGTCCTTTAATTCTAGAACATTTTTTGTCGTCGGATTTATTTTGGATTTGAAATTTGCATTTTTCGGTTGTACACACTGAGAATTGAACCTTCAACCTCTAGGAGAATATCATTTTTACAACTGATTTTTCCAAGTACTCTAACCACTGCACCACAGGTCCTTGTAGACAATTCTAGCACAAATTTTAAGAGCCTTAAACTTATTTGGCTGACGGAAAAAGAGCATGCTACCCCTCTGAAGTAAATTAATGATTCCATTCAAAATTCCACTCAAATTCCCGAGTTCAACAAGATACACCTGAAGAAGGTCGGAGGTTATATCAACCGAAACGTTGTGAAAATAACACTCAAGATGAGAACAGTAGTCCGAAGAATCCAAATAATACAAATAACCAATCCTCATCACAAAAATTCAGAAACGTAATGTCCGCATTTACCCGTACGTAGCAATCCGTTATAATATTGAAATTCAAAAAGCAAAGAAAAATTCATAGCGGCAATATTTACCAGTTAGGCTTCATTCATTTAAAAAAAATTTTTTTTTTTATATTGGCTACTAGAGTCATCCACTTTAAGCGACATATGGTTATAATTCGGGTTATTATAGTAGAGATCCCTAGGTGTAAGAAAGTTTCTTCTCCAGAACGGCAAGTCTTTGGAACTCCCTTCTGGGATTCTGCTTTCCCAACTGTACTGATATGCAGAAGTTCAAGTGTAACGTGAACAAACATTTTCTACTCATCTCCCTTCATAATGCCCCTGCAAATTACGTCCCTGATAGTGGCTCCCTACTTCAAAGTGGCACTGTGCCTTGTTTGGGGTGAAAATTGATTAAAAAAAAACAAAAAATAACTGAATTTCAAGTAAAATCAATGTGCTTCTGCACCCATGTTACTGCACTCGTTTTTAAAATAGTATTTTCAAGTTAAATTCAATTTTTACAATATTTTTTTTAGCAAAGTGTTGGGTAAAAGTACAGATTAGTTACAAAACACCTCTCCCTCCCCATGTTAAGAATGGCTTTCTAAATAATAACATAACGTTTATTTCAGCGTGGTAACATAGATTCAGGAGTACCAAAACCAATACTATCTACTTAATGCGAATTTTGTAGTTAAATAATGTTAAATTCGACACACTGCTGCCAATAATTCGCTACTCCAAGATGCTCTGCTATCAAAAAGTCAACTCCAAATTTTAACACTCTACTGTCAAAAAGTCAACTCCAAATTTTAAAACTCTACTGTCAAAAGTCAACTCCAAATTTTAACACTCTACTATCAAAAGTCAACTCCAAATTTTAACACTCTACTGTCAAAAGTCAACTCCAAATTTTAACACTCTACTGTCAAAAGTCAACTCCAAATTTTAACACTCTACTATCAAAAAGTCAACTCCAAATTTTAACACTCTACTGTCAAAAAGTCAACTCCAAATTTTAACACTCTACTATCAAAAAGTCAACTCCAAATTTTAACACTCTACTATCAAAAAGTCAACTCCAAATTTTAACACTCTACTGTCAAAAAGTCAACTCCAAATTTTAAAACTCTACTATCAAAAAGTCAACTCCAAATTTTAACACTCTACTGTCAAAAACTCAACTCCAAAGTTTAACACTCTACTGTCAAAAAATCAACTCCAAATTTTAACACTCTACTGTCAAAAAATCAACTCCAAATTTTAACACTCTACTGTCAAAAAGTCAACTCCAAATTTTAACACTCTACTGTCAAAAACTCAACTCCAAATTTTAACACTCTACTGTCAAAAAATCAACTCCAAATTTTAACACTCTACTGTCAAAAAATCAACTCCAAATTTTAACACTCTACTGTCAAAAACTCAACTCCAAATTTTAACACTCTACTGTCGAAACTCAACTCCAAATTTTAACACTCTACTGTCAAAAAATCAACTCCAAATTTTAACACTCTACTGTCAAAAAATCAACTCCAAATTTTAACACTCTACTGTCAAAAAATCAACTCCAAATTTTAACACTCTACTGTCAAAAAGTCAACTCCAAATTTTAACACTCTACTGTCAAAAACTCAACTCCAAATTTTAACACTCTACTGTCAAAAAATCAACTCCAAATTTTAACACTCTACTGTCAAAAAATCAACTCCAAATTTTAACACTCTACTGTCAAAAAATCAACTCCAAATTTTAACACTCTACTGTCAAAAAATCAACTCCAAATTTTAACACTCTACTGTCAAAAACTCAACTCCAAATTTTAACACTCTACTGTCGAAACTCAACTCCAAATTTTAACACTCTACTGTCAAAAAATCAACTCCAAATTTTAACACTCTACTGTCAAAAAATCAACTCCAAATTTTAACACTCTACTGTCAAAAAATCAACTCCAAATTTTAACACTCTACTGTCAAAAAATCAACTCCAAATTTTAACACTCTACTGTCAAAAAATCAACTCCAAATTTTAACACTCTACTGTCAAAAACTCAACTCCAAATTTTAACACTCTACTGTCAAAAAATCAACTCCAAATTTTAACACTCTACTGTCAAAAACTCAACTCCAAATTTTAACACTCTACTGTCGAAACTCAACTCCAAATTTTAACACTCTACTGTCAAAAAATCAACTCCAAATTTTAACACTCTACTGTCAAAAAATCAACTCCAAATTTTAACACTCTACTGTCAAAAAAGCAACTCCAAATTTTAACACTCTACTGTCAAAAAATCAACTCCAAATTTTAACACTCTACTGTCAAAAACTCAACTCCAAATTTTAACACTCTACTGTCGAAACTCAACTCCAAATTTTAACACTCTACTGTCAAAAAATCAACTCCAAATTTTAACACTCTACTGTCAAAAAATCAACTCCAAATTTTAACACTCTACTGTCAAAAAATCAACTCCAAATTTTAACACTCTACTGTCAAAAAATCAACTCCAAATTTTAACACTCTACTGTCAAAAACTCAACTCCAAATTTTAACACTCTACTGTCAAAAAATCAACTCCAAATTTTAACACTCTACTGTCAAAACTCAACTCCAAATTTTAACACTCTACTGTCGAAACTTAACTCAATTTTAACACTCTACTGTCAAAACTCAACTCTAGAACACAATGCACCACTAACTGTCTTTGAAAAATCAGGCTTTTAATATCCAACCGAAAGCATCTCATTTGCATGTTAGGTAACAATATTGTAAGCATATAAAAAGAAAAGGCGGTTATTTATTTTTTATTCATTCTTTTTGTCTACACCGAACTCTACAGACTGCACACAAACAGGTTTGTACTGATTTTTTAAGTTCTTAATTACAGAAGTGCAACTTATATTGCCTTTGGTAGCAATTTAGATTATTTTATTTCTTGAATATGTTAATAAATAAAGATATCCAAGAAATAAGAAAAACGATAATTTAATGAAGTGAGGTCACCACAAATAAAAATAATTATTGACTGCACAAGAAAAATATTATTATTATTATTATTATTATTATTATTATTAGTAGTAGTAGTAGTAGTAGTAGTAGTATCAGCATTAGTATCAAGACAATAATAAGAAGACAGCAGGTAAACGCAAACACACACACTCTCTCTCTCTCTCTCTCTCTCTCTCTCTCTCTTTGTAATTCGATTTATAACATATAATCAATTCTTAATGCTGCAATATTTTAAGTTATAAATTTATTATATTTTTTACTAGAATATCTTGTTCTTTCTTTTCTATTTTTAACAACTCGGCTTTTACTTTTCTTACTTTTCCATGTTTAAGCTTAACCATATTACTTTTCATGCTCGCATTTTTCTATTGCAATACATATATATACATATGTACACACACACACACACATGTATATATATATATATATATATATATATATATATATATATATACAATTATATAAATGCAAATTTGTCTGTGTGTGTTTGAGTTAGTTCCTTATAGACTCCGAAACGGCTGAACAGATTTTCTTTAAAATTTACAGAACTTTAGCGTATAAGACTGGGAGTGATCTTAATTAAGTTTTGTCTCAGAATATCCCGTATAATTACTAATAATCGATAATCGAAACCATTATTTTAATTCATCTATCATCGGTACAACCATTTTTTCCATGTCGTCGCTTAGCAACAATGATAAAACAACAGCTGCTCAACATTCTTTGGCTCAGTGGCTTGTCGAAATTTTGCAGCCTGTGCGTGAATTATACAGCACGCACTGTATTCCTGATTCTTTTCGGTTTGTTGAATGTCTAAGTGGGTTGGATTCGAATGTAAAGACATCATTTATGTGTTCTTTCGATGTCTCTAGTCTTTTTACTAACATACCGTTAGATGAGACGATACGTATTTGTACTGACGCGCTTTATGGTGGTCGCCTGACTTCTCCACGCTTTTCCAAAGAGATATTTACTGAACTCATTTTTATGTGCACCAAATCAGTAGAGTTTAGCTTTAGTGACATTATGTATTGTCAGGTCGACGGAGTTTCACTGGGGAGTCCGTTGGCCCCAATTTTAGCTGATATTTTTGTCGGTTCTACGAATCCGTTTTGTTTAATTCTGCAACAAAACCCACCACATATTTCAGATATGTTGACAACACTTTTGCTATGTTTTCATCGCAAAGTCAAGCGTTATCTTTTTTTAATAGGTTTAATTCCTTGTGCCAAGTTTGGTTTTAGTCGGTCTTAAACGCAGTAATTTCAGATTAAATCTTTCTTCTAATCATTTTTTTTCTTATTAATGACACATCCAAATTCCCCCCGTATTGCTCTTTAATTTAGCCAGTAATATTGTTTTGTATGCTATCGATTTCTCTTGACGAGATGATAGTTGAAAGAGCTCTCGAGAAATTTCCGTACATTTTGTATATATATATATATATATATATATATATACATCAAATGAGAAAAATTATGGAAAGAATATTCCACCATGATAAAGAAAAAAAAATTAATACATCCCTTGAAAACCATATGTACTCGAAATATAACTTGCCATATAACTTCAAACACTATTTCCAGTCTACACGATTTTCAAGAAATTTAAAACACTATTTGACAAAGAGGTTTTTCCTCGAAATATATTAAGCAACATGGTTGTACACATTAGATCACTGTGTAGAAGTTTTCACTTTTAAAGCAAGATTTACTATTGATAAAAAAAAATTGTAAAAAAATATGTATGTATATAAATTTATAAAAAAATTGCTTGTTTTTGTCTTCCCTTTTCAACACCGACACCTTTCGATTTCTTTCATTGTGATAGCCTTCTAATACGCCCCTCAAATATACATTACACACGATGCTTCAAGCAAACTACACCTAATTGTGTTAAATAAATAAACACTTCTAAGTTAGTCAGCTGTACAGAAACAAAGGCAACAAATTAAAAATAAAAGTGCAAGCATAACTTCCTGCGTTTCATGACGGACTGACTCGGATTTAATTAAACTCAGATGAAAGCCCATGCCAAAAACAGAATAATTAAATTTGATAGGAAGGGGATTTCATCATCATTTCTTATTATCGCCTTTTTTTTTTTCCACACTCGGCCTATTCTGAAGAAGAAGAAGAAGAAGAAGAAGAAGAAGAAGAAGAAGAAGAAGAAGAAGAAGAAGAAGAAGAAGAAAAAAAGAAGAAGAAAAAGGAGGAGGAGGAGGAGGAGGAGGAGGAGGAGGAGGAAGAGGACGACGACGACGACGACGACGACGACGACGACGTTACTATTTTTTGCCCAGAGTCACACCGGTGTAAAGAAATAAACAGAAACAGCATTTACTGTTCGAACTGCCATTGCTATTTTCCCAGTCACACTTCTTCAAAAGTTTACTTTTGCTTTTATCAAATAATACTTTTGTGAAATACAGCATAAGAAATGTTGTAAGAGCTGATTGCGAGAGATTTGTTTTGAAAGTGTTTGTTCGCTTTCCCATTGGACCTGGGTTGCATTCGTCAGAGCCTGGCTCGCAGGATGATAGATGCAACCCAGTAGGCCTATGCTTTTAGCTCTTTCTAGTGGTGGACCATTCCAGGGTCACCAGACTCTCACTAGTCATTGGAAAATACCGCTCTGATTCTCATGGCACGCAAAACAAGCATGACCCTAAGTCTGTGCGGCAACACTCTTTACTTCAGCCATCGCTTTGACTTCATGCGGAAGCCACTCGGGGATAAGGGTTATTGCATGTACAGTAATCAATAGGATAGTAATCGTTAGTATTGGAGATTTGATAAAGTATCTTACTTAAGGAGGCGGTTCATCAGGAATTTATTTATGTTGGACTTGAAGACATCCAAGTTATAGTCAGGTGGGAAACAGGCAAAACTGAAGAGAGTTCCACAGGTGTGCATTTCTAAGAAAGAAACTTTGTTCATGAAATCTATGTTTTGATTTTGGCACGGATAAAGAGTGGGGAAAATTATTGACAGTGGCTTCAGTTAGACGGGTGTTTATCGTGAAAGACTGGTGAGGGGGGGGCAGAGATTGGAGCTCAGACGAGCACTTGCCATGGAAGTAACGATAAAACAAAGGCTCGCAACGTCTCTTCTGTGGAAGAGAGGTTGCAGGAAGAGAAAAGGGCATCCCCCACTAAGCCACAAAGTCTATTTTGTACTCTGTCAAGGCAGGATAGGCTGTTTTTAGCAGCTCCTGCCCAGATGTGGCAGCAGTACTCCATCCTTGGACGTACTTGGCTTTTATATAGATAGAGAATTGTATCAGCAGTGAGATATCTTCTGAAGCGGCAGAAGGATCCCACCATTTTCCCAGCGACCTTGGCAACAGACTTGATGTACGTGTTTCATTTCAGATCAGGAATAAAGGTCAATCCCAGAAGCTTGTCAAAACATGGAGCCTACCCAAGATGAGAGCCATCCATTTCAGTTGATGCCAGATTGGGATCAGAGCATTGATGATGTAATGATAGGAGTTTGGTTTTAGATGCATTAAAAGTAACCAGCCACCTCTTCCCCCACTGTGCCATGCGCTCAAGATCAGAGGAGAGAGAATCAGAGAGAACTTTGTCATTTACGGCCTTTGACGTGTTGCCATAGATGGTCGTGTCATCTGCATAGATGTCAACGAATGGTTTAAGTATATGTTTTGAGAGATCATTGATGTAGATCAGGAAGAGAGTTGGGCCCAGGATTGACCCCTGAGGGTCTCCAGCATTAATACTCTTGGCCTCTGATTTCTGCCTATCAACCACTATTCTTATAAGCCTATCAGAGAGAAATGATTTAATAATTGAGAAAACATTTCCAGTTATACTGTAGCTGGAAATCTTGTGAAGTAGGCTTTTATGCCATACCTTATCGAAGGCCTTGTATATGTTAAGAGCAATTACCCTAGAAATGAAGCATTTGTCAAAGTATTCACTAATCCTATGAGATATAACTGTTAGCACGTCTGCTGTAGATCAAGCAGAACGGAAACCATATTGCATGACATTAAGAAGGTTATTTCTGCTGAGGTGGTTGACTACTTCTTTATTTAATATGGATTTCAGCAACTTACTCATGACACACAATCTGTGTCTCCCATCGTCTGGCGTCAGGGTATATCTGAAATGAACTGCATCCTCACTCAGGCTGGCATATAAAAACTCAGAGTCATTTTCTTATAAACAAATAAAATAATTATTCATAAAATATTCTTAAGATATACAGGGTACACTTGTATAAAGTTGACTTCTTTGGGCTCATAATGGCTTCCTGTTGTTACAACTTAAGTTCATTTAGACAATTTCCCAGCTAGGAACAAAAGCCTTTTAACTTAGCTCTTATGAGGGTTTCTGACTCTTGGGCCAGAGCCCAGGGGCGATGCGTTCTCTTCAGTGCCAGCTAGCCAAATCCCTTATTTTTAAAAACACAATGATTTTTATCAAACGTAATTTCCAGCTACCTGATGATTCTGTTTTCCTTTCTAGAGATTACTCTTTCCTTTCTCTCATCCATTATATTATATTCCTTTTCTTTCCTCTTTTCTTGTGAATCTCTTCTTTCTCTTTCAGAACTATATCTCTCTTTAATTCTCTTTTTCCCTTTTTCTTTCTTTTTCTTCAACTGAAATTATTTTTGTCTTAAAGAAACTTTTTTATTTTCTGCGTTGGAATATATCTACTTACGATTTATCATTGGCAAGTTTTTTAAGTTCCTTAAATCAAGTAGGTTCATGCGTTGTTTGGATCTATTTCCATGAAAAAAAAAATTCTTTAAATAACAACGAATAATCAAAATTGGACACTTTTCATATCCTTGAGGTAAATTTTAACATTATTGATTTTCCTTAGCTTATCACAGGTAACGGGTGGAACGATAAAATTGTCGCCCTAAAAAAACCAAAACAAAACCCAACAAAAAACAAAAAAAAAACACTACAGCTTTATTTTAAAACTTTTGTTGAAAAAATCAATTTAGGTAACTTGATTATGTAGTAGAGCTGACATCTATTCAATGTAGCCGCCTTCAACCTCAATCACCGTCTTGATATGGGTTCGGAACTGGAAGCATGCCTTTTTCCACAACGCCAGCAGGAGTTTGGCGAATATGTGGCAGATGGCAGCGATCAGGCTGGCTTTAGTATTGTTGGTTGGTTGTTTTTGTTTTATGGCATATCAACCCTTTTCAGCTTATTTGATGCCGAATCTAGTTATTTTGAGGAACGATTTTAATGGAGTATATTTGTTTTTGAAGTCGGATTCTATTTAACCCATAGTTGGGACCCTAACAAGTACTACCACTCCAGGTCAGAGTGGACCTGGGAGCAATGGCAATTAAAGGGTGGCTCCACACAAGGTGGGGCCTCACCATCGGATATAGTTTTAGGTCCTATCCAGGACCAGTATTGTGGGAAGCCATGTTGGTATTTTTTTGACGTAACATCAAATGAAGTAGTCCAGCAGGTGCAGGTCGGAGGAGGAGGGGGAAATAATAGAAGAGTACAAAGCACTTTTTCTAAAAGCCAAGCCTGAGTCTCTTTGGATTTGTGGGTCAGCGCCAAGCCTTACTGCCACACCCAGGATCTGCAAGCGGCCATCTGATTGCACCAGGGAGTCACCACACTCTTCAGCACATCCAGGTACACTTTGGTGTTGACTTTCAAGCTGACTTTCCAGATCTGAGGTGGCACGATGTGGCCCTCACTTGAAACCACACCAAACACCATAACCGTGGCCGAAAATTTTGTTTTCATTACCCTGGACACGTCCCTGTTATTTGTAGCAATCCAACGATGCATTTTGAGGGTGCTAGCAATGGTCCTGCTGTCATAACTTGGATCAGTAGAGCGCATGAGTTGTACAGCGGTGCGTCTCCAATTTTGCCCATTTAAAATTGTGTCACTTTCAGAAATGATAGACGGCTCCCTCGCTCTTGGAATTTGTACAGAATGGGCCAACTAGTAGATGGTCTGCAACAAAAAAAAGGAAACCGGTTTTCATCTATGGAAATGGAATCCTGTCGTCTTTTCTAATGCGATACTTTTATCGTTATACCGTGTATTAAATACTGAAACGTGTTTTAATTGGAGGTTACATCGGCAGAAACGTTGTAAAAATTCCAAGTTGTCTGCGTAATCTAAATGATACAAATATATGTCTTTTATTTCTTTTTCTTTTTCCTGATACTTGGTTGAGCAAAACAAGCGGTTCTTTATCAGATCTTTGGTGCATTTTTTTCATCGGCTCAAAAACACAAGTTTTTGTCTGGCAAAGCAAGTGAATTAAATGTCAGTGCCAATTTTGCTGGCAGAATCGACATTTACCGAATTTGCTCGTCCAATAAAACAGAGAACTTCTTTTTTTCTGTTTTTGGCTTTTATTGTACATATTCCGATATATCATGACGATTGGAGAGACAATAAAATAGTATCGACATTAGCATTTCTATTATGCTAATGCGGGCAAGAACAGTTGTTTACAGCAAGTACTATATTTTGTGGACAGTTCAACCACTTGTTATATATATATATATATATATATATATATGTGTGTGTGTGTGTGTGTGTGTGTGTGTGTGTGTGTGTGTTGTTATCTACATATATAAAAGCGAAAATGTTTGTGTGTGTGTGTGTGTGTGCGTTTTCGTATATGTCCAAGAAAAACTTTTTTCCGAGAACCGATCAGTCGCCTCACAAATTCTTAAAACTTTTTATATCGCGACTAAATGATAATATCTACGAGTTAACAACCGGGGTCGCCTGTCTATTTAATTTGCGCGATTTTCAAAATATAAATATTTAACAATTTTCGATCGCCACAAAAACAGACTCGCGGTAAATAAAACACTGTCCCCGCACTCAAAGTTGACGTCATTAACTCGTCAAAAACGGGCACCTGTCGTGATACGTCGCATGTTTGTTTTTTTTGTTTGTTTGTTTTTTCACACTTTATTATTTTCCAGCTGCGCGTCAAGGCTTCGTTTTTTGTTTTTTTTAAACAAACACCCGGGACACCCAGCCAACGATTTTTCTTTTCATTTACCCAAAAACACACACACCTCCAAACACCCGGGCAACGCTGGCCACCCTGCACTAGTCTATATATATAAAAGGCAAAATCGGGGTTCTCATGTCGGTTAGATTCCACAAGAAGTTTTGCATACTTCCCTTATCGTAACATCTCAGATTCACAAACGGACACTGTATCTATATTTTTTTTTGATTCAGTTAAAAATTCCCACCATGACGTTGTCTCGGGTGTTTGGCTTTTTTGTATGAAGCAAAACTGTTCGAAAAAAAAAAAAAAACGGCAAAGCATTTAAATCCTCACACGTTCGATTGACTCTGCTTAAATTTGACGCACACAACTTCTGCTTGCGTGATTGCGACATCGGCTAACACGTTACGTTTTTTTTTTTACCTTCTTTCCCTCCTTTGCGTTACCAGGTTCGAGCCTGCCCGCCTACTACTACTTTTTTTTTTTTAACCTCGCCTTCTTTTCCTCCTTCACATTACGGGTTCCAGCCTACTACCACTTCTTTTTTAACACCTCTCTCCACCCTGTTGTTTATTTCCCCCCACCACCACCAGGCTGCTTTTTATTCCCACCCTTACTCCACCACCACAACACATCCGGGCAATGCTAGCTACCCCCGCTAGTTTATATGAAAAGGAACTGCAGGAGGCAAGTGGAAACGGTTCAAGGACAGCTTGAAGGTATCCTTCAAAAAGTGTAGTCTGTATTCCGACTTGCATAAAAACCTAGCCCAAAACGGATGTTCCTGGCGTACTGCAAATCACAAAATGGCCATGATTGCTAAACCTGCATACATTAAAAATACGAGAGGAAACATGAAGAACCTGAAGTCCTACCTAACTAATATTCCTGGTGAACCAACTTCAAAAGAGATCCAGACAATTGCACTTAAGGGAACAACGAAGATACTAAAAAGAGCTCTCGGAAGGTTTAAATAAAAAGCTGGGCAATGTTGGCAGCTAGTTATAAAACCCAACGTTACAATCTTCAAAGGAAGAAAATTAAAAAAAAAAATTTTTAATTAGAAAACGAATACCTACTGGAGAGAACTTGAATGCCTACTAGACACTATCCTCAAGTGTCTAAGGTCTCTCTGTACAGGGGTTTATCAGTACAGCCAGGCATGAGGATACTTTTTGCTACAAGTAAACTCTGTATTCATAAACATAGTATCCGCAGCACAATTAAGACCTCCTCGGTATGGATTTTACAAGGAATGGTACACCTGTATAAAAACCAAGTATATCCAAGGATGGAGTACTGCTGCCACATCTGGGCAGGAGCTGCTAAAAACAGCCTATCCTGCCTTGATAGAGTACAAAATAGACTTCGTGGCTTAGTGGGGGATGCCCTTTTCTCTTCCCTGCAACCTCTCTCCCACAGAAGAGACGTTGCGAGCCTGTCTTTGTTTTATCGTTACTTCCATGGCAAGTGCTCGTCTGAGCTCCAATCTCTGGTTCCCCCCTCGCCAATCTTTCACGATAAACACCCGTCTAGCTGAAACTACTGTCAATAATTTTCCCCACTCTTTATCTGTGCCTAAATCAAAGTGTAGATTCCATGAGCAAAGCTTCTTTCTTAGAAGTGCACAACTGTGGAACTGTTCCGTTTGCCTGCTTCCCACCTGACTACAACTTGGATGTCTTCAAGTCCAACATGAATAAATTCCTGATGAACCGCCCCCTTAAGTAAGACACTTTATCAAATCTCCATTAACGATTACTACGATATTATCCCATTGATTACTGTACACGCAATAACCCTTATCCTCAAGTGGCTTCCCGGCCTTTATAAGCGGTGACCTCCATGGAAAAAAAAATCCCTTCTCCAAGTGATGTTACTTCAAGTAACAACACGAAGCTGGATACTCCACCAGACTAGATGAATTCCTGTTCTGGAATTCAGTAAGACCAAGCGATCATAAGAACGATATACTACAACATATTTACAGGGTCAATTGGGGAGAAGATATATGACTTACTTTCTAAAAGGTCTTCCTGGTATATGTTTGTAAGGATTGCTGCTGCAATGTGTATTGGATTTTGTGCACGAATGTTTATATGTGAAGAGTGTTGATAAGAAAGTGACAGAAATACGTCGTATGTTGTTATGTCTATATATGCAGGCGAATACGTCGTATGTTGTTATGTCTATATATGCAGGCGAATACGTCGTATGTTGTTATGTCTATATATGCAGGCGAATACGTCGTATGTTGTTATGTCTATATATGCAGGCGAATACGTCGTATGTTGTTATGTCTATATATGCAGGCGAATACGTCGTATGTTGTTATGTCTATATATGCAGGCGAATACGTCGTATGTTGTTATGTCTATATATGCAGGCGAATACGTCGTATGTTGTTATGTCTATATATGCAGGCGAATACGTCGTATGTTGTTATGTCTATATATGCAGGCGAATACGTCGTATGTTGTTATGTCTATATATGCAGGCGAATACGTCGTATGTTGTTATGTCTATATATGCAGGCGAATACGTCGTGTGTTGTTATGTCTATATATGCAGGCGAATACGTCGTATGTTGTTATGTCTATATATGCAGGCGAATACGTCGTGTGTTGTTATGTCTATATATGCAGGCGAATACGTCGTATGTTGTTATGTCTATATATGCAGGCGAATACGTCGTATGTTGTTATGTCTATATATGCAGGCGAATACGTCGTATGTTGTTATGTCTATATATGCAGGCGAATACGTCGTATGTTGTTATGTCTATATATGCAGGCGAATACGTCGTATGTTGTTATGTCTATATATGCAGGCGAATACGTCGTATGTTGTTATGTCTATATATGCAGGCGAATACGTCGTATGTTGTTATGTCTATATATGCAGGCGAATACGTCGTATGTTGTTATGTCTATATATGCAGGCGAATACGTCGTATGTTGTTATGTCTATATATGCAGGCGAATACGTCGTATGTTGTTATGTCTATATATGCAGGCGAATACGTCGTATGTTGTTATGTCTATATATGCAGGCGAATACGTCGTATGTTGTTATGTCTATATATGCAGGCGAATACGTCGTATGTTGTTATGTCTATATATGCAGGCGAATATCTTAGTTGAATCCGGAAAACAGTTGATGTATTATAAAATTAGAAGATAAAAACGTTTTGAGCTAAAATTGCTTATCTAAGCAACCCCACCCCTGCCGCACAAAACACGCCTGTATAATTTATCTTTTTAGGAAAAGGAGTGAAAAAAAGGAAAGAAGAACTCATACAATTGCTATAATTCAATCAAATAGTAGAACAGATAAGCAAAATACTAAGATGAAACAGAAAACTATATATATATATATATATATATATATATATATATATATATAACTACTTTATTTACTCACATAAATTTAATATACGAAAGTATAGATTTATGCGTAAACTTTAAGTATTTACTTCAAAAGTGCTCAATACGTAGGTAGAACTAATTAGTAATTTATAAAATATATATGGCGACTAAGCCACACTGAATATTCCGCGTTTGCGCCTGACGAATCCTATAGTGGATGAAACGCGCAATGTTCAGTGTGGCTTAGTCGCCATATATATATATATATATATATATATATATATATATATATAAGATTTTTATGGGTATATAATTTTGTAAAACATTTGAATAACACTGGGCGCAGTACCATTATTAATTGTTGAGGTTTTCTCTTTTTTTTTCTTTTTTAGCTTAACCATATATTATTAAAGAAGAAAACTTTTACAACGCAAGGAAACCAAAATACACTTCTGAAAGTTTTTTTCTTTTCTTTTCTTCTTAGTTCTAATTCAGTGTTTAAAAACATAAATTAGACAAATAGTAAATAAGAGGATGGGTAGTAAAAACACACACAAAAAAACTCTAATCCTTTTGTTGCATTTATGTTTTTAAACATTGAATAAGAGCTAAGAACAAAAACCTTATAGAAGTGTATTTTGGTTTTCTTTCTTACTAAAATTTTTCTTCTTTGCTAATATGTGGTTAAACCATATATTATATATATATAAAAGCGAAAATGTACGTATGTATGTATGTATGTATGTATGTACGTACGCTTTTCCTCGATGGCCACAAAAGGCTTCTTTCAGAGAAGCGCTCGCTCGCTTCACAACTTCTTAAAACTTTTTATATCATCTATAAATTGTAATATCTCACACTTAACCACGGAGCTCGCCTGTCTATTTAATTTTATTGACTTTCAAACGTTAATTATTCCACATTTCCCGCATCGGCACGTGTTACAAACACCCGGGCAACGCCGGGTACCCCCCCCGCTAGTCTATATATATAAAATCGAAAATGTATGTATGTATGTATGTTTGTGTGTCTGCTAAAAACTTTTGACCAACGGAACAAAAATTCACAAACTTGGTATCATATTAAAGCCCCACCCTCCGGACGACAAATATCGAAAAATTAGCCCAAAAGGACCATCAGGAGTGCGTCAACTGATCGATTTTCTGCAGGGGGGGGGGCAAAAAGTGACATTTTAATGTTAAACATTACATATTTTTAAATCGATTTATAACTGCCCCAAAAAATACGGGCGCCAACTCTTCTACATAAAGTATACACGGGGCCGTTTATTTTGGGTCAACTTGTATTTAAAACCCGCTGAGTCATGTCACGTGATCTTGACGTCAGCAAGCTCTAATGGCAGCCTGAATTTAAAAAAACATGTTATCGGTAAAAAAAAATTTAACCCTTACACAAGCTAAACTATGACCTCATACGCTATGACAATGTTACCAAAGTTATTAGCACATTCAAAATAGTAAGATACGATAGTTAAACGAAAAATAACAAGCCAAAAATGTGAAGTAAAAAAAAATACGCTTACAAAAAATATTAACGATCGAAGTTTTTACAACAAAAAAAAAACAGCCAGACTCCATTTTCTTTTTTAGTAACAGTCTTTAGAGTAAGGAAGATGAAGTGTGTGTGTGTGTGAGAGAGAGAGAGAGACATACACAAACGCAAACAGAGAGAGAGACAGACAGATAGAGAGAGATGTCTAGACAGGAAACGAAATACGTAATTTAATAAAAAATAAAATACTGCTACGTCATCTCGTAACGCTCCCGCGGTGACCTCATTTAGTGGCTATCTGTCAATAAAACCTCTTTCACTCGCTTTATAAGCTTTATTTTAACACTATAATCAATTCCTCTTATTCTTGGCCGAGACAGTTAAGTGGTTGGAGTTAGTTTCACCTCCGTGTTCCGGGTTCAATCCGGCCTCACGACCAAAACTATTTTTTTTTCTTTTACATCTTTAGACACGCGGGCAACGTTTCTTTACTTTTTTACTTCGCTTATTCTTTAGTTTACTTTCCCCCCCCTCCATACACACAGTGGATTTTTTTTTCGCTGTTTTTTTTTTTTTTTTTTTTTTTTGGTTTTGGTTTTTCCGATTTTTTTAACATCGTTTCAGAGTTATTACTTATCCCCACTCATACACACACCTACAAACACCCGGGCAACGCCGGGTAGCCCCCCCCCCACTAGTGCAAAATAAACCTTTTTCGTTGTCTTCTATAATATCAATCTCACCTGTTTAACTGTATGTATGCATGTATGTATGTATGTATGTATGTATGTCTCGCAAAAACTTTTGAGAGATGCGACGGATTTTCACGAGATTGGTATTGTTTCGAAGCTCGACCCTTCGGATGACAAATATTGAAAAATTGGCCAAAAACATTAATCCCTTCATCCTCAACTGGGCACTTTTCTACAGAACGGGGTCGTTTTTTGCTAATATATTCGAAAGTCATCGCCTCTTTTCGATTGTTTAACCTTAATTTAAACCTACGTCACTTCGATGGGCGCAACGGCTAACACGTCATGTTTTGCTTTTCACTTTCTTTTTCTCCTTCGTGGTACGTGTTCGAGCCTGCCTGCCTACTACCACTTTTTTTTTGTTTTTTTAAAGCTCAACCAACACCCTTACACATATCTACACTTCCCCCCCCCCTTTGCATCATGGGTTCGAACCTGCCTGCCTACTACAACTTTTTTTTTTTTTTGCTCAACACACACCTACAAACACCCGGGCAACGCCGGGCATCCAGGCTAGTATATATATAAAAGTGTAAGTGTCTGTGTACATTTCCCTACGCAATAACTCTGTCAATTTTTAGTCTACGGACTCGAAATTTGATATACAGGTTACTGAGATTTGGGAAAATCGATGTGATCCGTTTTTGGCCAGAAATTTGTCGATTAAGCGGTCAAAGTTCAACGATTTGACCTTTGAGAACTCTACCAAACTCCTTCGACAATTTTGGGTCTACACACTTGAAATTTTAGATATAGGTTCCTTGGACATGGATCTAACTTAATAACTTGATTTGATCCCAAAACAATAAATGTTAAGTGGTCATAATAGGGGTCAAATTTCTAAAAACATTGACCTCTGCGGTCTCTTCCAAATTACTCAGACAATTTCTGGTCTAAATATTTGAAATTTTACATAAAGTGTATTCAGAGATAGAGCAAGCTTTTTCATCAGTTTGGGTCGAAACTTTTTAGTTACCAATGTATAAATGTATGTATGTATGTCTGTTTCCATGTCTGCCTTAAACTTTCAATAAAGGCGACGGATTTTACCAAGACCAGTATCGTTTTAAAGTTCGACCTTTTATACGACAAATATCGAAAAATTGACTAAAACATTAACATCTTCCCCTTCAACTAGGCACTTTTCTACAGGGGGGGGGGTCACTTTTTTCGCCGATATTTTTTAAAGTTATCCTCTCCTTTAGATTGTCTAGCCTTAATTTTAAAAAAATTGTTGCTTCCGGTTTGACAGTGGTCGTAACAGCATAAACGTTAGGTTTTACCCCGTTCTTTTCCTCCTTTGCGGTACGGGTTTGAGCCTGCCTTCCTACTACCACTTTTTTTTTTTTTTTTGCTCAACATACACATCCAAACACCCGGGCAACGCCGGGCTGAAATGCTAGTATATGTATATATAAAAGTGAAAGTGTCTGTGTGAGTGTGTGTGTGTGTGTGTGCGTTTGTCTGTGTGTGTTTGTCTGTGTGTGTACATTTCCCTACACAATAACTGTCAATTTTTAGTCTACAGACTCGAAATTTGATATACAGGATTCTGAGATTTGGGAAAATCGATGTGATTGGTTTTTGGCCAGAAATTTGGCGATTAAGGGGTCCAAGTTCAACGATTTGACCTTTGAGAACTCTACCAAACTCCTTCAACAATTTTGGGTCTACACACTTGAAATTTTAGATATAGGGTCGTTGGACATGGATCTAACTTAATAACTTTATTTGAGCCCAAAACAATAAATGTTAAGGGGTCATAATAGGGGTCAAAGTTTAAAAAAATTGACGGCTTTTTTCCTTTTTTTTTTTTTGCTCAACATACACCTCCAAATACCCGGGCAACGCCGGGCACCCATGCTAGTATATATATAAAACCCCAATGATTACTAATGGCACTGCGCCAGTGTTATTAAAATGTTATATATTATTGGTCTGGCAAGGCCACGGGGAAGACAACCGAAGCAGCAAAACTGAAGCTGGCCTGCAGGACACTATATATATACAAATGTAGGAAAATTTGGACATATTTTATTGGTTTGAAAATGTACATTCTTTTTTTACAATTGTCAATCTTTTAATCAAAGAATAGTATTATAATTTTCAAAAAACTTGCACATTTTTATGTAGTTTCGTCCCATAGAACCAAAGATATGAACATTTCAATATTCAATTTGGCTACCAGTATAAATATATCCATAGATATACCACTTTTGGGGGCAATTTTATAAGTTCTAAATCTCAGTGACTATTGATCAGAATTTAACAAATAAAGGTTCGTTGGAAAGGCAATGACCTGAATTGTGTAGTGGCCTATGTGACATTTGCTCTTAAGGTCGCACATTAAGGAGATCATCCATCATCCAGAGCCTATTTTTGACACTTTTTTACAACCATAAAATGTTTCAATCATAGTCGTTTGTTTTCCTATTTTGTCATATAAATTACAAAATATCTGATATTTCCCCAAAACATCTGGCTTGGATGGAGGGGAGATAAAAACTTGCTGCTATGGTTTCAAATGATCTGAAATAACAGCAAGGGGAGACTTGATTCCAAATATTTCTCATATGTTATATCTCTCCTGTCTGGTTTTCATACATAAAGTAAATTTCACAGTGTATAAAGATTATTTGATACTGGAGATATTCATAATCGTACCCTATTTCCAAAAGAGGGGAGATATAACATATGAGAAATATTTGGAATCAAGTCTCCCCTTGTTGTTATTTCAAATCATTTGAAGCCACAGCATCAAATTTTAGTCTCCCCTCCACCAAGGCGAAAGGTTTTGGGGAAATATATGTATAAATGTGTGCGCATGTGTCTATATGTGTGTGATAGCGAGAGATTATTTTTGTTGTTATTGTTATTGGTACTGCTTGTTTCCCGAGTGTTTAAGAGTTTCCTCCTTTGCATACGAAATGTTGCCTCAGTTTTTAAGAATATATATATATATATGAATGAATTTGCATGGTTGCGACACTGTACATGCTAATGTTTCGGACAAATCATCAGTTAAAAATATTAGTGCTCATAAGGCGACTTAATAAATGGCGGCTTTGGCGGCTTTCCACAGAAGAAACCAATCCTCAAAAATATCTCAAGAGAACTACAGGTTTAAACCGACCATTTTTCCAAAACATTAGCATGTCCAGTGTCGTGACCATGCAAATGTGTTTATTTTAATCAAAAAATGTATCTTGTTCTTATTTTATTAAGCACTCTAAATAACCTCATTAAATTCATTAATTATCACTTATATATATATATATATATATATATATATATACATATATATATATATATATATACATATATATATATATGTATATATATATATATGTATATATGTGTATATATATATATGTATATATATATATATATGTATATATATATATATATATATATGTATATATATATATATATATGTATATATATATATATATGTATGTATATATATATATATGTATATATATATATATATATATGTATATATATATATATATATATGTATATATATATATATATATATATGTATATATATATATATATGTATATATATATATATATATGTATATATATATATATGTATATATATATATATATATGTATATATATATATATGTATATATATATATATATATGTATATATATATATATATGTATATATATATATATATGTATATATATATATATATATATATATATATATATATATGTATATATATATATATATATATATATATATATATATGTATATATGTATATATATATATGTATGTATATATATATATATATATATATATATATATATATATATATATATATATATATAATCTGAAATAGAACACGTATATAAAGTTCGTTTTGAAGCCATCCAATGCAAAAATAGTAAACAATATAAAATAATGTTTATCGAAATATTTTGGTGACGGAACTCGCCCTTGTCAATATATATATATATATATATATATATATATATATATATATATATATACGAGCAAACAGTTAATAAAACATGTTAAAAACACTTTGAAATGAGTTAAAAACATATTTAATCTGAAAAGGAAACACTAGATAAGTGGATAGTCCTTAATCCACGGAGTTTCGAAGAAATACTTTCCTTCTCATCAGAGGGTAGGAATTAGCAAAATGCGGGATCGGATTTTGCATGCAGAAGTATTTGATGAAACAAGTAAGTCAAAGATCTTACTTGAAAACAAAAAAAGTGAAGCAGAGGGAATATGGTGAAGAAAAAGGTGATTACACATGAATGGATAGTCTGGTGGAAGATAAATAATCCAGTGACGGTAAAATCCAAATATATAACTTCAAGAAAGTCAATTGAATTTCCATTTGCACAAGTAAAATCCAAGGAAATCCCGTAATTGGAAGAAGATAGTCCATAATAATCCAAAGGCAGAAATCCATTTTATTTTATATATATATATATATATATATATATATATATATATATATATATATATATACGAGGGGCATGCAATAAGTAATGCCCCTGACCCACTTCCCATAGCAGTAGAGCAACGAAACTTGGCACAGTTATTAGTCTTTTCTACATAGGAACCACCCAGAGTTATGTATTTCTCCCATCGTTTGATGCAGCTATAGAGACTGTTTTTGTAGAACACCCCAGGTTGGTCCTCCAACCACGACTGCATCATCTGGGAAATGCTTTCCTTTCAAAAACAACTTCATGGCTGGGAGGGTGCAAGGTCAGGAAAGTAGGGAGGATGGGGGAGGATTTTATAACCACACGACCGTGCTTCTGATCTGGCGACATGAGTTGTGGACCGGAGCGTTGTCCTGCAGGAGGAGAGTACCTTTGCTGATCTTGCCCTGCCTCTTGATTTTGATAGCTTCCCTTAATTTCCTCAAAAGTGAAGCATAATAGGCTCCTGTAATCATGGTACCCTTTGCCATGAAATCTGTCATCACTACTCTGTCCTGGTCCCAGAAGACTGTGAGCATGACGTTGCCAGAGGAAGGCTGCACCCTTGCCTTCTTCGGAGGTGGTGAGTGAGTCCAAGTGCTTCCACTGCATTGACTGGGCTTTGGTCTCTGGATCATAGTGATGGACCCAGGTTTCATCCTGTGTAATCAGTCTTTTGAAAAACTTTGACTCATCTTCGTGTCACATCTCCAAATTCATCCTCGAGCACTCAACGCGTTCTCACTTCTGGAATGGTGTGAGCAACCTGTGAATCCATCTGGCAGACACCTTATGCATATGCAAATGGTCTTGAATGATAGTTTCCACAGATCCTGTACTAATCTTGACATTTTGGGCTATTTGGCGAATAGTAATGCGCCGATCTTCCAAAATAGCTGCCTCAACTTGACAGATAGATGCCTCAACAATGGCAGAAGGGGGGGGGCAGGTCTGGGAGCTGTTTCCACAGACTTCCGCCCATGCTTGAATTCACGATGCCAGCGTTTTACAAGGTCATATGATGGGGCATTATCACCATAAGTTTCTTTCATTTCATCAAAAGTCTCCTGTGGTGTGCGTCCTTTCAAATACAAAAACTGGATCACTGCTCGACATTCAACAGGCTCCATTTCACACCTGACTCAGTTCAAACACCTGTAAAACAGAAACTACAATTAGTTCAGAGCTGTAATTTGCCACATAACTCGTAGAGATATAAATCATTGCACATGCAAAATTTCAGCTAGATCAGGCAACTGGAAGTGGGTCAGGGGCATTACTTATTGCACGTCCCTCATAGTCCAAGAATGCATATGACGTGTGCTAAAGGAATAATTGGTTGGTTTCCTGTTTGGGAGCTTTGGTAAATAGGAAATGAAAAAGAACACTATATAAAATATGTATTTGGTTTTCAAAACATATTTTACATACATGTTCTATTTGACTTCCTATTTACCAAAGCTTTCAAACAGGAAACCAACCAATCATTATATATATATATATATATATATATATATAGTGTAAAATTTTGTTGAAAATTCAAAGACTCACGTTTTCTTTTTTATAACCTTTGTTTATTTCTTAGATGTTTTCCATTACAGCTGTTTCATTGGTGTGTAGGCAATTTTACGATTTATGTTTCCATGAAAATATCTTGTGACCACCAACTTTTGCAGATGTTTATCCATTAGATTTTTACAACAAAAGGTATATTTTTAACATGCTGAACATTGTATTCGGGTAAAAAGATTTCCAAAGCCATGCCTCCTCACTTCCTCCATCTTTTGGTGTTATGCGAAGATAGTTTTCCGTTGTATATAAATTCAATGTACGCATTATGTAATGTTTGCGTATTCCTCATCAAAAAAAAGTTGGAAAATTTATCAAGAAAGATAATACAAGTATTCTCAAATCTCTAAATACATCCCTAAGTGGGGAGGGGCGATTATGAGGGCATAACATCCTTCAAATATATCCTATTCTTATCAAATTTAAATCGTATGTAAAAATTTTCTGGGGCAGACAATGGATGTGGTCCAAAATCTCTTAGTACAGGCGTTATGATGGCCAAGCCTCCTTTAAAACTTTGAATATATTCTATTTTGATGAACTATATCTCATTTGTCTAAAATATATACATATATAAGGTATAAATATTTTTATTTTTTATACATTTTTACATTTTTTTTTAAATATTTTTTAACTAAATTTTTTTTCCTATACCATTTGTGAATGATTCAACGGAATTCTTTTTTTTTTTGATTTTGGTTGGTTGGTTGTTTTTGTTTTACGGCATATCAACCCTTTTCGGGTTATTTAATGCCGAATCCAAAGATTTTGAAGAAAATTTTTTTTAATAGAATATATTTGTTGTTTTCACATCGGTTTCTATTTAATCCATAGTTGGGACCCTAACAGGTACTACCACTCCGGGTCAGAGTGGACCTGGGAGCAATGGTAATTAAAGGGTGGCTCCACACTCCCTAAAGCCCAGAAACTGGGGCCTCACCACTGGATATAGTTTAAGGTCATATCCAGGACCCCCATTGAGGGACTTTTACCCTCTGCAGGGGGGCAGTTGGCGTATTCTAATGCCCCACCGACAGGGCCTTTTTTTTTGGAGGACCTCGAAGTATCTCCCAGTAACGGGATGCCTTTGGATTCTTTAGATCTGGATACTCCAATTTTACGAATACTTTTGGATTTTACCGCCCTTGGATCTTCTACTCTTCAACCGCACATCCATTCACGTGAAATCATTTTTCATTTTTTCCCCATTCCTTCTGCTTCACTGTTTTCTAAACTTTTAGCAAGTATACCCTATAGCTCACTCGCAGTTTCATTAAATACTTTATAAGCAAAATTTGATTCTGCATTTTACTAATTCCTCCACTCTGATAAGAAGGAAAGTATTTCTTTCGAAACTCCACGGATTAAGGACAATCCGCTTCTTTTGTGTTTTCTTTTTGAAAATTAAATGTTTTTTACTCTTGTTAAAGTGTTTTTTGACATGTTTTATTAACTCTTTGCTTATACTATAAGCTCTATTTCCTATTTGGTTTTATTGAGCTTTTACATCTGCTTAGGATTAATTTTTAAATATTAAGCCTTTGATATTTATAATATGCTTAAAGTTTACTGCTTTGGATTATCTTTGTAAACTTAATTGTAATTCTCACTCTCTCTCTCTCTCTCTCTCTATATATATATATATATATAAAGCTGAACGTCTGTGTGTGTGTCTGGTCACGAATAGGCTCCTATATGGTTGACTATTATAGAAACTGATTACATATAATGATATAGATGTATCGAGACACAGGAATGGGTATGTTTGATCTGGCATAATGATGATTCATTAAAATTGTGGGGTCTGCGTACGCGCCTGATCCACAAAGTATGGAAATAAAAAATTTAAAAATTAAGAAAAAACGTTTAAAATTGTTTTTGATATAGATGTACATAAGAATACTTTGATAAGTATGTTTTTACTTAAATAGGGATGGTAAAATAAAATTGTGGAGTCTGTGTTTGCGCCTGGCCTCATAGAATGGAAATAGGCACAAACTTTAATAAAGACTTTTCATATCTATCTGCATAAGTATACTTTGATAATTATGTTTCAGTTTGAAGAAATATAGTATAATAAAATTATGAGGTGTTCGTTCGCGCCTGACCACCATAGAATGGAAATATGTCACAAAGTTTAACAAGGTTTTTGAATATAGATCCACAGAATATTGTGATAAGTGTTTCAGTGTGAACAGGTATGGTATAATAAATTATGGGGTTTATCTATTTTATTTTTACTTTCATCATATTTTGCTTTAGTTTTGATATTCCCAAATTCGAAGCTATCTCTTTACAACTCTTTCTTTTCATAACCTACTATACTTTAATAAATCAGAGTCTATTTTCTGTAGTCTGCTTTTGAACCCAGTCAACGACGGTTACTTTTGCTAGTATATATATATGGTCACTAAGTTATTATTGATACAGGTTTCGTTAGTTTTATCTTTTTGATTTTCTTGGTCATATTTTCAAAGAACTTCATTATTTTAACTACAAGTTTCAGAAAATATATTCTCACTATTTAAAATTAAGAATACCTACGAATACATTGCTTGCTTGCTTTTCTTTTCATCTCATTCCTCAACTGATTCTCGATTAATTAACACAGCATTGTGGGGGGAGGGGTATGGCTCGGTCAATGGAGACTCTTTGACACAAGGGTGTGGAAGCTTCATCAATTTTGGCTTCTCTAGAATACGCCCAAAGTCGGCGATGCTACATCAACTAATATCATAGGTATTGACATGAGTGGAAGCGAACGAGCATTAGAAATGCAATATTGTCTGCTGCAAAGCGTTTACATTAAGATGGAATACTGTGCTACATCCCATTATTTTTTTTTATGTTGGAAGATGAGCCAAAAAAATATTTCGCTTTCGATGCAATTTTTTACATGTAAAAGAGTTAAATACGTTTTAAGATGGCAGAATGTGGATCCATTTGATTGGCCAGTTTCTATAGGTAGAACCTTCCGCGCGCACAGAAATCACTTTTTCCATAGCTACTAACGTAATAGATGCACTGAGACTAAAGCTGCCATCATGACTGCCGGCAACCACTGCTAAAGAGTAATAAAAAGAATGCAAGAGAGCTATATGCTCAGTCCGTTAAATCCAAAGTAGCTGAGCAGCGGCTTTGTTCCCACCAGTTTTGGCAAATAGCAAACAGGATCCTGAACAGAAGCGTGCGTTCTATCCTAACCATCATCAATGGACCTGAGATCATCTAGTCAGCATCAGACAAGGCCAAACTATTTGCCAAGAACTTTGCAGCTAACTCTACCCTATGCGACGAAGGCCATAAACTCCCTGTATTTTCTCCTGTAACGGACAACACGCTCTGCAACATACAAATATCTGTGCGTGATGTTGCCAAGCTAATCAAGAACCTTCATTCCAGTAAAGCAACTGGCCCTGACGACATTCCAATCATTGTGCTGAAAAAGCTTCAACTAGAACTTGCCCCCATACTTACAAAACTGTTTAAGCATTGCCTTAAAGAGAAGTGCTTCCCAACACCCTGGAATACCTAATCAGTATGGCCTGTATTTAAGAACTCAGGTGATAAGTCCTCTCCCTCTCAGTACAGACCAATGTCTCCCGTGTGTCAAGAGTAAGCAATATGGTTCCCATTCTGCCAGATCTACAGCAGATGTGCTAACTGTTATATCTCATAGGATCAGCAAATCTCTTGACAAAGGCTTCCTCTCCAGGGCAATTGTTCTTGACATATCAAAGGCCTTCGATAAGGTATGGCATAAGGGCCTACTTCACAAGATTTCCAACTACGGTATAACTGGAAATGTTTTCTCTATCATAAAAACATTTCTCTCCGATAGGCTCATAAGAGTAGTAGTTAATGGGCAGAAATCAGAGGTCATCAATATTAATGCTGGAGTCCCTCAGGGGTCCATTCTGGACCCAACTCCCTTCCTGATCTACATCAATGATCTCCCAAAACACATACTTAAACCATTCATTGACATCTATGCTGATGACACGTCATCTATGGCAACACATCAAAGGCCGTAAATGACAAAGTTCTCTCTGATTTTCTCTCCTCTGATCTTGAGCGAGTGGTACAGTGGGGGAGGAGGTCGCTGGTTACTTTTAATGCATCTAAAATCAAGCTCCTATCTTTACATCATCATCGCTCTGATCCCCATCTAGCATCAATTGATATGGGTGGCTCTCGTCTAGGGGAAGCTCCATGTTTTGATAAGCTTCTGGGCTTGACCTTTACCCCTGATCTGAAATGGAATACGTACATCAAGTCAGTTGCCAAGATTGCTGGAAAAATGGTAGGATCCTTCTACCGCTCCAGAAGATATCTCACCCCTGATGCACTTCTCTATCTGTATAAAAGCCAAGTACGTCCAAGGATGGGCAAGAAAAAAAACAGCCTATCCTGCCTTAACAGAGTACAAAATAGGCTTCGTGGCCTAGTGATGGATGCCCTTTTCTCTTCCCTGCAACCTCTCTCCCACAGAAGAGACGTTGCGAGCCTGTCTTTGTTTTATCGTTACTACCATGGCAGGTGCTCGTCTGAACTCCAATCTCTAGTCCCCCCTCATCAATCTTTCACAATAAACACCTGCCTAGCTAAAACCACTGTCAAAAATTTTCCCCACTCTTTATTTGTGCCAAAATCAAAACGTAGATTCCATGAACAAAGCTTCTTTCTTAGAAGTGCACGCCTGTGGAACTCTGTTCCGGTTGCCTGTTTCCCACCTGACTATAACCTGGATATCTTCAAGTCCAATGTGAACAAATTCCTGATGAACTGCCTCCTTAAGTAAGACACCTTATCAAATTTCCAACACTAACATACTGTACACACAATAACCCTTATCCCCGAGTGGCTTCCGGGCCTTGATAAGTGGTGACTACCTTGTAAAAAAAACAAAACATAATACATTTTTTATATTGCCAACAACACGGTACAACAATAACAAATGAAAATTTCCTAAACAAAATCACAGTTTAGTGTGTCAGCTTACAAAGTTTTATTATTAGGCATATACACACAAAGAAAGATACGGTGATACCACCACCACCACCACCACCACCACTGATGCTACACTTCTTTTCTGTCCTCTGTCAGTGGAGGAGAAATCGTTCATGACTGAGACAATTTTAATTTTTGTTCCTATCCAGAGTGCCCTTCTTGTGGAGCTGGATTTTCCCCGACATTAAAAACCGACCTTGTGTCTAACTCTGCCCTCGTGGGAAGGCAAGTAATCATCATCATCATCATCATCATCATCATCATCATCATCATCATCAACAACAACAACAACAACAGTAGCAGCAGTAACAACAGAGAGGTGATGGTGGCTAAGTGGTTAATGACACAAACTTACAACCTGGGTGTGCCAAGTTCAAATCCAGTTCGTTTTACAGAAACACATTCACTTAGGGGTGTTGGCAATCTTCATATGGTCCCTCCCGTAAAAGTACCCGAGATCTTTCTATCAATAATCCTAACTAGAAAGACATCGGTAAGACAGATGCCAACAATAATCTTCTGATCCATTCGAATGAATAATGTTTCTCCTTCTCCACCACCACCGCCGACGCCACCACCAGTGCCTCCGCCGTAGCAGCAAAAACAACAACAACAACAACAACAACAACGTCAATTCAATTTCAGTTATCTGAAATATTTATCGTTATCAAAAATATATTTCCGTTTTTTTGCTTCAATGTCGTCTCTTGTAACCGATTCCTTCAGAAAATAACTAAGTTTACGTCTCTATATGTAGATAAAGTATGTCTATATGTAGATAACATCACAAAAATATCAATGCAAATATCGATTTATCGATTCATCTGTACGATATATATCTTGCAAAATATATATGGCAAACCAGTCATCCATCTTTATATTTACTCATGAAGCATCTCCTTACACAACTGACAAATAAATAAATAAATAAATAAATAAATAAAAAGGACTATATAGAACCACGGCTTTGTAAACTTAAACATAACTACTAATCTTCTACCTTGCTGAAAGGTCCTAATATATTGGAGAGCAAACTTTTCATTGTAAGGCCCACATTAAAAAAGTCCACAATTTTATAGGACCACAGAGTGTACTTGTTCTGACATAGAATAAATTCCTTAGCATTTACCTCCCTTTATTGACCCTTTTTCTTAGTTTTTTTTTTTTTTTTTTTTTTTTTTTTTAAATCAGATACGGCACTGGCAAAGGCTTCCGAGGCCAGTCCTCTATTAATTAAGCTGTCTTTCCTCACAGCTCTCATGGCATAGTTTTTTTTTTCTGTTTAAGTATCTGGACAATTTTTAGGCATCACCGGTTAATTATTGCCTCTCTTCTCTCTAAGGATAGAATTGAACACTGCCAGTATTATTTTTTAGTATTATTTCTTTTATCTAAAACTAGCCTGGGTGCCCAGCGTTGCCCGGGTGTTTGGAGATGTATGTTGAGCAAAAAAAAAAAAATAAATAAAAGTGGTAGTAGGCAGGCTCGAACCTGTATCGCAAAGGAGGAAAAAAATGTGAAAAAAAAAAAAGACATGACGCGTTAGTTGTTGCGCCCATTGCCAAACCAAAATGCTTAAATTAAGGCTAGTCAATCGAAAAGAGATGATGACTTTCGAAAATATCGGAGGAAAAAGCGACCCCTCCCTGTAGAAAAATGCCAAGTTGAAGGTGAAGGAATTAATGTTCATAACCAATCCAATTTTTCGATATTTAATCGTCCAAAGGGTCGAGCTTCAAAACGATACCAATCTCGTGAAAACCCGTCGCCTCTGTCGAAAGTTTTAGGCAGACATACATACAGACATACACTTAAACAGACAGATGAGATTTATATTATAGATAAGTTTGTTTTCCTCTTGTCCTCGTGTGAAACCTCCATCCAATTTCTAGGATCTTTGCTATTAAATATCATTTCTACCTTTTACTTTCTAAGAGTATTTTTTATGCTCACAATGCTTTCTATTCTGTAAGTTTATTAAGCCTATGATTCTCTTTAAGATTTTAGTAGACTCTTCGTCTCTGACTTATCTTTATTTTGTATTCACTTGTTTTTGAGCAATTTCCATAAAGAAAAAAAAAATGCAAGCAAATGAAAAAAAAAAATGCAAGCAAACAACAAAAAAGCAGTAATTTATATGAGAGACGTTCAATAAATTATGTCCCTGACTCACTTCTAGTTGTCTGATCCTGCTGAAATTTTAAATGTGCAATGATTTATATCTCTATGGATTATATGTCAAATTACAACTATAAACTAATTCTTTCTGATTTGTACTGATCTAGGATTAAAATGAAGCCTGTTTAGTGTCGTGCAGTGATCTGGGTTTAAAAAAAAATTTTTTTTTTGTATTTGAAAGGATAACCACCACTGGAGACTTTTGATGAAATGAAAGAAACATACAGTAATGATGCCCCATCATATGACCTTGTAAAATTCTGGTATCGGTAATTCAAACATAGTCGTTAATCTGTGGAACAGTTTCTAGACCTGATCCCAAATCCTTCTGCGATTGATAAGCAATGTCAATCAAGTTGAGGCTGCCATTTTGGAAGATAAACGCATGACTATTCACCAAATATTTTAAGCGGTCAAGATTAGTACAAACTCTGTGGAAACTATAATTTACTAGTCTGGGTGCTCTGCATTGCCCGGGTGTTTGCAGGTGTGTGTTGAAAAAAAAAAGTGGTAGAAGGCAGGCAGGCAGGCTTGAACCCGTATCACGAAGGAAGAAAAGAACATGAAAAAAATAAACGTGACGTCTTTGCCATTGCGTCCATCACCAAATCGGAAGTGGCGAAAGTTTAAATTAAGGCTAGTCAAGCGGAAAGAGGGGGATGACTTTCGAAAATATCGGCAAAAAAAGCGACCCTTCCCTGTAGAAAAGTTCCCAGTTGAGGATGAAGGAAATAATGCTTTTAGCCAATTTTTCGATATTTGTCGTCCGAAGGGACGACTTCAAAATGATACCGATCTCGTGAAAATCCGTCGCCTCTGTCGAAAGTTTTAGGCAGACATACATACATACGTACATATATACATACATTTAAACGGATAAGTGAGGTTTATATTATAGACTAGCGAGGGGTACCCGGCGTTGCCCGGGTGTTGATAGGTGTGTGTGAAAAAAAAAAACAGGTGCCCGTGAAAAAAAAAAAAGCCTTGACGACGCGCAGTTGGAAAATAGTAAAGTGTGAAAAAAAAAAACAGGTGCGCGTTTTTGATTGACGTGATGGCAATAGGTATTCAGCAGTCAGCATTTTGTGCAGGGCAGTTTTTAATGAGGTCAATAAATCGGTTTGTTTGTTTTTAAAAACTCGCTCCCCCGTCTGATATGACGAAGTCAACAAACGTTCACTGGCTCTGGGCCTGTTATTAGAGTCGAGTTTCGCTTTTTGTTTATACCGAAAAGCAAATGTAACGCGTGCCGATGCGGGAAATGTGGAATAATTAACGTTTGAAAGTCAATAAAATTAAATAGACAGGCGAGCTCCGTGGTTAAGTGTGAGATATTACAATTTATAGATGATATAAAAAGTTTGAAGAAGTTGTGAAGCGAGCGAGCGAGCGCTTCTCTGAAAGAAGCCTTTTGTGGACATCGAGGAAAAGCGTACATACATACATACATACATTTTCGCTTTTATATATATATAGATGACCATTTACATATGTATAAAGTGTCTGACAGGTTGTTGACACCTTTCCAAAAAACAGAGAACATGTTAAGTGCTTGAGGATCAATTTGAAGATATGCCAAGAAGATGAGTCAAAGTTTTTCAAAAGACTGACTACACGAGATGAAACCTGGGTCTATCAATAGAATCCAAAGACTAAAGCCCAGTCAATACAGAGGAAGCACTTGGACTCATCACCATCTCCAAAGTAGGCAAGGGTGCAAACTTCCAGTGACAAAGTCATACTCACAGTCTACTAGGACCAGGGCAGAGTAGAGATAACAGATTTCCTGGCAAAGGGTACCACAATTGTAGGAAATTATTAGGCTTCACTTTTGAGGAAAGAGACAGAGCAAGATCATCAAAGTTATCCACCACCTACAAAACAACACTTCAATCGATAATGCACGTCACCGGATTCAAACATGGATATGTGGCTATGAAATCTTGCCACATTGCCTCTATTCTCCTGACCTTACACCTTCTGATTTCTTTAGCCATGAATTCGTTTTAAACGGAAAGCGCTTCCCAAATGATGGAGCCCTGATTTCTGAATTCATGTCGTGATTGGAAGGACCAACCTGGGGTGTTCTACAAAAATGGCCTCAGGAGCTGCATTAAACGATGAGAGAAATGCGTAACTCTGGTTGGTTTCTATGTAGAGAAAGACTAATAACTTTAGCAAACTTCTTCATCTCTTCATCTTTGAGAAATGAGCCAGGTGCATTACTTATTGAACACCCGTCATATATACTATGAATCTGATTATAACAACTACTGTTGCTTCTTCGTATTATTATGACGATGATGATATGTCTTTTTTATCCTTTTAAATAGAAAGATAAAGAAGACGTCAATGGTAGATCATTAACAATTCATGGAGATGTAGGATGCAAAGAATTCTTTCAAGGTCACACACCGCATGACTCCTGAGATATTTTCAAGATATGATAATTGCACGCTGTCCTCAGCTACTAACCCAAACCAAGCCCAGAACCTATATTTTGGATGCCAATTTTCAAGGCAAACGAAACATCCTTATTATGCGATCTGTTCGAGGAAACAGTTCTCTAATACTTTATAATCATCATTATATTCGACTAGCAGGGAGACCTGACATTTCCCGAGTTTGAATGATGATCAACGAATGTTTCACACTCCTAGATTTTTATTGTACCTATTTACTATGTCTTCCCACGGGACAGAGTTAGACACCAGGGTCGTTTTTTAACGTGGAGAAAAGGTACAAAAATAAAAATTGTCTCAGTCGTGAAGGATTTCTCCTCCACCGAAAGAGAACAAGAAATGGAAGTGCAGCATCTGAAGAACAGATACTACACTTTGATCTTGACCAAAATTGTAATCAAAATAGATAAAAATCGCCCATTTTTAAATCAAATCGATTGATTGCTTTCTTTAATTGGGGATCCATCATGGCGTACAGTGGAGGAAGCTTCACATATCTGCTTGCAGAGACTTAGTCCACAATACATTGTAGCCTACATTACACTGTAGAGAACCTATTGTTGATTTTATAAAACTACTTCTTTATATATAACTAGCCTGGGTACCCGGCGTTGCCCAGATGTTTGGAGGTATGTGTTGAGCAAAACAAAAAACAAAAAAAAAAAGAAGTAGTAGGCAGGCAGTCTCGAACCTGTACAGCAAAGGAGGAAAAGAATGTGAAAAAAAATGTAACGTCTTTGCTGTTGCGTCCATCACCAAACCGGAAGTGATGAAGATTTAAATTAAGGCTAGTCAATCAAAAAGAGGGGATGACTTTCAAAAATATCAGCAAAAAAAGCGACCCCTCCTTGTAGAAAAATGCCCAGTTGAGGGTGAAGGAATTAATATTTTTAGCCAATTTTTCGATATTTGTCTTCCGAAGGGTCGCGCTTCAAAACTCTACCAATCTCATGAAAATCGGTCGCCTCTGTCGAAAGTTGTAGGCAGACATACAAACATTTAAACAGACAGGTGAGATTTATATTATAGACTAGCGGGGAGGGGGGCACAAACTATGAGTATTAAAGAATTCTTTCAATGATTAAAAAAAAAAAAAATAGGAAAATAGATTTGTACTAGCGGGAGGGTGAGGACGGCCAGCTTTGCCTGGTCGTAAAATACGTTTAAATATGATATTTTAATTTCTCCAGATTTCATTCATATTATTATACAGTTGCGATTTCAAAATCCATTTTGAGCCTTCTTTTTGTCTGCAAAATTATCACTTTCGAAAATTTTGCTGAGAATCTTAGGATATTTCAGTGATGGAGAAACGTTTTAAAGAAAATTGGAACCCTGGTATGTTGGCAGACTACTGCTGGAATATAAAAAAGGGATGATGACACTCAACACAAGAGTGTTAAAAGGACAAATGTTGTTTAAACTAACAATCCTGTGTTTTTCATTCGTAACCAATAATAATAATAATAATAATAATATTAATGATTATAATAATATTAATAACAATAATAATAACAATAAAAATAATAATAATAACAATAATAATAATAACAACAACAATAACAATGATAATAATAACAATAATAATAACAATAATAACAATAATAATAATAATAATAATATTAATAATAATAATAATAACAATAATAACAACAACAATAATAATAATAACAATAACAATAATAATGATAAAATACTAATAAACTACTACTAATAATAATAATTATAATAACATACTAATAATAATAAAAAAAAAATAATAATAATAATAAAATACTAGCGAGATATGTGGAAATTCCACAGAGGACTCATTCATACGCAGTATATTGATGTTGGTATTCTGTAGATGTTCAACGCTCTGATATTATTGTAGCTCTTTTGTTAAAACTTCAAAAATATTTATCTAAGCTAGCAGGAACGACCGGCAAAACCCGTACACCTAAATATATTTTAATTCTTGCAGATTTCGTATATATTATAGAGCTAATGTTCTATCGAGTTTTATATATTATAAAGTTGCGATTTCAAAAATAAAAAAAATATATATATCCATATGACTTCTTTTTTTTTACAAAGGAATCACCACTTATCAAGGTCCAGAGGCCACTCGAGGATAAGGGTTAATAAGTGTACGGTGGTCAATCGGACAGCGACCTAGAAAATTGTTAGTAGTGGAAATTTGGTAAATTGGATTACTTAAGGGAACGGCTCATCAAAAATTTGTTTACATTGGACTTGAAGACGACTATATTATAGTCAGCCAGAAAGCAGGCAAATGGAAGAAAGTTCCACAGGTGTGTAGATCTAAAAAAGAAGCTTTGTTCATGGAATCTACGTTTATTGATAGTGGTTTCAGTTAGACGAGTGTTTCTCGTGAAAGTTTGGTGAGGGGGGACCATAGATTAGAGCTCAGACGGCCACTTGCCATGAAAATAACGATAAAGCAGAGACAGGCTCGCAACATCTCTTGTGTGAGAAAGAGGTTGCAGGGAAAAGAAAAGGGCATCCCCCACTAAGCTACGAAGTGTATTTTGAACTCTGTCAAGGCAGGATAAAAAAAATAACAATAAGTAATGTAAAAAACTTAACTAACAAAGTCATTCATCTTCCGTGCAGTTATTAAAGACTCGTCGCTTTAAATATGACTTGAATGCATTAGCTTGAATCGAAACTAAAATTAAAACTTACGAAAAACACACACACACACACACACACACATATATATATAAATAACTTAAGTTCCTTCAACGATAATCGAAACTGAAACCAAAACTTCTGAAGATTTCTTGGTAAAATTATTTATGACAAGAAATCGAAGTCCATAACAATTAAACGACTCGAATGTAAGCGTGACACAGAAAATAACACACACGCTATCGTATTAATATATAGCTGATTTATAGTACATGAAAACGGTGCCTAATCTAGAGAAATAAAGATCAGGTTTAGTATCAAGATAGTTTTTTTTCGCCGAAACAGGTCTTATGTGGCATGTACTTTTTTTTAACCTGAAATTTGTTGCACAGTGTTATTAGACATAGGAACCTGAAATTTGTTGCACAGTGTCATTCATACGAGTTTAAATATCTAAAAATAAAAAAAAAATGTGTGCAGCTCACATAACAGAAAACAAATTGACTAAAACATTGATTTTTATTTATAAACTAGCGGGGGCACGCGGCGTTGCCCGGATGTGTAGAGGTAGTGTAGTAAGGATATTAAGCAGGGGGGGGAGAAAGAAGAAGCGCCGTAGCGAATGGGAAAAAAAATCATTTAAATGTTAAAACTTTCAACAATAACAAAAATAAATAATAATAATAATCCGGCGTTGCCTGGGTATGCCGCGTAACAAAAAAAAAAAATCAAAAACAATAACCAGGTGGAGAGAAGTGTTTTAAAAAAAAAAGTGGTAGTAGGCAGCCAGGCTCGAACCAGTTACGTGAAGGAGGAAAAAAAAAAACCCTGACGTCTTAGTCAATGTCTCCATCACCCGACCGGCAGATGAGAACGTTGAAATTAAGCGTAGTTAATTGAAAAGAAAATATGACTTGGAAATATGACGACGCAAAAACCAACCCCTCCTTGTATAAAAATGCCCGGTTGTGCGGGAAGGAATTAATATTTTGGGGCAATTTTTCGATATTTGTCGTCCGAAGAATCAGGGTTCAAAACGATATCGGTTTGGTGAGGTTCCGACGCGTCTGTTGGAAGTTTTTGTCAGACATACAAACACGCGCGTGCGCGCACTCACACATTTTGCCTTTTATATAGACTAGCCTGGGTGCCCAGCGTTCTCCGGGTGTTTGGAGGTGTGCGTTGAGCAAAAAAAAAAGTGATAGTAGGCAGGAAGGCTCGAACCCATACCGCGAAGGAGGAAAAGAATGTGACCCCCCCCCAACCGTCTTTACTTTTGCATCCATCGCCAAGCCTGAAGTGACGAAGGTTTGAATCAAGGCTAGTCAATGGAAAAGAGGGGATGACTTTCGAAAAAAGCGACCTCTTCCTGTAGAAAAGTGCCCAGTTGAGGGTAAAGAAATTAATGTTTTTAGCCAATTTTTCGATATTTGCCGTCAGAAGGGTCGAGCTTCAAAACGATGCCGATCTCGTGAAAATCCGTCCCCTCTGTCGAAAGTTTTAGGTAAACATGCAAACATACATACATACATACATACATACATACATACATTTAAACAGACACGTGAGATGTATAATCTGAGTTAATATACATTTAAACAGACATGTGTATATGTATAATCTGAGTTAATATAAAATCATGTTGATCTAGAATTTAACATTGATTACGTTGCATAAATTTTAATGGTTGTGAAAAAAAGAAGAAAAATCGAAAAGGAAAAAAGAAAAGAAATAGAATAAAAATAGAAACAAGAAATAGAAACAAAATGTAGATATAAAAAAATAAATAGAAGAAAAAAGAAGAAAAAATAAAATAGAAGAAAAAGAAGAAAAATATGAAGAGGAGGATGAGGAAATAGAGGATTGCCAGAATGCCACAATGGCCACCAAAACGTTCATCTTACAAAATTCTTGCCTTCACTGTAATTTTGTCAGAAGAGATATGCACACACCAAGCGACGCCTGCACAGAATTTAAAACCACTTTCACGGTCACTTATTTCTTTTCCAAGTGAAATTGATTCCCCAGTTTCATTTTAAACTCTACCAGTCAAAATAGTGGATTTGGCAGACGACAAACTTCAACAGAAAAAAAAAAAAAAAAAAGGAATGCGGAAAGAATGAAAAAGGAAACATGTCATGCGACAATCCCTTATGGTAGATCAAGTTACGTCATTCAATTTCATGACGGCTACACAGGTTTTCATTTTATTACATTGTCACAAAATACCACCCATGAAATCGTTAAAAAAAAAAAAAATTCACAATCCTTTCTGCAAGCCAACCATTTTTGGCACAAATATACTTCAATCTATGACTGACTTATCAACCAGAGTCCAATAATTCTGCCATGCTTCTCTCTTGACACTACTCTGATTTGGGTTTTAATGCCTATCTTTAGCTAAAAAAAATAGTCGTTCCATTGTTCCTATTTACAATGCTTCCCCACAGGACGGAGTTAGACACCAGGGTCGTTTTTTAACGTGGAGAAAAGGAACAAAAAATAAAAATTGTCTCAGTCGTGAAGGACTTCCCCTCCATTAACAGAGAACAAGATTGTTTTAATATACATTCCCTTCACAGTAATATTCTTTTGAAAATCTCTTTCAAGTATTAATATTTATACTAGCGGGACCTGTGGAAATTCCATAGGGGACTCATTCACATGTAATATATTGATGTTGGCATTCTGTAGATGATCCGTGTAAATGGAGACGCTCTGATATTATTGTATCTTTTTTGTTAAAACTGCAAAAGTATTTATCTAAGCTAGTACGAACGCCCGGCAAAGCCCGGTCGTAAGGTATGATATTTTAATTCTTAAGTCGTAAATATGATATTTTAATTCTTGCAGATTTCGTATATATTATTATAGAGTTAATGCTCTATCAATTTTTATATATTAAAATGTTGCGATTTCAAAAATAAAAATAAAAATAAAAATATTAGTCCTCGCACGAAAGAGCAGGACACAAAATGTTTTAAATAATGATAATAGAATAACAATAACAAAGACTTTCGCTGGCGAGGACTACTATTGACCATAACCAGTTATACACTCCTTTTGAAATTTTCATCTCTATTTTTCTCGTTATGTACTGAATATTTGCTAATGAAACCTATATGAAATATGTTTCTTATTAAATTTTCAAGATTTTCTATTCTGAAAGAAGTTTAAAAAATTTAATCTAAAAAAGTTATTTTAAAGTTTAAAAAAAAATTCAGATTTTCTCATTATTCAGACCTGTATTACAAAGAGGAGGTTGCAAAAATTGAGTTGTGGTGTGAGGAGAAATACAAACTGAAATAGAGAGAATATTCAGACCTGCAATAATACAAAGGGGGGTTACAAAAATGAGTTGTGGTGTGAGGAGAAATACAAACTGAAACAGAGAGAATATTCAGACCTGTAATGATACAAAGAGGGGGGTTGCAAAAATGAGTTGTGGTGTGAGGAGAAATACAAACTGAAATAGAGAGAAGGAGAGTTTTAAAATATAATCTTAAAAAGATAAGATACAAGTTAGAAAAGCATTTCATCCAAGGCATGAAAATTGTTAAACAAAATGTTTTTACTATAGGCTTTAAAAATAAAGGTACAAGATTCAATTTGAAATTTATTTATCTTCAAAGTGCACTTTTATAAATTTTACAAAGTTGGGTATAAAAATTTAATTTAAATTGAATCAAAAAATTAACTTGGATTTATTTTATGTAATGTACATTTTGGTGCACTTTAAAAACATTATCTTTCATCTAGCAATTAATGATATAGATATAAAATTTTCAGTTATTTTGTTTGTAGTCAGCTGGAACTTGTTTACGTTGGACTTGAAGACAATCAGATTGTAGTCAGCTGGAAAGCAGGAAAACGGAAGACAGTTCCACAGGCGTGCAGTTCTAAGAAAAAAGCTTTTTCATGGAATCTACGTTTAGGTTTAGGCACAGATAAAGAGTGGTGGTGGTGGGGCAATATTGATAGTGTTTTTAGCTAGACGAGTGTTTCTTGTGAAAGTTTGGCGAGAGGGGGGGACTATAGATTGAAGCTCAGTCAAGCACTTGCTATGAAAATAACGATAAAGCAGAGACAAACTCGCAACGTTTTGGTATTAAAAAATCTAAAAGCAGTTGATATGCCGTTAAATCTAACCCTTCACCGTAGAGGTCTCCATATGGCAGAAAAAACTTTCCTAAGACTGTGTACCTGTGGAATTCCTTCACTTCTCCTTGTTTACCAACTGTACCAACAGGACAAAATTTACATGTAATGTGAACAAAAATCTTCCCCCCCCCATACACACACTTAGAATGCCCTTGATAAATCTGACTCCTAATCACAGTAGCTCCTTACATCTCCGTGGTAATATGTCTTATTTAGGATGAACAAAAGTAAAAAAAAAAAAAAAAAAAATTGTTTTCGCCATTTATAAAAGCATTATCATTGGGTTTCAGGATTAAAAAAGCTAAAAAGAGTTGATATGCCGTTAAATCATCAACCAAATTTCACAAGAATTAACGAAATCGCTTTTTGAAATTATAGTGCAGGCATACACCCTCCATTTATGGAAGATAAGTCCCCTTGCTGCTTCGGTTGCTTGAAGACTTGGGTAGAAGTATCAGTCAAAAATCAGTTCTTTAAAATCAGCATGACAAGTGTGGGTCAGGAACTGGCTCAGTATCCGTTGGACTAAGGTACGCCGCCTGGCTTCCGGGTGGAGTAAGTCTATCCCTTATTACCTGGTGCTCCTATCAGGGAATGTCGACGAGGCTGTTCAGGCAATTTTTGTAAAGCCAGAGTGTCCCTCCTTTAGGGGACGCTGGCTTGAGCACCTCACCTTCTGCCCTTGTGTCATATCATGCCGCGGTGGGAAGTATGTTAAATGTCTACATGCATAAGAGATTTTTCTTTTATTATGATATTAGGTTGGTGCAAAAATAATGTCGCTTTTTTAACATGAAGTTAAACGTCAAAAAAAACGACATTATTTTTTGCATTAACCTAATAAATATACACGAGAAGATGATTGGTTGAGAATGATGGTTTGAAAACAACCAAAAACAAAATAAATAAATAAATAAATAAATAATAAAAAGAGTTACCGCTCTTTACATTGTTTAAAGAAAGTTGAACATTAATTAAAACACGAAGATACAATACTTAATAAAAAAAACAGCAAAAGAAAACAATTGTATTTTTAAAATGGCAATATGCTTTGTTTGAGGTGAGCAAAACAAAAGAAAAAAACTTCAGTTTTATTTAATGACTAAAACAACTTTGTAAACGGTTCTTATCTACAACACAATTTCCTTTTTGCCCAACCAAATTTGATTTCTTCTCCTTCCTTACAAAAATACAAACAGTGTTATTACATAAGCTTATTATGTAATATAAAAAGTAAAGCAAGTATTTTAATGATGGGTGCTCCAACGAACTACAAGTCTTTGTACCCCCTCGACGTAAATACCCACTCCCCGACAAACCATAAAAGTAGCAAAATCCCACCCCTACACAGTAGAGAACGCTAGATGTAAGAAAGCCTTCTACTCTAACAGTTTCTTCAACAGAACTGCTACACTTTGGAACTCCCTTCCGGGTTTGTTTCCTTTCCCAACTGTACTGACATGCAGAAGTTCAAGCGTAATGTGAACAGATATCTTGCTGCTCAGCTCCCTACATGCAACTTATGGCTCCGATAGTAGCCCCCGACATCAAAGTGGCACTGTGCCTTATTTGAGGGTGAAAATATACTTTAAAAAAAAAGTCGTTTTTTTTTATCTTTGTGAATAACAGCTGTCTTCTGACAATGTTTGATTCTGATTTGTTATTTATATATATATTATTTTTTTTTTGCAGAAGCGTTGGTTCATGTTATTAAGAACAATGTAATCTATTATGTAAAGGACGGTTGTCTGCAGAACAAGCTAAAACAAATACCCACAAGGTTGGTATATTCTTGATCGGCGTTGAACAGAATGAAAGATATTGGAGGTCAACTGGGTCAAGTTTCGCTAGGACTGTGTGTGAAATTTCAACCAAGAGTAAAAGATAGAAGATTGGTTAATTAATTCTTATTTCAGTCACATAAATTATTTAGAGTTGAAAGAACATATATTCGTGATAGAATATTATTTTGCTTCACCAGCAACAAGGAGATGGCAAAGTGGTTAATGGAACATACTAACAACCTGGGTGTGCCAAGTTCGAATCCAGTTTGTTTTACAGAAATATTTTCACTTAGGGATGCTGCCAACCTTCACGTGGTCGGTTCCATAAGAACCCAATGTTTTTCTAGAAAAAAATTCTAACTAGAAAGTTATTGTGAAAACTAATGTCAACAATAATCATTTTATTCATATGAAAACGCATGAACGATGCTCAAGCACATAATAACAATCACCAACAACAAAGACGTTTGCTCTTAGCATCAGCAACAGTACCTTTTCTTTCTTCTTTTCACTAACCAAAGATAAAACAAGTGTCCAAAACACAGGCAAATGATGTGGCATCAAAAAACAACAACAACAACAACAAAAAAGCAAGTGAAGCATGCATGGCCCCCCATGAGTGCACAGTGAACGAAGCAACATTTGCCTCCACCCCATTTAGCCCCAAAAGTCCCCAGAGGACGTCAAATCCTGGTGAAAATTAACAAACGGTGCAATTGTAGGCCTTAACATATGTAAATTTGAGTTCTGCACCATGCAAAAAAGAAATGACTAAGTCCATTATGGCCCCCCCTTCCCCCATTTAGCCCCCAAAGTCCCCAAAGCCTTAACATATTTAAATTTGAGGTCAACACCATGCAAAACTGTCGAATAGGCATAAACAGAAAATTTTGGACAAATATGGTAAAATAGTCACCAAAATGGAGTGTTTTTATTAATCCTAAAAGAGCCCCTGGGGCACACCCAAGAGTTATTGTGAAGTATAGACAAACAAAATTATATAGAAATCAGTTAGCTACAACTTTTCAGAAAGTTTTATAAAAATCCAAGGCATCAACGTTTTTTAATAAACACAAAAGTGTAAATTTTAGCCATTTTAACCCAAAAGGACAGAAAATCCGTTCAGTTACTTTTTTACTCATATCATGTTTAATGTTTGTGCAAAATTGATACTGATCTTGTTAAGGTTCCGTCGCCTCTATCGAAAGTTTTTGCAAGACATACAAACATACATACATACATTTAAACAGGCAGGTGAGATTTATATAATAGATGATATAGAGAATTGGTTCTCTGACTCGAGCGGTTAGCATGTTAAACTTAAAGGCAGAAGTTATACATTCTAACCTCATCCGACCATTTTTTCTCTAATTAAAATATCAAGCTGATTTCCTTTTTTCTTTTGTTTCATTTCTTACATAATTTATAAAAATTAGTATCCCGGGCAACGTACGGCGACCCTGCTAGTACAAAATAATTTCATTGTTACACAGTTATTTTTAAACAAGGAAGGTTCATCAGCATAGACATAAAAGCAAACAAAAATGGAGACATAAAATACTTCCTGTCCACAAACACCAACGCATTGAAGTGTTAATCGATAGTTATTATCTATGGTACGCCTTGTCGATAGCATCTAATACGTACATACATCTATGGGTGTGTTGGTATATTATGGTATGCACACACGTGGGTGTATATATACTGCTAGAATTATATCTATATGTAAAATATAATCTGTTTATATATATATATATATATATATATATATATAATCTGTTTATATATATATATATATATATATATATATAATCTGTTTATATATATATATATATATATATAATCTGTTTATATATATATATATATATAATCTGTTTATATATATATATATATATATATATATATATATATAATCTGTTTATATATATATATATATATATATATATAATCTGTTTATATATATATATATATATATATATAATCTGTTTATATATATATATATATATATATAATCTGTTTATATATATATATATATATATATATATAATCTGTTTATATATATATATATATATATATATAATCTGTTTATATATATATATATATATATATATAATCTGTTTATATATATATATATATATATATATATACATATAATCTGTTTATATATATATATATATATATATATAATCTGTTTATATATATATATATATATATATATATATATAATCTGTTTATATATATATATATATATATATATATATATATATAATCTGTTTATATATATATATATATATATATATATATAATCTGTTTATATATATATATATATATATATATATATATATATATATATATATATATAATCTGTTTATATATATATATATATATATAATCTGTTTATATATATATATATATATATATAATCTGTTTATATATATATATATATATATATAATCTGTTTATATATATATATATATATATATATATATATAATCTGTTTATATATATATATATATATATATAATCTGTTTATATATATATATATATATATATATATATATATATATAATCTGTTTATATATATATATATATATATAATCTGTTTATATATATATATATATATATATATATATATATAATCTGTTTATATATATATATATATATATATATATATATATAATCTGTTTATATATATATATATATATATATAATCTGTTTATATATATATATATATATATATATAATCTGTTTATATATATATATATATATATATATAATCTGTTTATATATATATATATATATATATATATATATAATCTGTTTATATATATATATATATAATCTGTTTATATATATATATATATATATATAATCTGTTTATATATATATATATATATATATATATATAATCTGTTTATATATATATATATATATATATATATATAATCTGTTTATATATATATATATATATATATATATAATCTGTTTATATATATATATATATATATATATATAATCTGTTTATATATATATATATATATATATAATCTGTTTATATATATATATATATATATATATATATATATATATATAATCTGTTTATATATATATATATATATATATATATATATATATATATAATCTGTTTATATATATATATATATATATATATATATATATATATATATATATATATATATATATATATATATATACCAGCAGGTCGTCCAGCATTGCCTGGTGGTAAAATACGCTTAAATATGATTATCTGATTACAGCAAATTTCGTATTTATTATTATACTACCATTTCAGCCCGGCGTTGCCTGGGTGTTTGGATGTGTATGTTGAGCAAAAAAATAAAAAATAAAAAAAATGTGGTAGCAGGAAGGCAGGCTTGAATCCATACAGCAAAGGAGGAAAAGAATGGGAAAAAATCCTGACGTCTTTGCTGTTATGACCACCGCACAACCGGAAGTGAATTATGTTTAAATTAAGGCTAGACAATCGAAAGGAGAGGATGACTTTCAAAAATATTGGTGAAAAAAGAGACCCTGCCCTCTTGTAGAAAAGGGCATAGTTGAAGGTGAAGATATTAATGTTTTTAGCCAATTTTTTTATATTTGTCGTCTGAAAGATCGAACTTCAAAACGATACAGATCTGAGTAAAATCCGTCGCCTCTGTCGAAAGTTTTAGGCAGACATGCAAACATACATACATACATACATACATTTATATATTGGTAACTAAAAGTTTTCGACCCAAATCGATTAAAAAGCTTGCCCTATCTCTGAATACCCTTTATGTAAAATTTCAAATGTTTAGACCAGAAATTGTCTGAGTAATTTGGTAGAGACCGCAGAGGTCAAATTGTTTTTTAACTTTGACTTCTATTATGACCCCTAAACATTTATTGTTTTGGGCTCAAATCAAGTTATTAAGTTAGCTCCATGTCCAAGGAACATATATAAAAAATTTCAAGTGTTTAGACCCAAAACTGGCGGAGAAGTTTGGTAGTGTTCTCAAAGGTCAAATCGTTGAACTTTGACCCCTTAATAGCCAAAGTTCTGGCTGAAAACTGATTACAAAGATGTTCCCAAATCTCAGTACCCTGTATATCAAATTTCGAGTCACACAGATACACAGGCACACAAATATACACACAGATACACAAACACGTTCACTTTTATAGATATATAGATTATATTGGACCTAATATATAATAATGATTTAAAACATTTAAAAAAAAAAATCGAAACTAAAAACGTTTAGCTAACAATTTACTTTTTCCTTTGACGTTAATGCCTAAGCTATGAGATATGTTTGCTAGGCTAAATATTAAAACATGAACCAATAACTATAACGTTATGCATATTCATGATGCTGTTATTCAACCTCCATCTGTCAAATTTCATTTTTTAATTTTCACACTTTTATAGCGATTTTCCCTGGCTAAAAACTAAATACAAAGTTTTGCATGTGTTCGAATACCCTATATACTAAGTTTCATGTCTGTAGATCAAAAACTGACAGAGGAGTTTGTTAGGCAAAAGTTTTAAAACAAATATATATACGCATACATAAATATATATATAGAAAACCGAAAAAATTAATAGGATGGTGCAACAAGCTACACTGCTCATGTAACACAGCAGTGGTGTGGAGAAAACTGTCCGTCCTGAATCACCAAAGAATGGCCTTCCTCATCACCTGATCTTAATACCCTTGATTATTCTTTGTGGTCATTCCTGGATAGTGAAGACTGCTCTACTCCTCGTATAAATTATTAAAGCTAATAAGATAAAATGGAACAAATGATGGGAGAAAATACCCTTAAATGTTGTGCGTGCTGCTATAGATGAATTCCTCAAAAGACTTTGTAGTGTAGTGAAGGCTCGAGGGAAACAATTTGAAAAATATTTATGCCATATTGTTCCTTCAGTATTTGCTCAACATTTTCTGCAATTTAGGTTTTATAATAAATTATTTTGTTGAGAGAAATCTGAGTTTTATTTTTTAACAGTATTTATGCCTCACTTTGTATATACTTATTATATATGCATACGTATATACTTATTATTATATATGCATACATATATACTTATTATTATATATGCATACATATATACTTATTATTATATATGCATACATATATACTTATTATTATATATGCATACATATATACTTATTATATATGCGTACGTATATACTTATTATATATGCATACATATAAACTTATTATATATGCATACATATAAACTTATTATATATGCATACGTATAAACTTATTATATATGCATACGTATATACTTATTATTATATATGCATACGTATATACTTATTATTATATATGCATACGTATATACTTATTATTATATATGCATACGTATATACTTATTATTATATATGCATACGTATATACTTATTATTATATATGCATACGTATATACTTATTATTATATATGCATACGTATATACTTATTATTATATATGCATACGTATATACTTATTATTATGTATGCATACGTATATATTTATTATTATGTATGCATACGTATATATTTATTATTATGTATGCATACGTATATACTTATTATTATGTATGCATACGTATATACTTATTATTATGTATGCATACGTATATACTTATTATTATGTATGCATACGTATATACTTATTATTATATATGCATACGTATATACTTATTATTATATATGCATACGTATATACTTATTATTATATATGCATACGTATATACTTATTATTATATATGCATACATATATACTTATTATTATATATGCATACGTATATACTTATTATTATATATGCATACGTATATACTTATTATTATGTATGCATACGTATATACTTATTATTATATATGCATACGTATATACTTATTATTATATATGCATACGTATATACTTATTATATATGCGTACATACATACTTATTATTATATATGCATACGTATATACTTATTATTATATATGCATACGTATACATATGTTCTCACGGTTAAAGTTGGACATGTTGTTTGTTCCTTGCTAAAGGAATCAGCGCTGGCTTCATGGCCGGGTTCGAATCTTCCGACTGGCAGTAATCATGACACCATGCACTGATGATTCCCGACAGAATGAAACACTAGAGTGTCTGTAGGTATTTAATAATTATTATAGTAAATAATTACGTCAGCCCCTTTAAGAACTCGGTTCTTATTGTTGAGCACTTTAAAGTTGAAATGAAAGTAGGTCACTTAAGCTTACATGCAGATCATGATGTTATAATCATTAGATCACTATGGACGGACATCTCAACATTTAAAAATAAATATTTACATTGCAACTTAATTTCTTGCAGTTAACGTTGGCCGTGTGTGTTTGTTCCTTGCTAATGAAGTTAGATATGGCTTTGTGGTCAGCTTCAAATTTCCCGACCAGCAGTAATTGTGACATTCTGCACTGATGATTCCCGAAAGGACGAAACACTAGTGTCTGTACGCATTTAATAATTATATATATATTTATCTGTAAAAAAATTATAGTGTAACCAATAATTTTTCAACGTAAAATATTGATATAAAATGTAGGAAATAAAAAACGTATATAATAATAATGATAATAATAATTCTGATTTCGCTTATGAACGTCTCTCTGGAAAGAGATGGGATTCATTTCCAGAGGATTTCCCTTAATCCCGGCTTCAAACCAGGAGCTTCAAAGATCAAGGGTTTTCCTAAGGATGTTGGTGGTACCTATAATTGCAGAGGTTTGAAGGCCGCCTAAAACATCGGGGATTTGTAGTTTTTTCAATTGTCCTTCCAGACGACTTGATACTACTCCTAGTGTACCAACTACTAGCAGGATTATTTGTGTTTTAACCCCGTGTATACACCTTATCTCCAAGGCCAATGGAGCGTAATTGTTCCACTTCTCATTCTCATTCTCTCTCACATTCCTGTCCCAGGGTACTGAGAAGTCTACAATCTGCCAGTTTTTTGAGACCTTGTCAATGACGACCAAATCCGGACGGTTATGTTCCAATTGCTTGTTCTTTATGACACTTTTGTCCCACCATACCTCTACCTTGCCATCCTTACTTGTTCTCACTTCATCAGGCACCTCCTCAAACCATTTTCCAGCACACTTCACCCCAACCCTCTTACACACCTCCCAATATATCCGGAGTCCCATGCGATCGGGTCTTTTGCGGTACTCTCTCTTTTTGGGCCAGTCCACTACACCCTGCTGCAAGGTGCGCAATTGATTCTGAGGTCTTACCACAAATCCGGCATCCTGCAGCAATTTCCTCTCTTAGAACCACTTTTTTGAACTCTCGTGTTCCTAATGCCTGCTCTTCTGCTGCACAAACAAAAGCTTCAGTACTCTTAACCAGATACCCAGCTCTAAGCCATTGCCATGATCTTTCATCAGCCACTTCTGCTATATCCTGGAAGAACCGTCCATGCATTTTCTTCCTAGCCAATTCCTCTGCCCTTTCTCTACCATACGTTTCACATAATCAGCCTTGGTCTCACACACCTCCACTTCATTGGCCACAACCTTAAGCATCCACTCCTCACTTCTAGCCACATGCTCCTTCAATGACATCTCCTCGGTTCTAACACAATCTTTTACACTTTTCAATCCTCTCCTACCATCTTTCCTCTTTTGATACAGCCTTACTACGCTACTTCGAATGTGAAATATACCAAACATTTCTAAAACTTTTCTTGTTTTGATATCCATGGCATGCAAATCCTTGTCAGACCATTCTAAAATTCCTGCACTGTATCTCAAAACACTGAGTGCTCATCCATTTACTGCTTTCATTAGATTTCCGCCATAGACTTTCGACTTTGCAATTAGTTTCACTCTTCTAAGATACTCCTTCCTGACTTTTTCTTTCATTTCTCTGTTCATGATGCCTACACCCTCCAGCACTCCCAAATACTTATATCTTGTATCTTCTATTTCTTTCCTGATTTCTCCATTTGGCAGCACTATTCCATTCGAATGAACCTTTACTCATCTTTTCATCACCAGCACCGCACATTTACTAATCCCAAACTCCATCCCAATATCTTCTGAGTATGTCCCCACAAGTTCTACCAGTCTCTCCATTTCCTTTTCATTTCTACCGAATATTTTCAAATCATCCATAAACAGTAGATGGTTGAGGCGTCTGTCACCAGATCCAAAGTTATACCCCAGTTTTTCTCTCTTCAAGAGGATGCTCAGGGGCATCATTATCATTATAAAAAAAAGTGGTGATAACGAATCTCCTTGAAATATTCCACGTTTAATGCCAACCTGCTCCATCTCCTCTCTGCTGTCAGCACCGTTTTCCATTGAGCCATACTTGTCTCCAAAAGCCCTACCACATTCTCAGCAACCTTCATCATCAATAGTATTTCACGTATCCATGAATGAGGAACCATATCATAAGCCTTCCTGTAATCGATCCATGCTACGTTCAGATTTCTCTTCTTCGCATCCTGCATTATTGCTTTATCAATTAGTAGTTGCTCTTTAGTACCTCTCGAGCCTTTCCGGCACCCCTTTTGTTCGTCAGGAAAAACACCATTACTCTCTAGATGTTCATAAATTTTCTCTGCAAATATTCCAGTCAAGAGTTTCCACATCAATGGCAGACATGTAATTGGTCTATAATTATTGGCATCTTTTCCTTTTGCAGGATCTTTCCTAATCAGTGTTGTTCTTCCCTTCACAAGCCAATCAGGGACATCTCCCGACTCTACAACCCTTTGCAGAGCAGCAGCTATAGGTGGATAAAGGCATGGGAACTGTTTAAACCAGAAACCCATCACTCCATCTGGACCAGATGCCTTCCAGTTTGTCATCCTTCGTATGCCAGCCTTAACGTCATCGATGGTTATCTCAACGTTCTTCATCTGCTGCATTCCTGATAGCCTTTCTCTGATCTCTCCCAACCAGCTAGCCTTCTCATTATATCGCCCTTCGATGGACCAAATAATAATAATAATTCTAGGGCAATTGCTCTTGACATATCTAAGGCCTTTGATAGGGTATGGCATAAAGGTTTACTTCATAAGATCTCTAGCTATGGTATAGCTGGAAATGTCTTCTCAATTATTAAATCATTTCTTTCTGATAGGTTCATAAGAGTAGTAGTTGAGGGGCAAAAATCAGAAGCCCACAGTATTAATGCCGGTGTCCCTCAGGGGTCCATCCTGGGCCCAACTCTTTTCCTGATCTACATTAATGATCTTCCAAATCACATCCTTTCATCATTTGTAGACATTTATGCTGACGACACTACCATTTATGGTAGCACATCTAAGACAGTAAACGACCAAGTTCTCTCCAATTCTCTCTCCTCTGATCTTGAGCATGTAGTACAATGGGGAAAGGAGTGGCTGGTTACTTTTAATGCATCTAAAACCAAGCTTCTCTCTTTACATCATCAACATTCTGATCCCCATCTGGCATCAATTGAAATGAATGGCTCTCGTCTTCAGGAGGCCTCAAGCTTTGACAAGCTTCTGGGCTTGACCATTACTCCTGATCTTAAATGGAACACGTACATCAAATCTGTTGCCAAGGCCGCTGGAAAAATGGTGGGATCTTTCTATCGATCCAGTAGATATCTCACTGCTGATGCAATTCTCTATCTATATAAGAGCCAGGTACGTTCAAGGATGGAATACTGTTGCCACATCTGGGCAGGAGCTGCTAGAAAGGACTTGTCCTGCCTTGATAGAGTTCAAAATAGACTTCGTAGCCTCGTAGGAGATGTCCTTTTCTCTTCCTTGCAACCTCTATCTCACAGAAGAGATGTTGCGAGTTTGTCTCTGATGTATCGTTATTTTCATGGAAAGTGTTCGACTGAGCTTCAATCTATGGTCCCCCCTCGCAAAACTTTCACAAGGAACACTCGTCTAGCTGTAAACACTATCAATAATTCCCACACTCTTTATCTGTGCCTAAACCTAAACGTAGATTCCATGAACAAAGCTTTTTTATTAGAACTGCACGCCTGTGGAATTGTCTTCCGTTTTCCTGCTTTCCGGCTGACTACAATATGGTTGTCTTCAAGTCTAACGTAAATAAGTTCTTGATGAGCCGTTCCATATAAGTTATCAAATTTACCAAATTTTCATCACTAATTATTAGTATATTGTCCAATTTCTACTGTACACTCTTTAACCCTTATCCTTGAGTGGCCTCTTGGCCTTGATAATGTGTTGATACCTATGAAAAAAAAAAAAAAAAAAAAGAAAAAGTCCAATGTGAACAAGTTCTAATTGAATCGTCGCCCTAAGTAATCCAAGTTACAAAATTCCCACTGTTTACTATGCTAAAATCACAATGACTAATGTATACCTATTAACCCTTATCCTCGAGTGGCCTCTGGGCCTTGATAAGTGGTGACACCCATGTAAAAAAAAAATAATAATAATAATAATAATAATAAACGCAAGAGAATCCTGGTAAAAGAATTTACTAACAGACTAGGAGTGTATTTTTACACCCCTCCCACAACGTGACACAAGGCAGACAAAGAAAGGATTTGGGGAAAAGAAATCAGTGCCCTGGAGGAAGGGCACTCCCACATGCAAAAAATGTCTGGGCAGTATTTTCCAGTAGGAGCGCCTCAGGCGATTGCCAATGAATTAATCACTTCGCAAAGTGTGAGAAGGTAAAGCCTGGGAAGATGGACCTCTTAAGAATACACAAGAGACACAGGACCATATACCTCAGCAAGCAGGGAACATCCATCTACACAACTCGTGACTTTGAGATCCAAGACAAAACCTTGGCAGTGTATCATGGGAATATTTATATTCTATCAAATACTAAATATAAATAATAAATAAAAACACAGCAGCAGCAGCAGCATCATCATCAACTAAATACATATTATTATTATTATTATTATTATTATTATTATCATAATAAACTAAATACAAATAATAAATAAAAACGTATATAATAATAATAAACGTATATATTGATATAAAATGTAAGATATAAAAAAAGGAATTGCTATTTTAGTGCATACTCAAAAAATAAATCTTTCCAAACTAATTTTGTTTTACTAACTTTTAAGTAAATATGAACAAACTAAATAAAAATAAAAAGAAGACTACTTTGCACTAATTATTGAAAGCTACTTTTTTTTTTTTTTTTTTAGATGAATTCATCAGGAAGATATAATTAAGCCAGATAAGAAACACTTTTGTATTTGCATTAGTAGATGGGACGATTCCAGTGATTTTCCTGATTCCGGTACAATTACCAATTCCATACTAAATTCCCAATTCCGATACATTTACAGATTCTGTACTAAATTATGATTCCGTACTAAATTCCCGATTCCAATACAATTCCCGATTCCGTACTAAATTACCGATTTTGATACTTTATAAATCTCTAAATATTTAACTAATAGTTGCCATTTTTCCTGATTTCTGTAAAAAAACACTTGTTAAATATGCAGATGTTTTTCTAAAGTTAAAATCACACTTGTGGAGGATGATCTATAGATTTTGGATTTATTAGTATTTTAAAATCAATAAATATTTGTTATTTTATTATTATTTCCAGCAAAGAAAGATTTTGCTTAAAACAAAATCAAATAAAAAAAGGACAATTAAAAGAATCGTTTTGGCATCAGAAAATAGGCACCAATTTTCTCGATTTTCCCGATTTTGATACCGATTCTGATACCCCTAAATTTGTCGATTTTTCCGATTCCGATTAATCATCCAACACCAATTTGCATGCAATAACATACCAGTCTTCTTGCGTCTCGGTTTCAAACATGGATAAAATCATCACTTACCTGAAAGATAAAAAAAAAAATACACACATATATATATATATATACGAATTAATTACTTTCATAGTATATAGAAAATAAATCTATACAGAAGTTCCAAATTTTTATTAAAAAAAAAAAGAAAACACACACAAATAAGTATAAAACTAGTTATATATGAGTTATCTCCCCCATGCAATCACAACTACTTGAATAATATAAAAATTCCCATAATCTGATACACATTTTTCTTCCCTAGTGCACTAAAAAATCTGGTGGCACCATTGTTTGTAACAAGATGACCCCAGGGTGATCATAAAAAGCAAGGATATAATGGTTTGATATGTTCGGTAATTAGCAGAGAGACCAGGGTTCAATCTTTGGTAGATTCAGACCAAAAACTAAAAAAAAAAAGTGATACTTGATGCCCGTTTGTTAAATATATAAAGCATTATCAGATGAAAGATCAAGAGTAAGTGGAGTAGTCTTAGGAAAGGAGTGGTACCCTTTCCTTCAATTTGATGCAGTAGCTAATGAAACGGGAACCTTTAGGTTGCCCTCGACTATAGTAAGCCACTTTACTTTCTTTTATAACTTAGATGATAATGAGAGATAGTTCAAGAATGTAGGTCAAAGACGTGGTGTTTTGAATGCAGCTGCGATTGCTTTGATAATTTAAAGATTGAGGCAAGGATGACAGTAAGAATATGTATTAACTAATAATTGCAGAATTATGTCACTGAAAAGTAAAAAAAGAAGAGCGATACTTGATGCTGTGACCTTGCAGGTCGATAAAAATCAAGACAAACACAATGTTATAATTAACAAAAATTGTATTAAGAATAGTATGTTACAGAAGTACACGTCATGATTCTGGGACCATAACTGCCACAAATTGTCTCCATGATATTTAGATGTAACTGTATTTATTGTTGCTGGGTAAGTTCATTAATTCCTGAAATGGGTAGATCAGCTTACTCCATAAAAGTAAATAATTACTTCATTCAAACAAGTATTTCCTTATGGACGACTAGTTGCCCGGGCAAAAATATGCTTAAATATAATCTTTTAATTTGTCCAGATTTCATAAGTATTATTATAGAGTCGTGGGTTCAAAAGTATAAAAAAAGAATGTATTTGGGTGCCATTAGCTAGAATCGAAACTGAAAGCAAAACTGTAGCATTCAAAGCTGGTGACGTTACCACTGTACCAACGTGACATGCATATGAACTGATTAAAAATTAAAAATTAAAAATAAACTAAGTTGAATGTAAAAAATGTATAACGATTTTTTTCAATTTTTACCCATTTTTGACCCCTTAAAAGTTATTTTAACCTTAAAAACTATTTTAACCGGCTAAAGACCCATAAAAGAACGGTCCGTACAAAAAATGCAATCATTTAAGGCTCCTAATGCCGCTCTGCGACTTTTAGTTTCAGCAGAGATAGAGTTTGAAAATATGGAGACAAACAGACAGACATATAGCTTTTTATATATTAGATTTGACAATCAAAATGAGCAAACATTCTACCTTTTGCTCCCTTCAGCTGGGGCTTATGATAAGGGTTAGTAGAGATTAACTTGCTGCCCACTTCAGCAAGATGTGACACAAGGTCGGAAAGTGAGGTTGTTCAGCCAGCGCCCCTAAAGGAGGGGCACTCTAGCCTTGCAAAAATTGCCTGAGCATTCCTCATCGGCATTGCCTGGTAGGAGTACTCAGGCAACAAGCAGTAAACTTGCCCCACCCAAAAGCCAGGCGGCGAGGCCTGGGAGGGTGGACCTCCTAAGTAATACCCAAATGGTGTACCTCAGTCTAACTGGTACTGGGCCAGTTCCTGGCCCTGCATTTGTCGGGCTGATTGTCAAGAACGGCTTTGTGACTGGTACTTTTTTACCCAAGTTTCTAAACAACTAAAGCATCCTCTTACATTAAAAACCATGGAAGGATAAGGGCTAGTATTATGTTGGAAGCTGGGAAGTTGACTTCATCTGTTAGACAGTTGTGTAACAAAGAAATATCGACATTGTACAATAGGGTGCCACGGTGAGAGCACTTTCACCAACAGGAGCAGTAAGGCACTCCCTTCCCTCTGCTATCCAATGGGAGACCCTTGAGCAAGGTTGAGTATCCACTTAGCCACCATCTCCCAATCAGGATACGTGAAGTCACGGCAGATAGGTTGGTTGGTTGGTTGTTTTTGTTTTACGGCATATCAACCCTTTTCGGGTTATTTAATGCCGAATCCAAAGATTTTGAAGAAAATTTTTTTAATAGAATATATTTGTTGTTTTCACGTCGGTTTCTATTTAACCCGTAGTTGGGACCCTAACAGCTACTACCACTCCGGGTCAGAGTGGACCTGGGAGCAATGGTAATTAAAGGGTGGCTCCACACTCCTCAAAGCCCACAAGCTGGGGCCCTCACCACTGGATATAGTTTAAGGTCATATCCAGAACCCCCATTGAGGGACTTTTACCCTCTGCAGGGGGACAGTCGGCGTATTCTAATGCCCCACCGACAGGGCCAGGCAGATAGGTGATGGATGAACTGTTAAGCAACCTGATGTTTTTTTCCAGGATTGGTCAACTCTTCATTGTTTTAGGCAAATGATACCCATTGAGGCACAACAGCTAAAACTATGCACCCTCTATGAGCACTGCCCATATAACAAGTAATTACAACTGACTATAGGAACTATACTGCAAAGAACACCATGGTGACACAGTCTGAATGCAGAGGAGACTGGTAAGCCATGATCATCAATGTCTACAACAGACCTGATATTTGAAAAAGAAGTCATACTATGGATATCCTCCAAAGTGTTAGGAAGTGATTTAAAAAAAAAAGGAAAAACTATAACAAAGAGAGCAAATAAGTTGATCAGCAAAACGAAGGTTATAAGAAATGAGATTAGTAAAAAGACAATGGAGAGGAGGTAGTTCACCAAAGCACACAAAAGCAACTGAAATAGGATTGTTGATCAAAATGTAGCAGTAACTGGGACAAATGATCAAATATAGAGGTCAATATACTTAGTGACTGAGATAAAATGGCTAAGACTGCCCACTCTGTATGAACAATGGCCCTACAGCAAGTAATTGTAACCTGCTATAGATATCATAATATATAGCCAGGTCTTATAGGAGCGTCTAAGTTTGCACCGGTTTATTATTTTCATATAGACGTGTTTCTTTGGGAGGCTTGGAACGATTTCCATTGGTTGAAAATTTTTCCAGTTAACACGTTTCTGTGAAAACTTAGTTGCTTCTTAAAATGATGAAAAGGAAAGCAAATCCAAAAAAAATGAAGAAATAGTTTTGCAACTGGAGTCATTTGCTTTTTAGTGTTCGTAGGAATAATGTTGCTAGTCTCAGTCTTTCTATAAATATTATTATGGCATGTGTTGTCCAGAATTGTCTGATCTATCCCCTGCTTCCTTTGTTCCAGCTCGTTTGGCTTATTCGACTAGTGGTCTATCAATTCGCTGTTTTTACATAGAGGTTAATATACTTGACTGTTAATCAAGATGTGGCAGTGACTGGGACAAATGATCGAACATAGAGGTCAGTATATTTAGTGGTTAAGGTACAATGGCTAAGACTCCCTTCTCCGTATGAGCACTGCTCCTATACCAAGTAACTGCAACCTACTATAGGAACATCATGGTGGAACGGTCCAGAGAAACTGGTAAATCATGATCATCGATGCTTGCAAAAAAACAGATTTGAAACATGAAGAAGATGAAGAAAAAGCAGCAGCAGCAGAAAAAAAAGGAAGAAGAAGGCTAAGATAAATGTTAAGCTATAAAGAAAACTTTGTTGTTTTGAGTCTCTATATCTGCTGTAATCTGGTCCTGAATATGACCTTAAACTATATCCAGTGGTGAGGCCCCAGCTTGCGGGCTTTGGGGAGTGTGGAGCTACCCTTTAATTACCATTGCTCCCAGGTTCACTCTGACCCGGAGTGGTAGTACCTGTTAGGGTCCCAACTATGGATTAAATAGAAACCGACTTGAAAACAACAAACATATTCTATTAAAAAAATTTTCTTCAAAATCTTTGGTTGGTTGGTTGGTTGGTTCGTTGTTTTTGTTTTACGGCATATCAACCCTTTTCGGGTTATTTAATGCCGAATCCAAAGATTTTGAAAAAAAAGCATTTTTAATAGAATATATTTGTTGTTTCAAGTCGGTTTCTATTTAACCCATAGTTGGAACCCTAACAGGTACTACCACTCCGGGTCAGAGTGGACCTGGGAGCAATGGTAATTAAAGGGTGGCTCCACACTCCCCAAAGCCCGCAGGCTGGGGCCTCACCACTGGATATAGTTTATGGTCATATCCAGGACCCCCATTGAGGGACTTTTACCCTCTGCAGGGGGGCAGTCGGTATATTCTAATGCCCCACCGACAGGGCCTCAAAATCTTTAGATTCGGCATTAAATAACCTTAAAAGGGTTGATATGCTGTAAACCAAAAACAACCGCTTCTGCTGTAATCTAATTTACATCTAGGGGCCAGTAAAAGAATGGCCATAACAATATATTAAATGATGTAACTCAAAGCGGTCGTGGATTTCAACTGTATAAGTGCCTTTAATATTAAATATATTAAAATTGAAAATTTGAAGTTTAGATACCATTTTTTAAAGCCTGGATTATTACTCATTTGTGCTTCCGTATTTTGTAACACTCCTAAAATTCAGTGGTTTATCGAATTATTGTCCTTCCCCGGTAAGAATGTTTGCTAATGGACTGGGAGTGTATGTTTATACCCCTCCCAACACTTGACACAACGTCGGCAAAGAAAGAATTTGGGGAGAAAAAAATCAGTGCTCTGGAGGAAGGGTACTCCCACTTGCAAAAAATGTCGGCATTTTCCAGTAGGAATGCCTCAGGTGATTACCAATGAATTAATCACTTCTTAAAGTGTGAGAAGGTAAAACCTGGGAGTGTAGATCTCCTAGGAATGCACAGCACACAGAACCATACACCTCAGCCAGCAAGGGACAAGCCATCTCAACAACTCATAGCTTTGAGGTCCAAGACAAAACCTTGGCTTTAGGCTTGCAGTATATCATGGGAATATTAATATTTTACCACTATAAATTGTAAATCTATAATATAGAAGCGAAAATGTGTATGTGTGCATTTTTTTTGTATGTCCGCCAAAGGCTTTATTCGGAGAGGTGCTCGGGGTGGGTGGGGGTCACTATTTCTTAGAACTTTTTATATACTCCCTAGATTATAATATCTATGATTTACAAAACGAGGTCATGTCTATCTTTTATTTGAGCGACTTTTATGTTACAAAATTACAAAATTCGCTCTGTGATTTCATTTCTCTATGACATGATGTTTGACCTAGAAAACCAGACGTTATCGTTCGTTTAGCCACCTGCATTTTTAACCGTTTAATTCCAACTCTTCTCACTTCTCTGTCCGCTTAGCGTCACGGTAACGTGTTGCACTTTTTTCCATCTTCGCCGCAAGGCTTTGGGTTCAAGCCTACTTGCCTACTGTAACTTTTTTTTTCTTTTACTCCGACAAACACCCGGCAACGCCAGGCACCCACCGCTAGTCTGTTATATAAAGAGATCTGCGTCTGCTTGTTTGTTTGTCTACTAAAAACTTTTGACAGATGAATCAAACAGTCGCAACTATAGTATCGTTAGAAAGCGCAATCTCTTGAATGAAAAAATATCTAAAAATTGGCCAAAAAGATTAATTTTGTGTGGGTCAACTGGGCATTTTTTTTTTTTTTTTTGCGAAGGGGGTACCTTTTTTTTTCACGGATTTCCAATTTAATTATTAGGAATTTTAAAAGAATTCAATGTATTTAATGTAATGAAAAAATGCTGACTCATATTACCTGAAATAACGTCATATTATATAAATCCTGTTTGAATATATATAAAGTCCTGCTTGAACTTTTATATATATGCTGTTGATAAAAAAAAAAATGAATACCCACTGTATTAACTGGAAAGGTCTTATTTGTGGACTGTGAATCTTTTGAAATATTGTTTTTTTGCTAAGCAGAACGTGTACAATATGATAAATAGTTATATTCATGTACGCTAACACCGTGGTCTGAAACAATTGTACCCAATGTTGTGACTATTAAAAGTAAAACTTTCTGAAAATGAGTAAATGCTTGTGTATCTATCCCTATTAACGTGGTATCTTTAAAGAAAAATATTCACAGCTCTGGTATTGCACTAAAACTCTACATGAGAACTTTATGTTATATATTCTTATGTAATCACTGCCATAACTAGTCAAATTATATATATATAAATAAAAGTGAACTGTGTGTGTGTGTGTGTGTGTGTGTGTGTGTGTGTGTGTGTGTGTGTGTGTGTGTGTTTCTGTGTCTGTGTACATTTCTCTATGCAATAACTGTCAATTTTAAGTCCACGGACGCGAAATTTGATATACAGGGTACTGAGATTTTCCGTTTTCGGCCAGAAATTTGGCTGTTAAGGGGTCAAAGTTCGACGATTTGACCTTTGAGAACTCTACCAAACTCCTCCGCCAATTTTGGGCATAAACAATTTATATTTTAGATATAGGTACCTTGGACATGGATATAACTTAATTACTTGATTTGAGCCCAAAACAATAAATGTTCAGGCGTCATAATAGAGGTCAAAGTTAAAAAAATTACTCAGACAATTTCCGGTCTAAACATTTGAAATTTTACATAAAGGATATTCAGAGATAGGGCACGCTTTTTAATCAGTTTGGGTCGAAAATTTTTACTTACCAATATATGTATGTATGTATGTATGTTGCATGTCTGCCTAAAACTTTGACAGAGGCGACGGATTTTACCAAGATCAGTATCGTTTTGAAGTTCAACCTTTCAGACGACAAATATCGAAAAATTGGCTAAAAACATTAATATCTTCACCTTCAACGGGGCACTTTTCTACAAGGTGAGATCACTTTTTTCGCCGATATTTTTGAAAGTCATCCTCTCCCTCCGATTGTCTAGCCTTAATTTAAACCTACGTCACAGCAACAGCGTCATGTTTTTTTTCTCGTTCTTTTCCTCCTTCGCGGTACGGGTTCGAGCATGCCTTCCTACTACCACTTTTTTTTTTTGCTCAACCCACACCTCCAAACACCCCGGAACCTTGACAGCAGAGTTATTACATAGGGAAATGTAAACACACACACACACATATATATATATATATATATATATATATATATTGTAAGCTGGAACTGCTTTTCAGGCAATCAAGCATGGATTTAAGAGTAACTTTTATCTGGAGATGAAAGAAGCACTTGTGTCTTTATGTTAATCTTTCATTTGGATATTACAACAAGAGATGAAATCGCACAAGAAACGAAACAAACTGCATGTAATCTAATTTGTTAATAATTCTGCCATTTATCTTTAAAAAAAATCATTAAAAAATAAAATATTTCGTTTTCGAGGGAAATTTCCATGATACCAGATCTCAAAATCGATTACGTTAAGGGAAACAAACGTACATGCAAGTTGAATAAATAGCATGAGAAGCAAATATCTATTATTACATCATATTAGTTTAGCTAATCAACATCATCCTATGATCGGAAGGTGACGGCGGTTAAGTGGTTAACAACACAAACTGACGACCTGGATGTTGCAAGTTCGAAACCAGTTCGTTCCACAAAAAATCACTTTTACTTAGGATGTTGACAATCTTCACGTGGTACTTTTCCGTGGTACCCGATGCCTTTCTAGAAATAATTTTGGCTAGAAAAAATATCGGAGACACCAATGCCAGAACAAAATCTTTTGATTCATACGATGATGATGATGATGATGATGATGATGAACTGTTAAAAAATCAAAAAAGAAAACGGAATCACGTAAGTAAAAAAGAAAACAACAAAAAGATGGATAGAAATTCAAATTAAACAGGCTGTTTGAATAGAAATACTACACATTATCTTTTTTGTGCTGGATCGTTGAAGGAGAGATCCAAGTAATTTATAAAGATCGCGGCCATGGAAGAACGCGATAAAAAAAAATCTGTTTAGGCATTAAAAATAGTCTTATGTTGTTTTTGTTAAACCTTACCAAATGAGGAATCATTTTCATTAAAAATTTAGTTAGTATTATGCGTCTAAAATTGAGAAAATGTTGCTTGAAAAGTGTCAACATTATGTAAATAATCGAAATCAAAACAAGATGGCGATCGAATTTGACCTGATGTCATGTAATTCAGCTTATTCACATAATGTTGACACTTTTCAATCAAGCTTTTCTCAAATTTTAGATGCATAATACTAACTTGATTTTTCATGGAAATGACTCTTCATATGGTAATATACAGGATGTCCACAAAGTCTGGCTGCATAATGTAGCCAGACTTTGTGGACACCCTGTATAACGAAAACAACAACATAAAACTATTTTTAAGACCTAAATAATTATTTTCTCGCATTCTTTTATGGTTGCAATCTTAATGCATTACCAAGATTCATCTAGCATTAGACAATTTTTACTTTTTTGGCACAACCCAGAGTGCCCCACTTTAAGGAACTGGATTTCCCCCCATATTAAATGGGGAGGCAAGTAAATAGAGACTCTTGCACAAACTGGGTATGTACGACTAGAAGCACCAGACCTTTCTTTGTTGGAATGAAGTATGGTTCAACTGGACCCAAGAAGTGTATTTTCCTAGGTATTACCTCCTCCTTCGGAAGTTGGTTTCCCTCATCTTCTACACTTTGTGCCACATTTTGCTACTGTGTGAAGCAAGTTAATAGCTAAAGATATAAATACGAACGTACACCCCCCCCCTAAAAATGACAGAAAACAAAACATGCTTCGTTAGTAATCGTTAATAGTAATAGTAATATTCATACAAAATAATATACGGCATCATCACATTGACACACAGGTTCTCAACCAGATCACCAAAGTTAAGCAACGATAAGCATGGCCAGTACCAGATGGGTGACCATTTGGGAATACTAGGTACTGTATGGGGTGAGAGGGTGAAAGCACTTCCACCATCAGGACCATTAAGGCACCCCCTTCCCTCTACTAGCAAATGAGAGACCCTTGAGCAAGGTTAAGTATCCACTAAGACCCCCCCCTCCCTCAATTAGGGTATTTGAAGTCGCGACAGGCAGGTGATGGATGAAATTTTATGTTCATCATTGCCTCTGTACATTCTTAAAAAAAACAATGGATACCCCCCCCTGTAAAAGAAGTTGTGTGAGTAATTGTAAAGCAAAGGTTGCGCAATCACCAACCACAATTCTCCTAAATCAGCACTGTTTGAACCCAGTGGAAAGGAGAAATCCAACACGACTGGGAACAATGTCAAAATTAGCAGAGTGCACATACAAAACCTGATATTCCAAATGATCACCCATTTAATATTGACCAGGCTCAGCGTCGCTTAACTTTGGTGTCAACTGTAAGATATATATATATCAAATCATAACACAAATCAGTCTGACAGTGGCTTTGTTGTTGTTCAGCCCTAGATGATCATTCCTTCTCTCTGAGAGAGGGTTAGTTTATGGATAATCGCCTGAGCTGCCCGGCGAGTTACTAAGGATGTGCTTATCTTAGTGCATTGTCTTCTCAAAACCATACCTAACCTTGTGTCTAACATTCTGACGTGAAAGTAATGAATATTTATTAATATATCTTTATCAAATAAATACATATTTGTCTTTATTATAGAGAGAAAGATTTGTATAATAAGAAATTGCAGTAAATGAGGAGATTGTCGTCCTAAATAGTTTTTTTTTTTTTTTTTTTTACACAGGAATCATCACTTATCAAGGACCGGAAGCCACTCGAGAATAAGGGTTAATGGGTATACATTAGTCATTGTGATTATAACGTAGTAAACATAAGTAATGGGATTTTTTTATATTGGATTACTTAGGTGGACAGTTCATCAATAACTTGTTTATGTTGGACTTGAAGACAATCAAATTGTAGTCAGTTGGAAAGCAGGCAATCGGAAGAGAGTTCTACAGATGTGCAGTTCTAAGAAAGAAGCTTTGTTCATGGAATCTACATTTAGGTATAGGTACAGATAAAGAGTGTGGGAAATTATTGATAGTAGTTTTGGCTAGACGAGTGCTTATCGTGAAAGTCTGGCGAGGGGGACCATAGATTGAAGTTCAGATGAGCACTTGCCATGAAAATAACGATAAAGCAGAGATAGGCTCGCAACGTCTCTTCTGTGGGAAAGAAGTTGCAGGGAAGAGAAAAGTGCACCCCCCCCCAAGCTACGAAGTCTATTTTGAACTCTGTCAAGACAGGATAAGCTGCTTCTAGCAGCTCCTGCCCAGACGTGGCAACAGTACTCCATTGTTGGCCGAACCTGGCTTTTATATATCAGGAGTGAGATATCTACTGAAGCGGTAGGAGGATCCCACTATTTTTCCAGCGACCTTGGCAATGGATTTGATATACATGTTCCATTTCAGATCGGGAGTAAAAGTCAAGCCCAGAAGCTTGTCAAAGCATGAAGCTTCCCCAAGACAAGAGCCATTCAGTTTATTTGAATGTTTGAATAAAAATAGTGTTGAGGTGATAATAATGATATTATATATATAAAAAGCCCTTTGCGTGGGTATGTGCGTGTGAGTTTATTCCCTATGAATTCGAAAATCGCTGGGTCGATTTTTTCAAAAATTTAACACAAATGTACTTTATGTATCTAGGAGTGTTCTTAAATAGGTTTTGTATCGAAATGCCTCTGATAAGTATCGAAAATCGATAATCGAAAAAATCCAATTAAAGTAAAAACATGATGTTTATGAATTTTTTAGATTAGGATTGGTTATTTGGATTATTTGGATTCGTCGGACTACTGTTCTCATATTGAGTTTGATTTTCACAACGTTTCGGTCGATGTCATGTCAAACTCGGGAATGGTGCAGTGGTTAGAGTACTTGGAATAATCAATTGTAAAAAGTGATATTCTTATGAAGGTTCAATCCTCAGTGTGAGCGACCGAATAATACAATTGTGAATTAGTTAGAATTACCTCTATCCAGTCGTGGCTGATGGAACAAGAGCATGCTACCCCCGTGAAGTAAATAAATAGTTCCACTCAAAATTCTGTCGAAATTCCCGAGTTTGACCAGATACACCTGAAGAAGGTCGGAGGTTACATCGACCGAAAAGTTGTGAAAATCACACTCAAGATGAGAACAGTACTCAGATGAATTCAAATCATACGAATAATATAAAAACAGTCCTATTTTGACCAAAGTAAATACTCTTATACATTTGAAGTTTTATCACCGCACAAGCAGAAGGGCTCAGCATACAAAATCAACAGTAAGTTCTTTGATATGACAGGGGCGCGTTCAAAAGAGCACAATTAAATATGATACTTGACTTTCGCATTTTAAATTTTAGGTGCTAGTGCAGAGAGTGATCCGCGCTATTTTTAAATCGTATTTCCAAGTTTAATTAAAGTTTTATGATATATTTTTCCATTCAATTGTAAGGTTGAAGTGTAGAATAGGTACAAAACACCTTCCTCTCCCCATGTTAAGAATGGCTTTTTTAATAATAACGTCATTATTTACGTCCGGATCACTCTCTGCACTAGTACCAAATTTTAATTTTTTAATAAAAATAATTTTATACAATTAACAGTAGGTTCTCTACAGTGCAATGTAAACTACAATGTATTGTGAACTAAGTCACTGCGGGAAAGCATGTGAAGCTTTCTCCTAGTACACCATGGTGGGTCCCAGACTAGAGCCAGCAATCAATCAATTTGATTGAAAAATGGGCGATTTCACAAATTTGGATGACAATAAAATATGGAAAGTGTGGAATATTGGTTGATCCTGA
>NC_136492.1:21784701-21897201 GCF_053919585.1 Euprymna scolopes | reverse complement strand
AACAGTAGGTTCTTTGATATAACAGGGGCACATTCAAAATGAATATTTCTGTTTAAAACACAATTGCACCATGATACTTGACTTTTTCATTTTAACTGTAAATTCTAAGCCATTATCACTGCATAAGTAGTAAGGCCAGGTATATAAAATTACCAGTAGGTTCTTTTATATGACAGGAGCACGTTCAAAATGAATGTTTCTGTTTAGAGCACAACTGAAGTATGATACTTGATTTTTGCATTTTAAATTTTAATTCAAGACATATACAAATAATTTTATAGCATCGACTGTAGGTTCCGACAATGCAGACTACAATGTATCGTGGACTAAGTCACTGCGGGAAGCATGTGAAGTGCTCCGGTGCATCACGATGGATCACCAACTAAAGAAGGCAATCAATCGATTTGATTGGAAATGGACTATTTCATCAGTTTCAACGAATAATAATAATTTAATAAAAATATGGGATCGTGAAACATTCGTTGATCATCATTCAATCCTGGGCAACGTCGGGTCTCCCAGCTAGTGTAAAATAAAAAAGAAAATTCCAATGTCTTGTTGTTGTTGTTGTTGTTGTTGTTGTTGTAAAGAACTCATTCCATTAAATTGTCAAACTCGATTTTTCAAAATCTATAATTTCGAAAATCTACATGAACGTGCGTGCATCTAAGACGAATTCTCTTTTTGAAATCGAATGAAAAGGTTAAAATCAATTTGAAGGTAAATTGTTTAGCTTTGAAGGCATACGTTCTTTGAAATTCTTTGAAATTCGCTTTCAAAAAAAAAAAAGAAATCACTTCATGTAATTGTAGGTCAAATGTTGACTTTTATTCCTGAAGAATTAGTGGGGGGAAAAAAACTTTCTAAATAGAAATATACGTTGCTAAAAAATGATTTTAAATAACAGAAAAACGTTATCAATGCGTATGTCGATATAACATGCTTATATCTTTATGTAATAGCAAAGTAAAATCCGCGATGGAGTCATAGAGAAGTTATAAGTTATTACAGTTTAGAGCAAGAGAACATTCAATAAGACTAAATATGCAGCTGAATATTAGTGAGTTTAATGTTAATCTAAAAAGAAAGATACTATTGAGTTTAGTTTTTATAGAATACAACAATGATTTTGAGCCTAGGTTTTATAAAAAAATTAGCATGGGTACTCGGCGTTGCCCAGGTGTGGAGAGGTGGAATAGTAAGACTATTGAGCAACCAACCCCTAAAAAAATGAAAATAGCAGCGAGTATCCGTTTGAACGCAAAAAAAAATAATAATAATAATAAAATAAAATAAAATAAATAATAAAAAAAAGAATTAGCCGCAGTAGTCAGGCTCTAACCTGTAACACGAAAGAGGAAAAGGAGATGAAAAAAAAAAAAAGCAAACGCGTTAGCTGTCTCGCCCACCCGACTTGTGACGTTACGGACCTTTGAAATAACGTCTTTTATATGTAGGTCGAGATCGCTTGGCGTGAATGACTAGCCTAGTTTTATAGAGTGCAACAATGATTTTAAGCCTATTTTTTTAATAGAAAACAACAACGCTTTTGAGCCTAGTTTTTTATTTAAAAAAAAACCCAACAACAACGCTTCTAAGCCTAGTTTTAAAGAAAACAACAAAGCTTTCAACCTAGTTTTTATAGAAAACAACGCTTCTGAACCTAGTTATTATAGAAAGCAATAAAGCTTCCAACGCTTGTAAATTTTATAGAAAATAACAAAGCTTTTGAGTTTAGTTTTTATAGAAAACAACGACGATTTGGGGCCTTGTTTTTATAGAAAACAACGACGATTTGGAGCCTAGTTTTCATAGAAAATGACAATGCTTATGTGCTTTTATAGAAACCAACAATACTATTGAGCCTAGTTTTGTAAAAGACAACAATGATATTGAGTATAGTTAGTCATGGAAAACGATAATATTATTAAGTCTAATTTTCATAAAAAAAACTCCAATAGGTAGTTTTTTTCATTTAAACTTTGAACCTAGTTTTTTATAGAAAAAACAAAACAAAACAAAACAAAAAAAAAAAACAAAACAAAAAACCAAACAATACATATGAGTTTTTTTTATCAAAACTAGCGATGGTGTTGAACTTAGTGTTTATCTAGAATGCTAATGTCAAACCTGATATAAGTTTCTCACTATGAATAAACAGTAACTTGCTGAGCCTAACAATATCGGTCCTGGATATGACCTTAAACTATATCCAGTGCTGAGGCCCTAGCTTGCGGGCTTTGGGGAGTGTGGAGCCACCCTTTAATTGCCATTGATCCCAGGTCCATTCTGATCCGGAGTGGTAGTACCTGTTAGGGCCCCAACTATGGGTTAAATAGAAACCGACGTGAAAACAACAAATATATTCTATTAAAAAATTTTCTTCAAAATCTTTGGATTCGGCATTAAATAACCTGAAAAGGGTTGATAATGCCGTAAAAGAAAAATATCAAAAAGATTCCTGAGATACAAAGAAATATTGTCATTTCATTCAGTTAGACAGAATGAACTCGATTTCATATAAGTTGTAACACTTTGAACGTTCAAAGTCAAAACGCTTCTTACTGAAACCTTTGATATCATGATCTCGCCCATTTTATTTTTGTTAGTTTCAAAATCTTCCAAAAAATGGGTGGAATGCATTCTCCTATTGATTAAGTTGATAAGGAAATTAATAAACGAGGAAAGAGAAATATCTCAACAAAACGGTTTAGAATTCTAAATATATGAATATGAATAATAACCCGATCATAAACATTCACATGAAAATATTCCGAATGATCCTATTGTAATGGAGAGTTAATGTCTGTCTGCAAACAAAACTATGTCAACTTTCTCAAATATATTACGTCGTATTTTAAAGATTTTATTTAAGATCTTGAATTTGTTGGGAATGGTTTCCTTATTTTAATATTAATACTATTATGATCGCCATAAATGTAGCAATAGATCTTTTTTCTCAACAGATTTTCAAAGCTAAATGGAGGTAACCTTCACATTTACAAATAAAACTTTGCTTCTAACAAACCAATTGTCATTTGTTATTATTGCATCATGTTATTGGCAATATAATATATTTTGCTACAATTTATTTCAAAACTAGCCTGGGTGCCCGGCGTTGCCTGTGTGTTTGGAGGTGTGTGTTGAGCAAAAAAAAAAAAAAAGTGGTAGTAGGCAGGGAAGCTCGAACCCATGACACGAAGGTGGAAAAGAAAGTTAAAGAAAATCTGAAGTCTTACCGCTACTCCATGACGTGACCGGAAATTCAGAACGTTAAAATTAGGCAAAGTCAATCAAACCGATACAATGACTTTCAAAAATGGCTCGCAAAAATCGACTCCTGCTTGTAGAAAACTGTCCAGTTGAGGGTGAAGGAATTAACATTTTTAGCCAATTTTTCGATATTTGCCGTCCGAGAGGTCGAGCTTCAAAATTATAAGGATCTTGTGAAAATCCATCGCCACGGTCGAAAGTTTTAGACATACATACATACATACATACATACATACATACATACATACATACATACATACATTTAAACAGATAGGTGAGATTTATATTATAGATTATTTAGTTTGGCCCAAACATTCTGATAATATGAAGCATTTTAATTAATCACCAAAAATTAATAAATTTCAGCAAGTGAAATAATTCATATTTTTATTAGAGAACATAATACGATTGTTCTATCTTAACAATAATTTCACAAAATCAACAGCAGGCTATCCACCATGTAATGTCGACTACAATGTATTGCGGACTAAGTTACTGCGAGGAGGTATGTGAGCTTCCTCCTGTTGCACTATGGTGACGTCCTGAATAGAACAGGCTATCAATCGATTTGATTGAAAAATGAACGATTTCATCGATTGCAATGACAATAAAAATATTAAAAGTGTAGAACATTAGTTGATCATCATTCAATCCCGAGCAACGTCGGGTCTCCCTGCTATATATATATATATATATATATATATATATATATATATATATATATATATATATATATATATATATATATATATATATATAGATATATATATTTATTGGCAGCATGTCATTAATCAAACATGTCTGGTAGTTGTTGTTCGGCCATATTATCATTATATATTATCATAACGATTTTCCAAAAATGGTTCAAATACAAGTTCTCCATTTTTATCCTTCATTTTTAGAGAGCTTGCAACTTTTGTTTTTTTATTTGAAGAACTCACTTTTTTTACTTTTTTCTTTTTTCTATAGCATTGAATGGTTCAGGGTCGCTTGATGAAGTCTTCTTGACTGAAACAGATGGCTGCTTGTAGCGACCAAATGTAACTGTTTACCTTCGAATAAATGATATATATATATATATATATATATATATATATATATATATATATATATTGGCAGCACGTCATTATTCAAACATGTCTGGTGGAGCACGACTGAGTTCTTGTTTTTTCCGATTTTGTTAAATAACTTTTCAATTCACTGAGCGGTCTTTTTTTATTTTGGCTGTCATGTTGTATATTATAGCGCCCGGTAGTTGTTGCTCGGCCATATTCGTCTCAAGCGCTTTCAATCGGTGCATCCGATCGTCGTCAGGAGCGATTGTTGTTGTTGTTAGTTTCTTTATTGAGGCTTGGTGTATTTATAATTAATACGATTTTTTTTATTATTGGTTATAAAGGTGGGTGCAGGACAACAACTACTGAGTGCCATAATATATAACATGCCAGCCGAAAAAAAAAAAGACCGCTCGGCGAATTGGAAAGTTATCCAACAAAATCGGAAAATAGAAGAACTCAGCAGTGTTCAATAACACGTGCTTGAATATATAAACAAATGATTAATAAAACATGTTAAAAAACATCTTGAAAAAGAGTTAAAAACATATTTAATTTTAAAAAGGAAGCACAAGATAAGTGGATAGTCCTTAATCCGCAGAGTTTCGAAGAAATACTCTCCTTCTCATCAGAGGGCAGGAATTAGCAAAATGCGGGATCGGATTTTGCATGTAAAAGTATTTAATGAAACCACAAGTAAGTCACAGATCTTACTTGGTTAAAAAAAAAGGGTGAGGTAAGGGGAATAAGAGGTGAGGTAAAAGAAAAAATGATAAAAAGATTTCACATGAATGGATAGTCCGGTGAAGGGTAAAAAATCCAAGAATGGTAAAATCCAAACACGGTTGAATTAAAAACTTCCAATCCAACAGGTAAGTTCCAAAGGAATCAAGTAACTGGAAGATATATATATATATATATATATATATATATATATATATATATATATATATATATATATATAATTATTTACTATAATAATTATTAAATACCTACCGACCAACTTTTTATTTCAACTGAAAGTGCTCAACGATAAGAAACGAGTTTCTTACAGGGGCTGACATAATTATTTACTATAATGATTATTAAATACCTACAGACACTAGTGTTTCATCCTTTTTGGGAATCTTCAGTGCAAGGTGTTACGATTAACAAGAGACGATAGATTCGAACCCGGCGACAGAAACCATCTCTGGCTTCATTAGCAAGGACCATTTCTATTCGGCTACCATTAACCGCAAGAAACGCCGTTGAATTTTAAACATTTATTTCATTAAATGCTTTTAACGTCAGTCAGGGTGATCTAATCATTATATGATGCGCATATATTTGTGTATGTGCGCGCACGTTTCTTTACATTTATACAAAAATTTATTTAGTGGCTCAATAATGTACAACTAGAGCTCTTAATTTAATATCATACAAACCTTAGTTATTCAAGGACGCATTCTATATTTAATTAAAAACATTTTATCGAAAAATAACTGTTTCTGCCATTTTCGAGAATATATATTTTCATGATATACAAAATATCATAAATATTTTCCAAGAAGATTTATCAGTGTATTTAAACTGTTCGTTCATCGTTGTTGATGAAGACCACAAACATTACTGATGATGCTGCGACTCACACGTGAATATTTTTGTAGCACGAGTTGCGCAATCTCCTGAGCTCTCCTGAGTCGGCACTGTTTTATTCCTGTGGCAGTAAAAATTCAAGACGACTGAAAACATCTGGTACTAGCCAGGCTCATTGTTGTCTGGCTAGTACCAGATGGGTGACAAGTTGGGAATACCAGGTGCTGTATGTGTTCTTTGCTTATCTCTGCATTGTTTTCAGTCGTCTTGGATGAATATTTCTTTCGAACGAAAAAAATAGCCGTTGATTTACAAATGAATTCACAGCGTCTCTCCTCATAACGTCTAACATCCTTTGAATTCTTGTTCTCTCTTTGAATAAATACTATCGTTGGAATTCAAAATATTCAACGGTTATAGGGGCGTTTCTTCATGTTTATTTACTGTTTAATTTTGAATTTTCTTTTATATGTATATATGTACTGTGTGCATGTGTGTATGCGCGTACTTATATGTATATGTATATAAGACTGACGTGGCACCTTCCCATTGGCTATACCTCCGCCTTTCTCTTCTTTTCTCCTTTTCCCCGTGTATGCTCATCACTTACACTACACTGATAAAAACTGAAGGATCGGTCGAAAATTATGTACTTGTAAAAACAGTTTTTTAATTTTTTTTCATAATATTATTTTGTATTCCTGCACGTCACCAATAGAAAACAAATAAAGAAAAGCTATAAACTTTTATATTTTTCATATTCTGTTTTTATACATTTTCACACACACACATATATTAGTGATGGAACGATTCCAATATTTTTCCCCGATTCCGATACAATTACCGATTTCATACTAAATTCCAGATTCCGATACAATTACCGATTTCATACTAAATTCCAGATTCCGATACAATTACCGATTTCATACTAAATTCCAGATTCCGATACAATTACCGATTTCATACTAAATTCCAGATTCCGATACAATTACCGATTTCATACTAAATTCCAGATTCCGATACAATTACCGATTCCATACTAAATTCCAGATTCCGATACAATTACAGATTCCATACTAAATTCCAGATTCCGATACAATTACCCATTTCATACTAAATTCCAGATTCCGATACAATTACCGATTCCATACTAAATTCCAGATTCCGATACAATTACCGATTTCATATTAAATTCCAGATTCCGATACAATTACCGATTCCATACTAAATTCCAGATTCCGATACAATTACCGATTTCATACTAAATTCCAGATTCCGATACAATTACCGATTCCATACTAAATTCCAGATTCCGATACAATTATCGATTTCATACTAAATTCCAGATTCCGATACAATTACCGATTCCATACTAAATTCCAGATTCCGATACAATTATCGATTTCATACTAAATTCCAGATTCCGATACAATTATCGATTTCATACTAAATTCCAGATTCCGATACAATTACCGATTCCATACTAAATTCCAGATTCCGATACAATTACCGATTCTGATTCCGATTCTATATAAATCTCTGAGTATTTTACTATAGAGTTGTTATTTTCATCAAATCCTGTAAAATAAAAAAATGAAATAAAAATAAAAATAAAAACGCCTGTTAAATATGCAAATATTTGTTCTGAACGTCAAAATACACTTGTTGAGCATGATCCATCGATTTTAGCTTCACTGATATTTTAAAATCAATAAATATTTATTATTTTATCTTTATTAGCAGCAATGGGGGATTTTTTTTTTAACAAAATAAAATAAAAAAAGACAATTAATAGAACTGTTTTGGCATCGGAAAATAGGCACCAATTTTTCCGATTCCAATACCCCCAAATTTGTTGATTTTTCCGATTCCTGATTTCGATTGATCGTCACAACACTAATTTATATATCTATAAAAGTGAAAATGTGTGTGTGTGTGTGTGTGTGTACATTTCCCTACCAAATAACTGTCGATTTTCGGTCTAGAGACCCGAGATTTGACATAAGGGGTATTGAGATGTGGGAAAATCTTTTTAATTGGTTTTCGGTCAGAAATTTGGTTGTCAAGGCCTTTGAAACCCCTACCAAACTCCTCCGCCAATTTTGGGTCTAAACACTAGAAATTTTAAATATAGGTTACTTGGACATGGGTCAAACTTTTTAATTTCATTTGAGCCCCAAAAAATAAATGTTAAGAGGTCCAAATTGGGGTCAAAGTGAAAATAAAATTTTAGCTCTGCGGTCTCTATCAAATTACTCAGCCAATTTTTGGTCTAAACATTTGAAATTTTACATAAAACGTATTCAGAGATAGGGCAAGCTTCTTAATCGGTTTGGGTTGAAAATTTGAGCTGCCAAGGGGTCAAAGTTCAAAAGATTTTACCTTTGCGGTGTCTAGCAAACTACTCAGGCAATTTTGGGTCTAAACATTTGAAATTTATGCATAACGGGTTGTCAGACATGTGGCAAATATTTTAATCAGTTTTGGGGCGAAAATTTGGCTGCCAAAAGGTCAAAGTTGAAAGAGTTGACCTTTGCAGATTTAACCAAATTCCTCCACCAATTTTTGGTGTAAATACTTGAAATTTTAGATGTAGGTAACTTGGACATGGGTAAAACGTTTTATTTATATTTGAAACCAAAATAATAAATGTTAAGGGGTCAAAATTGGAGTTTTAAAAAAATTGACCTCTGCAGTCTCTACAAAATTACTCAGACAAATTTTTGGTCTAAACATTTGAAATCTCACATAAAGTGTATTCACACATAGGGCAAGTTATGAACAGTACATAGGGCCCAAGCAAAGCTGGGCTTAACTGCTAGTATGCGACGGTCGTTTCAGAAGTAAAGCCTCCCATGTTGTTTTTAATTCAAAAAGTTAAAGGACTACCAAGACGGGAGTGGTACCATTAAAACGATCGACCTTTTGTGCTTCAGAATTTATTTTTTCTACATAGTCACCATCATTCTCAATGAACGTTTGCCAAGAATTCAAAGACGCATCTCTGTTTCTTACACACGTGCATGACTAGAGTTGCTTTCACAGAGTCTCACATCGTCAATATCTGCAACAGAGGGATGAAATTTTCTAGTCATGAATGCATAAGTTCAGCCATCATAACAATGCAATGCCTGATCGATTCAGGCGGAATGCAAAAAATTGGAAGCATTAATTTTGGAACGCCCCATTATATAATTATTATTTTTATGGAAATCGCTCCAGACAAGACATGAAACCACTTGATGTAAGGAGCTAAAAAATTACGACTTGAAAGCAAAAAAAAAAAAAAAACAAAAAAAAACAGACAATGATAAGTGCTAAATGAATATCTTTCAATCCAGAAACCAGAAAACAACAATTCTTCCCCTTTTGTCAGAAACATTACTCGGGGAGGTTGGAAGGGGGGGGGGGTCTAAAAGACAATATAAGGGAAGCGAGAATTATTAATACAAGGCTGCCGAAAGTAAACTTAAGGTCTACTTTCTATTGGATCCCCCCTCTCTCAGTGTACACAAACACACGCGATCTCGTCTCTTAGTTTCGTCGGTGCAGCATGAGCAACGTCTTTTTTTCTCTTTTTGTGTCTAGACCGACACAGAAATGTAGGTTAGGTATTGTTCAGCTTAACCTTTCGAAAACGCAGCTGATCTGCGCGTGCTTCCTTCGCTTGCTTCCGACTTCCCTTGAAAACTTGTTGGCATGCCAACAAGTTTTCAAAATCTGAAATTCATATTTCCTTTGGTTTCCTACCATTTTTCCTTCATATGTGATGAGGATTTTCTGAATGTTGAATATTCATCAATATATGTTTTCGATTCTTCTTTCGATCTTTATCCCATACCATACACACGGATTTCTTTCTCTAATTTTAAATCACTTTGTGTGTGTGTTTGTGTGTGTGTGTGTGTGTGTGTGTGTGTGTGTGTGTGTTCACTCCTTACAGATTCCAAAACGGCTTTTGCAAATTTCACACAAATGTATATGTCTGGTAGTGTTCTTAGATATGTTTTATACAGAAATTCGTCCGATAAGTATCGAAAATCGAAAAAATCCAATCCTAAAATTAGTCTGTCTTTCTTATAGATAAAAAAAAAAAAAAGAATTATTACAGGGGAATATTTTACGTTACACCGGCAAGGGAGATAATAAAATCTCAACAAATCTTTTCTTTAGAAAAAACAAACAAACAAACAAACAAACAAACAAAAACAGGTTTGTTGACATCTGGAAATATAGCTCAGTGGTTGAGCATTTGATTACAGATTGAATGATCCCGTGTTCAAGCCTGGGTGTACCTCACTATTTTATTTTAATTTTTTCTTATTAATGAATTCAATTTACAATAAAAGTAGAGGTACCATTTAAAATCGTCGCAAATTATTTCTTCGTTTGCATATTTTAAAACTAAACATTAATCAGAAATGAATTTCAAGCCCATATGTCAGCTGATGAGATATTATAAACAAACACGGACTGAATTTGATGAACGACATTATCATTATTATTTATTTCATTATTATTATTTTTTATGCGAATCAGTCCACCGGGAAAATTACTGCTCGTAATATATAATATTCAATAGAGTATTGATTCTATAATAATACATACGAAATCTGCATAAATTAAAATATCACGTTAAAGTGTATTGTACGAACGACCAAGCAACGTAGGGCTTCCAGCTAGTGTGTGTATATATATATATATATATATATATATATATATATATATATATATATATAGTCATCCACATACAGTACTGTTTCGCTGTTTCACAGCTCATCAGTGCGGCTAGACAGGCAACCACCTCAAGCCAGGATTGAAACCAGACTGTCTGTATATATCCTTCTACTAGATGTATATCTTAACAAAGATTAAAGGGCACATCTCTCTTAGTAGTCTAAATACGTCCCCAGACATCAACCTGGGGATTTCTAATTCCCGGCACTAAATACATACGCACGCACATACGCACACACACGCACGCACGCACACATATATATAGCTTTAAAAACGTATCCATTTATATACGTAATTATTTTCAATTAACACAACGCTTCAAATGCAGGTAAAGAAGAAAAAAAAAACTTCTTTCCTTATTTCAATTTTGCGCGGCTAATGACTGTTTTTATTATTTTTTTTTAATTTTTAATATCTAGCCGTTATGAAGACCATCGGACTACTACCAACACTCTCGCACGCAGAATTCCACCATGCGGCCAAGAAAAAGAAAAAAAAAACAGACTCTTCATTGATAAGGATGTATAGCACCGAAATATATATGATATAAGTCAATAAATATATATATATATATATATATATATATATATATATATATATATATAATGCGTTGTTTTTAGCTTTCAAAACATATCTATTTATATACGTAATTATTTTCAATATATATATATATATATTTAAATATGTATGAATAAAAAATCAATATGAAAAATATTTAAATGTTTATATCTTTTCTGTATTTATTTCCTGTGTTGACGTGTAGGAATGCAAAAAGTCTTTTGAAAAATAAAAAAACAAGAATGTTTCCTTCAAAAGCACATAATTTTCGACCGATCCTTCGATATATATAAACCCTCCAGAACCTCAATAGGAGGCTAACGGGAACTACACCTTGCTCAAGGGTGACCTGGAACTGTGCAAGGCAGGGGCGTTCCTCTCCCGGTGGTATTATACATACCTGCATACTCTGATGTAAAGCCTGAGGCCTATGTGTGCTGTTTCTGCGGCAATTATTTGCATAAACTTAGTTAATCAATTGCACCAAAAAGTGTGGATGATGCTGGACAAGTCTTCATCACTTTAATCAAACCATTTGTGTGCGTTTCTTACAACTTCACAATAACCAGTGGTTAGAGCTGCCGATTGCCAATACGATGGTTGTAGATGCGATCCACGGCTGGGAAAAGGTGTATGTCTAGCCACACTGATAAGTTGTGATACAATGAAACAGTACTATATATATATATATATATATATATATATATATATATATATATATATATATATATATATAAATATATACTTTTTATTTGTTTTACATAAGTATTAATATGTCGCTACACATTCATGAGCATGTCTCGATCAGCCAGTTATAAGTAATTAAAGACCTCTTCAGGCGATATTGTTTATACAAAAGTTTAGTCCATAATCAGCTTCTTGTAATTGGCTGACCGAAACATGCTCATGAATGTGTAGCGATATATTAATACTTATGTAAAACAAATAAAAAGTGTACCTTGCCCTACTTCGATATTGAGCACTCCTGTATTAACCTCCTTAAAACTTTATTGGTTGCTTTACCTCTGGAAAATATTAACCTGGTATGTTTATCTATATATATATATATATATATATATATATAAAAGTGAACATGTGTCTGTTTGTGTGTGTGTCTTTGTACATTTCCCTACGCAATAACTCTCTCAATTTTTAGTCTACAGACTCGAAATTTGATATACAGGGTACTGAGATTTGGGAAAATCGATGTGATTGGTGTTTGGCCAGAAATTTGGAGATTAAGGGGTAAAAGTTCAACGATGTGACCTTTGAGAACTCTACCAAACTCCTCTGACAATTTTGGGTCTAGGCACTTGAAATTTTAGATATAGGTCTCTTGGACATGGATCTAACTTAACTTGATTTGAGCTCAAAACAATAAATTTTAAGGGGTCATAATACGGGCCAATTTAAAAAAAAAAATGACCTCTGCGGTCTCTTCCAAATTACTCAAACAATTTCTGGTCTAAATATTTGAAATTTTACATAAAGTGTATTCAGAGATAGGGCAAGCTTTTTTATCAGTTTGGGTAGAAAATTTTTAGTTACCAATATATAAATGTATGTATGCATGTCTGCTTTAAACTTTCAATAAAGGCGACGGATTTTACCAAGATCAGTATCGTTTTAAAGTTCGACCTTTTATACAACAAATATCGAAAAATTGGCTAAAAACATTAATATCTTCCCCTTCAACTAGGCACTTTTCTACAGGGGGGGGGGGTCACTTTTTTCGCCGATATTTTTTAAAGTTATCCTCTCCTTTAGATTGTCTAGCCTTAATTTAAAAAAATGTTGCTTTCGGTTTGGCGGTGGTCGTAACAGCATAAACGTTAGGTTTTACCCCGTTCTTTTCCTCCTTTGCGGTACGGGTTCGAGCCTGCCTTCCTACTGCCACTTTTTTTTTTTTTTTTTTTTGCTCAACATACACATCCAAACACCCGGGCAACGCCGAGCTTAAATGCTAGTATAAATATAAACTAGAAAGTTAATATTTAGAGAAATAGTATGAACAGAATGGGTTTTGGAACGATTAAATTAATAACAATAATTAAAAATTAGGTCTGACCTCTAGCAGTCTGATGTAGAGGTCACTACAGATGACGTGGATCTTATAATGAAACGTGGAGATTGGTTCGTTAAAAAAATAAATAGAGAATAAATTAACAAAAAACTGTAACAATTTTTTGTTAATTAAAAACAAAAAATGGTTGTAAACACGAAAATCTAATATACAAAAGACTATATGCCTGTTTGCCTATCTGGCTTCGTATTTTCAAACTCTATCTCTTCCCAAACTAAAAATCGCAGAGCTGTGCTAGGGCCCTCAAATGATTGGATCTTTATGGATCATTCTTTTATGGGTCTTGAGCCGGTTAAAATAATTTTTAAGGGGTCAATAATGGGTCAAAATTGAAAAAAATCGTTATACATTTTGTACATTCTTGTTTTGAATTTTTAATCAGTTCATAATATGCGTATCACGTTGGTACAGTGGTAACGTCACCAGCTTTGAATGTTACAGTTTTGCTTTCAGTTTCGATTCTAGCTGATGGCACCCAAATACTTTTTTTATTATTACTTTTGAACTCTATTAAAATATATATGAAATTTGGACAAATGAAAATATCATATTTACTCATATTTTACGACCGGGGAAAGTCCCCCCCCCCCCCGCCGCTAGTATAGTAAAATCACGAACAGGAACAACTAATGAACAGGTACGAGTTAAAATTTGAAATTAATGTTTTTGATATTTATTTTAGAAATCATCTTGTTAGTACTCTGTGAAACACCTTTGCCCTGCTCAGGGGGTTTCATGGTGTCCTGAAGTTTGGGAAATCCTGGTCTAGTATATATATTACTTATACTGTAACAGAGCGCAGACGTACATATGCAAATACAAACGAAATGTAAATTGACAATAAGGATAAAAACTATAAAAAGAAGAGAGAGCACATTAGAGAAGACGGTCACGTGAGAGATGTCACAGCCGTAACGAGAAGTCAAGAGTGGCAGGAGAATGAGGAAATAAATGTTGTTGTTGCAACACGAAAAAGCGAATTTGAGTCATTCTTTGTCTTGGTCTCCTGACTGCACGCAATGTGTGTCCCATGGTTAAACATCTGTGTAACGTTATGATACTACTTAGTGATAATATAAATTATCAATTCTCATCCCAAAAAATTCAGAAAAAACACAGCTTGTTCCTATTTTTAGAAAGCATAGAACTTCTGTTCATATTTAGTCGCAATCATTCAGTTTAAAACCACAAATACCGACATAAGGTAGGAAAAAAGAAAAGAAGTAGAAAAAAAAGAAAGCAAATGAAATGCAAATATTTCCTGGGGACAGATCGGATGGGATTTGGGTTATCATTTCTCTAAAATAGAGATTAAGAAAGGAAGGATTATTAAATGTCTTCCATTTCATTCTGACCCAAGAATATCGTCTGCATTTGAAAGGATGATGATCATCTGCCCAAAAGTTATCAATAAAGAGGATTTTTATTGATTGATCAACTTTTGGAGAATATTGATGAACGTTAGAGTTATGCATTTCATTTCCAGAAGATTAGTTAACAGAATTACTGTTCATGTGGATGACTATAAATGCTCCCTATCTTGGGTTGAGCATAGTGGGGAAGTGATAAACAAACTGTCATTAACATGTTAAGCGATGCTCTTTGTGAAAATAAATGGAGCTTAGGCGTTTGGACAATGTTTGAACATTGTTAATTCACATGTCCATCTTAGCAGCAGGCTAATAGCATAATAGGTAAGAGTGTCGACTGTTGACTAGGTGGTCGAATTTCAAACCTGGCTTGAGATAATTGCTAGTCTAACCACACTGATAAGCTGTGATACAGCGAAATAGAACTGTATCTGGATGACATATATATATATATATATATATATATATATATATATATATATATATATATATATACATATATATATATATGTATATATATACCAGCAGGCCACTCAGCGTTGCCTGATAGTAAACTACACTTAAATATGATATTTGAATTCATGCAGATTTTATATTCATTATTATAGAGACAATTCTCAATTTATTATTATATTGTACCTAATATATAATAGTGATTTCAAAAGTTAAAAAAAAAAATGATTTAGGTGCCATCAGCTAGAATCGAAACCAAAATATATAACTATCCAGCATTATTCCTTACCATCTGAGCTAAGTCCATACACATTTAAAAAACTTAAAGAATAACATTGTTAAAAGGTATAAATATATATTTGTCCATGCACAGAAGAAACTACGAAGTTCCATTTTTTTTTTTTTCCAAATTTTGACCCTTTAGCAACTATTTTTATCGGCTAAAAACCTGAATCGAATTTGTTCCAAAATCACTATATATCAAGTTTCAAAGTCTGTAGACTAGAAATTGACAAGTAATGTCTATTCTTTTCTGTCATGTCTGTTTATATATATAAGGTTACTTTGAAACTGAATTCAGATCATTTAACTGACGGTAATTAACATTTCCTACACTGAAGATTGCATAAGCATTAAACGCTGATGTTTGTCCCTATTTACAATGCCTCCCCACGGGACAGAGTTAGACACCAGGGTCGTGTTTTAACATGGAGAAAAGATACAAAAATAAAAAATTGTCTCAGTCGTGAGGGATTTCTCCTCCACTGAAAGAGAACGAGAAATGGAAGTGCCGCATCTGAAGAACAGATACTACACTTTGATCTTGGCCAAAACGCTGATGCTTGTAGGTAATAATAAACATTTATATAAAAAACATTCTTATCGCCCCCTTAAAATCAAGGATTGAATTCCTCGGAGAATTTATACTAAGCAGTCAAACTAAGCGTAGAGTGATGTTCTGGCCTCTGCTGTTGAATACTATATAGAACAAAGCTTACTATTAGGTAGGTGCAAAAATAATGTCGATTTTTTTATCTGATAAAAACCATATTATTTTTGCACCAACCTAATATATGTCCTGCCAATTCAGCATTATGTATATTGCAAATTCTTAGTTTTCCCCTTGTTAATTACTGGTGGCCTACGAGGTGAATATCAGGCTGTAGAATCAAAGGTGAGTTTGCAACTGGATTCGAATCCTTTGTCTGGTAGTAATTAACGTTTCCTACACTGAAGATTGCATTAGCATGAAACATTGATGTTTGTAGGTAATAATCTATATATCTATAAAAGTGAGAATGTGTGTGTGTGTGTGAGGATACTTCTCAACCTATATACTCAACGAATTTTTGATATACAGACTTGAAATTTGATATATAGAGTATTCAGACATGTGGAAAACTTTTTAATTATTTGTCATCCGGAAAAAAAGGGGCTGCTAAGAAGTAAAAATTGAAAAATTGGTACTTGGGGGAGGTCATCGGATTTTTATCTGTTCGTCAACTGTTTCACGGCTGCGCATGCATGAATCATTTAGACAAGACATGAAACCTTGACAGCTTCCTTATGTTAAGGATAAGAAGGTTTGAAAATACGTTTGAAAAATCGTGGCAAGTTGGCTTAATGGTTATCATACTTGACTTACTGTCTTTAGGTTTTGGTTTCGATCTCAGCTAGAGTATTTTTTTCATTTTTTAATCACAAGAAGTGAACTGTTGAGAAAAAAAACGTAATACTTGCATGCACATGTCTCAGTTTATTTTCGTTTTTTTACTTTATTTTTTTAAGGAATTTGACTTAACGTTTAATACCGGGCAAGACCGAGTACATCTGCTAGTATATATATATATATATATATGAACAAATGATTAATAAAACATGTTAAAAAACATCTTGAAAAAGAGTTAAAAACATATTTAATTTTAAAAAGGAAGCACAAGATAAGTGGGTAGTCCTTAATCCGCAGAGTTTCGAAGAAATACTCTCCTTCTCATCAGAGGGCAGGAATTAGCAAAATACGGGATCGGATTTTGCATGTAAAAGTATTTAATGAAATCACAAGTAAGTCACAGATCTTACTTGGTTAAAAAAAGGGTGAAGTAAGGGGAATAGGAGGTAAAAGAAAAAATGATAAAAAGATTTCACATGAATGGATAGTCCGGTGAAGAGTAAAAAATCCAAGAATGGTAAAATCCAAACACGGTTGAATTAAAAACTTCCATATATATATATATATATATATATATATATATATATATATATATATATATATATATGAAGAAAACTCGAATGGCAAACCACAAACAAATATCTTTAACAGCGGAATTTGAATAGAGACCACCAAGCTTGAAGACAGATTGCCAACTGTCAGCAAATGTTAGCCCCTTCACCAAAGAGAGTATAACAATACAGTAGAATAGGAGGAGTAGGATGATGATGATGATGATGATGATGATGATGATGATGATGATGATTGGTGGTGGTGTCAGTTCGAAATTCCACAGATTTCAGAGTTCAACAAAAAATTGAAAGTTCCGTTGACATTCAAAGAGAGTAGAAAGTGAACATTGAGTTCACTTTTCGGCAGCCGCGTAATTCTCCCTCCCCTTATTTTGTTCCTTTAGTCCTCACGTTCCATGGGCGATGTTTCTAACAAAGGGGAGGGGGAAGAATTGCTGTTTCCTGTGTCAGCATCTATTCAGCAAACACTTATCGTTAGCTAATTTTTGACCTTGAGGTAGTATTCTGTTTAAGCTCCTTACATCAAGTAGCTTCATGCCTTGTCTAGAGCGATTTGGATAAAAGGAAAAACAACAGCAACGAACAACATGAGAATAACAAGCAAGATAAGAGTCGTAGTCCGAACGATCCAACTAATACACACCCCTGTTTGTCTTCCTCACTAACAATCAATATCACTTTCATAAAATGGTGGCCCACTCGCTACTACACAACAATTGATCCAACATCATAACCTTTGTCATTAACGAAACCTTTTCAGAAAATCTGACACAAGTTACACCCGCAATGATCTATCCAAACTTGACAAACGGAACAACTCACTCAATGCACAAATCTATTTCGACTAGTCTAAAGGTGACCTCACTATCCAAACTGCTGACAGTTTCCGATCTAGATCTCTCTGCATCCTGTTCAGTACTCACTCATTATTACATGATTACTGCATTCTCTTCTGAGAAAACGCTGATATTTTACGACAATACTTTATTTGCAGGCAATGACACTTCATTCTGCCACTAAAAAAGCCATAAAAATAATACCAATGTTATTAAATTTTTCAAAAACAATATTCCACACACGCAACAACAAAAAAAAAATTAATAACAAACAATAGAAATATTACTAATAGTATTAGTCTCAATGGTCCCTTTTTACTTTAGGGGTGAAACTTGTCACATTAAGGGATATAACTTATTTTAATTTTACGTTTCTGAATTTTGGAGAACGAGATTGGTAATCTTTCTATCAATAGGTTAGTGTGTGTATTATTTATTTTGTGTGTCACGCTTACATCCGAGTGACTGTCGTTTAATTGTTATGGACTTCCATTCTTTGTAATAAATTTTACCAAAGAATCTTCATAAGTTTTGGTTTTGGTTTCGATTATAGCTGATGGAACTCAAGTTATATATATATATATATATATATATATATATATATATATATATATATATATATATATTTTAAAGCCAAAAACAATGCGGCGGAAGACCGGAAAGGATGAAGTAAAAAAGAAAAACAAACAGATGTAGACGAGTATAGTTGAATAGAGGAGTGTCTAACCTTTATTTGACTATCATTCTTCACTTCAATGTATGATTATTTATTACTAAGTTGCTGGTATGTCCGGTGTATGTAAAGTCCGTGGGTGGTGTCGAACTTTGATTAATTTCGAGAGAAAGGTACCCCTCTTTTTCAAAATAGAAGACAAAAGTCTACTAATACACCAAAGTCACATGAATATATTTTTGAAATTGCAACTTTATATTATATACAAATCGATAGAACATTACCGCTATAATAATATATACGAAATCTGCAAGAATTAAAATATCATATTTAAGCGTACTTTACGACCGTGCGTCCCTGCTAGCTTAGATAAATACTTTTGCAGTTTTAACAAAAGAGCTACAATAATATCAGAACGTCTCCATTTATGCTGAACATCTACAGAATGCCAGCATCAATATATTACATATGAATGAATCCGTTGTGGAATTTCCACAGGTCCCGCTAAGTCTTTTATTATTTGGATTATCCGAACTACTGTCCTCATCTTTACGTTATTTTCGTTTTGATCGATGTAACTTCCCACCTTTTTTAGGTGTACCTTATTGAACTCTAAAATCTTTCTGTTGAGCTTCAGAATCTGTACAGAATTTAAAACGGACTCCTATATTCAAACCACTGGGTTAGCATGTTCTCGTTCTCCCAATAAAAGTAAGTAATTCCCAATTATTGAAGACGGTCAGAAGTTATATCAGCAAAAACGTCGTGTGAATAACATTTAAAATGAAAATAGGTCCGAATAATTCAAATACAGGATGGTACGATAAAAAGTGCAAGAAATACTAAGAGTACAATTGCAAATTGTTTAAGACTTCTACCTGATCATGGTTGACGGAATGAGAACATCCTACTCCCCCCCATGGATTAAAAAACATTTCTGTGTGAAATTCCATACAGATTCCTAATTGAAAGAAATATAGAAGCGACTAATTGATTTAGATAAATAAACAGATAAAAATATAAGCAAATGAGTTGCACATATTTACAAACATAGTCACCTAATGTGACAATATAATTGAAGAGCTAAAATGGGAAAAGTAAGAAAAAAAAGAAAGAAAGAAGAACGGATAAAGAAGGCAAAGTAGTAGATTAAAGAGGAGTTAGAGGAGACCAAAGGGTAGACAAAATGAGGGAAGTGGACAGAGATGAAGATGAAGAGATTAAAAAAAAAAAAAAAAAAAAAAACGACCCCCTCCCTTCCCTCCGAGACAGAAGAGAAGATGAGTTTGGGAGTAAATGGGAGGGAAGACGAAAGAAGTTGAAGACAGGGGAGGGAGCGAATGAGTCAGTGAATAAAACAAGGAAGGTAAACGATAAAGACGAAGATAACGAAAGGAAACGCTGAGAAATTGGGGGGGGGGGCAGAAAGATAATAGGTAAGTGGGAGACGGACATAGAAAAGATTCCTGAGTTGGATAGAAAAGATGTCTGATTTCGATAAGATATGCTTGAAGAAGGTCGGAGGTTACATCGACCGAAGCGTTTTTAGAATAGCACTCCAGATGAGGACAATAGTCCGAATAATCCAAGCAATACATTTGCCGTGCCTCTCATCTATTCATCACAGTTTTATCTGGTGAGTGAGGAGATATATATATATACGCTGTACTTGGTTACAACGTTTCCTATGATTTTATTACGTGTTATTGACTATTAAATACTGATAATGGTTTCGCATTTTATGCGTGTTTATTATTGCTGCTAGTTCTGTTGGAACACAAGATTTGGAAATTGTAGTATTGTTTAAAAAAAAAAAAAATTATCTCACATTGTGAAGAGGTTTTATGTCTCCTGGGTACCGTGTATTCATTGTTCAGAGAACTGGTGACTGCACTGATAATACGGCTATTCTCCCGCTACAGACCTTCATGCGTTTGTTCTCCATACAAATAAACATGGCTTATACTATATAACGCTCATGGTAGAAAATCAGATGTAACTTAAGACAATCAAAATAAAAACTAGCAAGAAGACCCAATGTTGCCCGGGATTGAATGATGATCAACGAATATTTCACACTCCCATATTTTTTTATTGTCATCAAAATCAGTAAAGTCACCTATTTTTTTTTTTCAATCAAATTGATTGCTCTAGTCGGGGACACATCATGGTGCACCAGGACGATGCTTCACATGCCTCCTCGCAGTGACTGCGTCAGATATTAATTAAAGTCAAAATCGCCTGTTCCTTCTTTCATCAGATTATTTCAATTATCAATTATCGATACTTATCGAAGACATTCCAATACAAAACCTATCTAAGAACATTGCCAGGCACATAAAGTACCTCGTGTGAAATTTCATAAAAATCGGCTGGGTCATTTTCGAGTTCATAGGGAGCGAACTAAATTGTTACTTAGAACTGAATGCCAACCAACGCTTAGTGTATCGGGAGAAAGCTTCACCTACCTTCCTGCAGTAACTTAGTTCAAAATACATGGCAGTCTACATTATGCTGGAGAGAACCTACTGTTGATTTTATATGCCTGGCCTTACTGCTTATGCGATGATAATGGCTTGAATTTAAGTTTGAAATGAAAACGTCATGTATTATGGTGGAATCGTGCTCTAAACAGAAACATTCGTTTCGAATGCACCTCTGTCATATCAAAGAACTTATTGTTGATTTTATATGCCTGGCCTTACTGCTTATGCGATGATAATGGCTTTAATTTAAGTTTGAAATGAAAACATCATGTATTATGGTGGAATCGTGCTCTAAACAGAAACATTCATTTCGAATGCACCTCTGTCATATCAAAGAACTTATTGTTGATTTTATATGTCGGGCCTTCCAGCTTGTGTGATAATAAAACTTCTCAAATGCACTTGTGATGTTAGGCTGTATAAGGCGTTAACTTTGACCACAATCGTCTGTTCCTTCTTTCATCAGATTTCTTCAATTATCAATACTTATCGAAGACATTCCAATACAAAACTTATCTAAAAACACTGCCAGGCACATAAAGTACTTTCCTATGAAATTTCATAAAAATCGGCATAGCTGCTTTCAAATCCATATGGAATAAACTCACACACACAGAGAAGTTCCTTTTATATAATAGGAGATAACAAGAGCAGCAATACTACTACTACTACTACTACTACTACTACTAATAATAATAATAATAATAAACTGTAGAGCCGGCATCAACTGGCACTATATAAAATAGAATAGAAAGGTTGAGGAAGATAGAAAGACCGAGGAGAGAAACCACCAACCAAACCTCCACTAGATGAGCGGGAAAAGAATTGGGACTTAAGAGAGGCTCATTGTCACCCTAATTTCTAGTGATGACCAATGGTCATTGCCAGCGAGAAATCAATGGCAAATGACTGTTGCAATAACGCAATTTTGTATAGACCATAAGCCTCTTGCATGCGAGGCGAGCACTCTGCCAACTGAGCAAACACTCCACACACACAAGAAAGCCTATCATCTGATACAGATCAAGCAAACCGCGGCGAAATTCGACAGTGCATTGAACCTATCTCATACTGCGCAAGGGACGGGGTCATCACAACCAGCTATAACCAAGAGAGTATCTCACAAGAAGGAATTTTATATTCACAAGGACGATGCCATTACGACACGCAAAAATAGCGAGCAATCAGCAATAGAATTTTCAGAATGTGAAAGAATATATAATTAACAGTCGACAAATTGGAAACTCGAGTCTTAGACTTCCGGAGCCAACATATATATATATATTTACTTGATTCTTCCGGCCTTGGCAGACGTGTTTTAAATATTCTCTCCAGTGCTTTTTCTGTGCACATTTGAACTTTTCTTTTAATGATTTTGAACTCATTCCATTTGTGATTTTTTCCAAGGAATTCTGCCTTTTGGATCATTTTGGACCATCTTCCAGTTACACGATTCCTTTGGAACTTACCTGTTCGATTAGAAGTTTTTAATTCGACCGTGTTTGGATTTTACCATTCTTGGATTTTTTACTCTTCACCGGACTATCCATTCATGTGAAATCTTTTTATCATTTTTTCTTTTACTTCCTATTCCCCTTACCTCACCCTTTTTTTAACCAAGTAAGATCTGTGACTTACTTGTGGTTTCATTAAATACTGTTACATGCAAAATCCGATCCCTCATTTTGCTAATTCCTGCCCTCTGATGAGAAGGAGAGTATTTCTTCAAAACTCTGCGGATTAAGGACTACCCACTTATCTTGTGCTTCCTTTTTAAAATTAAATATGTTTTTAACTCTTTTTCAAGATGTTTTTTAACATGTTTTATTAATCATTTGTTCATATATATATATATATATATATATATACACACACTGGTAGCCTAATTGAATATTGAAATGCTCATACCTTTGGTTCTATGGGATGAAACTATGTGAAAATTTGCTTTTTGAAGATTATAATTCTATGGTTAAAATTTTATGACAATTGTAAAAAAAGAACTTATAAAATATCTCCAAATTTGCCTACATTTGTATATATAGTGTTCTGCAGGCCAGCTTCAGTTTTGCTGCTTCAGTTGTCTCCTCTGTGGCCTTGCCAAGCAACTAATATATAAATATTTCCCCAAAACCTCTGGCCTTGATGGAGGGGAGACTAAAACTTGCTGCTATGGCTTCAAATGATCTGAAATAGCAGCAAGGGGAGACTTGATTCCAAATATTTCTCATATGTTATATCTCCCCTCTATTTGAAATAGGGTACGATTATGAATATCTCCAGTATCAAATAATCCTTATACACTGTGAAATTTACTTTATGTATGAAAACCAAAGAGAGGAGATTTAACATAGGAGAAATATTTGGAGATACGAAACTTTCATCTAATTTTCGTTGAAATTTTCGGAGGAAATTAGTTCTTCTCAAATGACACAGATGCAAAACTCACTTACCTTTCATTGAAATTTGTTGAGGAGAGTTTCACCTTCTCAAGCTAAATATGCATTTTCAGGCGGTGTTCGAAAATATGCACAAGCTGGGGAGCAGTGATAGTCTCATTCCCGTACATTTCCTTCAGTCGTGCCGACAAGATCACGTCTCTCATAACCACTAGTAAACAAAGAAACACAGTGTTCCTCCTTTTTCATCGTCGGTACCCAATTTTAGATGGCTGAAAAAGCCTCCAGGACATTCATACGTGTAGCCTTCAATCAAACTCATACAATCGACGCATCATAGCGCAGTAAAACGTGTGGCTGGTATCTTCCTCCAAGTCTCTGCATCAGACACAATTCGATGTCTGTGCAAAGCTTTTTGCTGACCCAGAATGCATTTCTTATTATCAGCCAAGTGAGTAATGCTTTGTAATTGTCGAAACAGCTCAACCTGGGAGCCCAAGGCCAAATTAAGTTGAGTTCCCCCTATGTAAGGCTGAGCCCGCACTCTTAATATCTTGAACAGATCCCCACACCATAGCCCGATAGAGTGCCTTATGGGACAATGTTTATGTGTCAGAGAGGCTTTCTTTCACCCATAGCAAGAACTTTGAAGCCAGTCAACATTCACAACAAAAGGAGTACTCGCCTAAGGACAACCTGGGTGACTATCCCTCACCCGAGTGCACACTTTTAAAAGTTGGAAAGGCTTTCTTAGTATCTTCCTTCTAGAAGCTACCGTTTCTCTCACAAAGTGTACACATTCGATCTAGGTAGGTTAGATTAAGCGTCTGTCATCGGATATCGATGCTTGGAATACCCAGAGCACCTCCAAACGGTTGTAGGTAACAGACCTCCCAAGAAACCAGAGGCTGCTTTCCCTGCCACAGGAACTAAAAAATTACCCTCACTAACTCAAGCAACATGATCTCCTGAGGTGAGAGTACTGAAAGTTGGTAAAGAATGAGTGGATAAATATGTGGATTACACACCTCCACCGTTACCTTCTGTGGTCTCCCTTCCACCACTTCTGACCAATTTCTCTCTGCCTGGAGATCTGGACCAAACCAGACACCAAATATCTTGCATTGTCCAATCCGTCCACTCAAAGGGCTCCTGAAGAGATACTCCCCCTCTAGGCGCCAATGCACAAGCCACAGGATTTTCTTTCATCTTCCTTGTCAACCTCTCTTCGTTTTCTAGTTTACTTTCAGCCGAATCTAATCATTTATTGTAAGAGGGGTGTTAGGTCTTTCCATTATAACAGTTTTTTTTTTTTTCTGGAAACTAATCTTTTATGTGTGAAAGACCATCACGAAATAATTACTTGTGAGAGGATTTCAGGAAACACAAGACAGAAATATAGAAGCGACTAATTGATTTAGATAAACAAACGGATAAAAATATAAGAAAATGAGCTGCACATATTTCCAAACATAGTCACCTAATGTGACAATATAATTGAAGAGCTAAAATGGGGAAAGTAAGAAAAAAAAGAAAGAAAGAAGGCAAAGTAGTAGACGAAAGAGACAGGAGAGGAGTTAGAGGAGACAGAAGGTTAGACAAAATGAGCGAAGTGGACAGAGATGAAGATGAAGAGATTAAAAAAAAAACTACCCCCCCTCCTTCCCCGAACGAGACAGAAGAGAAGATGAGTTTGGGAGTAAATGGGAAGGAAGACGAAAGCAGTTGAAGACAAGGGAGGGAGCCAATGAGTGAGTGAATGAAACGAGAAAGGCAAACGATAAGACAAAGATGATGAAAGAAAACGCTGAAAGATCGGGGAAGCGAAAGATAATAGGTAAGTGGGAGGCGGACATAGAAAAGATGAAGATGCTAAGGAAAGAGGAAAAGGAGCGAACTAAAAAGGGGTCGGAAGAAAAAGAAAATGAAGAAGGGGTGACGGAGAGAGAAATAGGAGGCCGAGAAGACGAAAGGAGAGTAGATGAGGAAAAACGGGGAGATAAAGGAGAAGGGCGACGGGGTATACAGAGTGGGAAAGCGCCCCCCCCCAGGAGATAGAGAAGAAAGGGAGGCAAATGAGACAGGAAGAATGAGGAAAAGAGATAAAAGAAGGGACTAGAGGAGAATGGGGAGGGGGGGGAGACAAAAGAGGAGAAAAGAGCAACTAGGACAACAACAATAAAAAGAAAAACGGAGAAGGAAACGAGGTGGAGATGGAGGAGACAGGAAGAAATGAAGTAAAGGAGACAAAGGAAAAGCAGAGAAGATAAAGAGAGGGCGGAGGAGAGAAAACAGAAGACGAGATTGGGGTAAAGGAGACAGGGATGACGAAAGATTCGAAGGAGACAGATAAAACAATAGTGATGACGAAGGCGACAGAAGACAATAAAAAGGAGGGGGGGAGATATAGTGGTACGAATGAAATAGACAATGGACTTTATTAATCGCATTATTTGGATTCTTTAGACTACTGTTCTCACCTTCAGTGTTATTTACAGAACGTTTCGGCTGATGTAACCTCCAACCTTCCTCAGGTGTATCTTTCTGTCAAACTCGTGGATCTTTCTACCAAGATGAGAACAGTAGTCGAAAGAATCCAAATATGAATAATCAATCCTTATCTCAAAAATTCAGAACCGACATGATTAACATGATTAACATGACAACAACGCAAAAAAAAAAACCAAACAAACAACAACGCAAAAACAAACAAACAAACAAAAACAAACAAACAAACAAACAAAAACAAACAAACAAACAAACAAGGCAAACATGTGCAATATTAAAAAGAAAGACTTTATTTTATGACAATAAACATCTCTTGGCTTTAGTCTCACGTTTTGGTAATAACTGGGGCTATGACAACAGCATATTCTTATCATTGTTTTTACTCTCAAGTATATATTCGACACAGTTAGACAAAATTACTCAACCGAGGATCACATCACTTTACATAAAAATATATAAGATATCAATGGATATATACCTGAGAATCAAAACAAGGAAAAGAATATGCTGTTGTCCTAGTGAAGCAGTACTGGAATGCTACCAGCCATCTTGAATCATTAAGGGTAGGCTTGTCACAATGTATGATTAGGATACCGAACAGATTTTTAGTGTTGGTACGATTGTAAAATAGTGCACATGAGAGCGTGGGAAAATATCAGCAGCAGCAAAGCATGACTGGATGCGAAGAGATTAGCAGCAGCAGCAGCCGAAAAAAAGCAGACATGCAAATTAGGAAATGTGCGCGAGAAAGAAAAAAGAAAGAAAGAAGGAGGAAAAATACACGTGCTTGGAGCAGAAGCAAAGTCGACGTCGAAGAGAGTGGCTGTGTAGAGTCGAAGACGAGAATGGGCTAGCTTGGCACAGCATGCAGTCGGTACAAAAAAAAAAAAAATGCGTGCCATACTAAAATAGACAGGTGGCAGTGAGAAGCCTTTTAAGCGGTGCAGAAAATGGTAAAAAATGTTGTTTTTTTTTTAAAAGAGAAAAAATGCCGACCCGGATTTTTATTTATTTATTTCCAATTTACAAAAAGCAAAAATAATGTTTCATAGTTTTATTTGATTGGAATGTTTAGTAATATTTTTAGAAATAATATTTTTTTCAAATTTTGGTTATGAAATATGCATCTCTTTTCTTTCTTCGTTTTCTATTACTCTTCCTACTCCTCTTTCTCATTCTTTTATTCCTCTTCCTTCGCCACCAACGCCTACCGCTACTCACATGCACCTTATTAATTTTCCTACTGTGTGTGTGTGTGTGACACGGTTTATCTCAGCCTACAAGCAACCCACCCAGGCAAGTTAGGTACCGAAATGAAGCTTATGACCCAGTGGATGTTTTAGTGATATTTATATCCATGTTTGGTGTATGGAAATGCAAAAAAAAAAAAAAAAGAAAAATCCAAAAAAATAACGATTTACTAAACAACGTTTTATTTACTGGATATTTTCCCTGTATTCACCGGAAGTCATTATCTCCCTGAGTAAGTTCGATTTTGTGTGTGTGTGTGTGTGTGTGTGTGTGTGTGACGTGGTTTATCTCAGCCTACAGGCAACCCAAAATTAAATATTTCAATTACGACTTCTTTATTTATTTCTTATTTTGATAGAAATCCAAATTGAAGTTTACTGATTGTTGTTGAATAAAATGGCCCCTAAGTCATGGGGAGGGGTTGATAAAGGTAAAATGAGAGATTAAAGAAGTGTATTAAAGAAAAGCAGAAACAAAGGGGCGACTGGTTTAGTGAATAAGCAAAAATAAACAGGGGACTGAGGTATAATAAGAAAGGGAGTGAACTAAAGAATGAAATATTCCTGGTAGCTAAACAGACGGCAAAAATAAATACAGGGTGACCCCCCCCCCCCCAAAAAAAAAACAAAACAAAAACAAAAGCTAAATGGAGGCCATCTAGAGCATATGCTGTAGAACGGAGAAATAAAGGCCAAAGACCCTAGTGTTTTGATGTGATGTTTTGAATATAATAAACTAGTTATGACCAAAGTTTCGTTTCATTCAAACAAAAGACTAAGAAACGGGGGCCTAATTAGAGTCGGGGCCCGTTTTTTTTGTGTCTGTATGTATATTGTCGAAGACCAGTGCATTCGAAATGGCAAGAAAGTGTTGGTGACAAATGAACAGAACATAACAGACTATGAAAAAATTGTTGAATACAGAGTTCTCATAGAACGTAGAACATATAGATGTTGCAGAAACAGTATCTAATCGAGTTATAAGAATTTAGAAACAAAAAATTTAGTTTGAATTCCTAAAGTAAAGTGTAACGCCAAGTAACATTATACGACTGCTGCTGTTCTAACCATTGCTGCAGCTAGCATTTGCAATGCTGTTTGCCGCCACAGTCTTCAGTAGAGTACTGCTGGATCAGTGAAGGCGCTACTTGTTAACGTTACAACTTATTACACTGGTCAACAAATTTTTATTTTTTTTCTTTGGCAGACCATCTAGGAGTGTTTTCTGGGGTTTTGAAGGTCGCTGATTACGAATATAACATTGGTTTTGCCAGATTGGCTCTAGTTTAGAAGATACTGATAGCCCCAAATAAGCCTAAACTGCTAAAATTCTCCCTGAAATATTTCAATATAGAAGCAGTAAATAATAATTTTCTGATATTATTGAATCATTATAATGATTATGTATATATTGAAGTATTTCAGGGCGAATTTTAATATAATTATTTATATAGGGAGAATTTTTATATAATTATATACTGTAAATACTTAATAACATGTTCCATAAATATAGTTGCAGTATAAATTAAACAATAATTAAGAATTTTCTTTTTAATTCCACAGTTGAAAATGAGTTCCAGAGAGAAAATGAGTTCTTCTAGATGTTGCAGATATGAACCGGATGTCTTTTGTTACATCTGTGGACAGTATATGATGGCACAACAAAAGAGAAATATTACAGACTTTGTCAAGAGGGCGTACAAAGCATACTTCGATATGATACTTGGTGACCAAGACAAGTCTTGGGCCCCACATATGGTGTGCAAAACCTGTGTAGAAAGTCTCCGCGGTTGGACCAACGGTAAGCTGAAGTTGAAGTTTGCTGTACTAATGGTGTGGAGAGAGCCCAACAATCATTTTGATGACTGCTACTTCTGTCTCAATGACATGACGGGGTTTAACAAGCACAAGAAAGCAAATTGGCAGTATCCGAGCCTGGATTCTGCTTTCCGTCCTGTTGCGCACTCTGAGGATCTACCTGTGCCTGTTTTCACCAGTTTGCCTGAAATCGATGAAACCGAAGAGATTCCAGCTGATCTTTCAATATCAAGTGATGATAGCTGTAGTGACTATGAAGAACCCTCAAATGGCCTTCAACTTTTCAATCAATCTGAACTTAATGACCTAGTGTGAGACCTTTGTTTGTCGAAGGAGCAGTCTGAAGTTCTTGCATCACGACTCCAAGAGAAAAGCATTCTTGATTCTGGCACAAAAGTAACATACTATAGGACAAGGGAAGGCAGCTTGCTTCGTTTCTTTTCTAAAGAAGACGACCTGGTCTTTTGTAATGACGTTTCTGCACTTCTTAACTGCATGGGGATCTCATCATATGACTCAGCAGATTGGCGTCTCTTCATAGATAGCTCGAAAGCAAGTCTAAAAATTGTACTTTTGCACAATGGCAATAAGTTTGCTCCTGTACCAATTGGCCATTCTACCAAGATGAAAGAAGAGTATGATGCTACCAAATTTGTTCTTGAAAAGCTGAATTACAACACTCATAAATGGCTGATTTGTGTGGACTTGAAAATGGTGAATTTTCTGCTTGGTCAGCAAAGTGGGTACACAAAGTATCCCTGCTTTCTTTGTTTGTGGGATAGCAGAGCAAGAATCCAGCACTGGAGAAGGGAGAACTGGCCAGAACGAGAAAGTCTCGAAGTCGGCACAGCCAACGTCATCAATGAGCCTTTGGTACCCAGGGATAGAATCATCTTCCCTCCATTGCACATAAAACTAGGGCTCATGAAGCAGTTTGTTAAGGTGTTGAACAAGGATGGGGATTGCTTCAAGTACATATGCAGGCAATTTCCAGGTCTTTCCATCGAAAAAGCTGAAGGTGGCATCTTCGATGGACCTCAGATTCGAACGCTCATGAGGGATTCTGACTTCACTAATCATATGAACACGGTTGAGTTAAATGCTTGGGTGTCCTTCACAGATGTAGTGACAAACTTTTTGGGAAATCACAAAGCTGACAATTACAAGCAATTGGTCCGTAAGATGCTTACTGCATACGGAAAACTAGGGGCAAATATGAGCATTAAAGTTCATTTCTTGTTTAGCCACCTCGACAGATTTCCTGGTAATCTTGGTGATTACAGTGAGGAGCAGAGAGAGAGATTCCATCAAGACATCAAAACAATGGAAGAGAGGTATCAAGGCAAATGGGATGAGCACATGATGGCAGACTATTGCTGGAACCTTTTGAGAGACTGCCCAAAAGTTGCTCACAAGCGAAAATCGTATAAACGTCAATTTTAGTTTTGTGAATAAAATATTGTTTTGTGTGTTCATTGTAACTAAGAATCTAGTGTATAATGCTTTGCATTAATTTATGATATATAACTGATTATGTAAATGTTTTTTTTTCACTTGGAGAATTAAAATTCAGCAAATTTTTAGCAAATTTTTTGTATATCCTCGAAATCTATGAAAAGTGTGCAGTTATAGGATAAATGAAATGATGTTATATCTAACTTAACTTGTTAGATTGAGATTTTACACTGTCTTTGTGGTTTAAGATTATCATAAAAATCAATATCTGACATTTATGCACTATTTAGCCGTTTTTTGTACGTTTAGCTATGGTCGCGAATGGGTGATTTCAGACAAACGACCCCCCTGTGATATCTCAAAAACTAGAGCCAATTTGAAAAAACTAATGTCAGATTCGGATTCAGCGCCCTTGAAAACCCCAGAAACCAGTCTTACTTTGCCTGCCAAAAATATTGTGTTGACCAGTGTTATTGATGGAGACGGTGTGGGTTTAGGTCCCGAATAAAATGCCCCAAAAATGTGTCTCTTTTATCATAGTTGCACAGCTGCTGCTGATGATGGTGTTTTGAAGTCACCTGATTGGTCGATGTGAAGGAGATGCGTGAAGAGATACCAAATTATGTTTATCCTTGTGACATGTGCCGAAGCTGTTAAAAGACTTATCGTCCGGGTTTAGTCACTAAAGAGTGTAGAGACGTAAAGAGTTCACGAGAAAGGAGCCAGAGGAGAAAAAGAAGGAGGAATAAGGTGATGAAGATGAAAGAAGTGAAATAAAAGAAGGCAGAGTAGATAAATTGGGTAGGGGATGGTGAGAGAAGATATGTGCGACAAACTGAGAGACAAAAGTGTTGATGAACATTGGTGGTGTTCCCTGGAGTCTGAGTGACAACAAATCTCAACAGATTTCCAGTACCCGCCATCTCTTTCAATAAGTTTTGCAAATAATTTTGCGTTATTGTAACAACCACTTACCACTGACCTCTTGCTGGCAACGTTGTGAGATTGTTTTTGCTCTATCGTTATTTTCATGGCAAGTGCTCGACTAAACTCTAATCTATGGTTCCTCCTTGCCAAACTTTCACAAAAAACATTCAAATAGCTACAACCACTCTATACAATTTCTCCAACTCTCTATTTGCGCCTAAATCTAAACACAGATACCATGAACAAAGCTTCTTTCCCAGACCTGCCTGCCTGTGAAACACTGTTCTGCTGGCCTGCATCCCGGTTGAATACAATATGGTAGTCTTCAAATCCAATGCAAACAAATTCTTGCTAAGTTGCCCTATAAATAATCAAATTCTACCCAATTTACACCATTAACGATTACTACAATGCTACCTTACATTCATTAATCCTTATCCTCAAGTGGCCTTCGGGCCTTGATAAGTGGTGACACCCAAGTAAAAACCAAAACAAAAAACAACCAATGGTCTTTACTAGAATTTGGGTGACAACAAACCTCCTCAAGGTCCCAGTCCCCTCCGCACTAATCAAGCGGAGATTTGGTTAGTGCTTTCTCTTCTTGATCTTTCCATCCTCTCCGACTCTTCACGACTATTTGGTGTGGTGGCAGTCTATACCAACACCACTATTTTGGGGGATTATATGATATTCAAAAACAAATATCATTATATTTATCGATAAAACTAATTTTTTTCCAGAACCCAGAAAAATATCAGCTTTATCTAAACATATTTGTTGATTAAATATATTTCTCATTCCGTAAAATTTCCTGATTATTAATTATTTAAGAAGGTATTTTTTGGTTTAGTTATCCTTTACTATATTCAAATAACGCAGAGTAATTCACTCAGCTAAAAAAAATTAAAAAGTAATCTATATATCTATAAAAGTGAAAGTGTGTGTGTGTGAGTGTGTGTGTGTGTGTGTGTACATTTCCCTACACAATACCTCTGTCAATTTTCAGTCTACAGACTCGGAATTTGATATACAGGGTACTGAGATTTGGGAAAATCTTTGTAATCGGTTTTCGGTCAGAAATTTGGTTGATTCAACGATTTGACCTTTGAGAACTCTACCAAACTCCTCCGCCAATTTTGGGTCTAAACACTTGAAATTTTAGATATAGGTTCCTCGGACATGGATCTAATTTAATAACTTGATTTGGGCCCCAAACAATAAATGTTAAGGGGTCATAATAGGGGTCAAATTTAGAAAAAAATTGACCCTTTTTTTTTTTCTCAACATACACCTCCAAACACCCGGGTAACGCCGGGCTGAAATGCTAGTAATTTTATAAAGCAAAGTTTGTTTGTGTGTGTGTGTGTGTGTGTGTGTGTGTGTGTGTGTGTGTGTGTGTGCCGCAAAACTTCCGACAAACGCATCGGAACATGACAAAATCGGTATCGTTTCAAAGAATTAATGTCTTGGACGACAAATATCGCCCAAAACATTCATTCTTTCGCCGTCAACTGGGCCGTTTTTTTTACACGGGTCACTTTTTTCGCCAACATTTTTGCAAGTCATTCAAACCCCACGTCAACGACGTTGCATAAGAAACGTTATTTCGACCGCTCATGACGTCACAATCGCGGTGGATGCATCGATAAGACCGTTTGCTTTTTTTTACACCTTCTTTTCCTCCACCTTGCCTACTACTCCTTTGTTTTTTTTTTGTTTTGTTTTTTTGCTCAATTAACACCCTTCCACACACCTCAATACACCCGGGCAACACCGACCACCCAGCCTAGTCATTAATAAAATACACAATCCTTTCTGCTATGCAACCAGAAAACTTCAATCTATGCCTGACATGGCTTCCAAGTTTCAGTTATAAAAATCCAACAGTCTAATAATGACTAATAGAGCGGGGGGGGGCGTAGCCTGGTCGTAAGATACGGCTAAATAAATAAATAAAACGTGACTTGTGTGCCGTTAGCCAGAAGCGAAACCGAAAACAAAATTTTGTAAGCAAAAAAAAAAAAAAAAGAAGAAAAAAAAGAAGAAAAAATGCAACATAGTGAAGTTTGTAAGTGAACACTTTATTGATTGAACCAGGATGACACAGATGTTATGACGTTGCAAATTTAGCTTTTTAAAATGAAACAATGAATCAGCCGTTCGCACATGCATGATTAACAACCAGCATTGAAGCCTGACCCCCCCCCAAAAAAAACAAAAAAACAAAATGACATTTCCACATGAAATAATCGACAAAATAATTTATCGCTATGTATTTGTCTTGGAGATCGCTCTTTTTACCGATACCAGGTTCATGCCTATTCGATGTGAATGAAAAAAGTTTTCAGTGGACATACAAACACACACACACAGACGGCTGAGATTTATATAATAGAAGATTCATGGGTGGTAGTATTTTTTCGGGGGTGGAAGCACCCTATAATTAACTAGTGGAAACAGTTACTCATCTAATAATGTCGGGATATACTGTTGCTTAACATGAAAAAGCCATTGAATGCGTTACAGCTTTAAATATTTAACAAACAAACAAAAAATTCTAGCAAAGACTAGCTGGGCACCCAGCATTGCCTGGTTTTAAAATAGGCTTAAATATGATTCATGCAGCTTTAATATCTATTATCATAGAGTAAATTCTCTATCGATTATTCTATTGTAATTAATATATAGTAGTGATTTCAAAAGTTAAAATAAAATATGCCCTGGGTGCCATCGGCTAGAATCAAAACTAAAACACATCATACTCCAACTTCAGTCGTTATTGTTTGAGCCATCGTCAGATGGATAAGAAATAGTGATAAATGAACCGACTTTAGTGGCCCCGTCGGTGGGGCATTAGAATACGCCGACTGCCCCCCTGCAGAGGGTAAAAGTCCCTCAATGGGGGTCCTGGATATGACCTTAAACTATATCCAGTGGTGAGGCCCCAGCTTGTGGGCTTTGGGGAGTGTGGAGCCACCCTTTAATCACCATTGCTCCCAGGTCCACTCTGACCCGGAGTGGTAGTACCTGTTGGGGTCCCAACTATGGGTTAAATAGAAACCGACTTGAAAACAACAAATATATTCTATCAAAAATTCTTTTTCTTCAAAATCTTTGGATTCGGCATTAAATAACCCGAAAAGGGTTGATATGCCGTAAATCAAAAACAACCAACCAACCAACCAACCAACCAAAAACGGACTTTAGTGAATAAATGTATATATTTGCGAATGCATACAAATAACATGCTTAGTCGACTTACACCTGCCAAATTTTAATTTGTTTTCAATTTTGACCTCTTAGCAACTATTTTTACCGGCTGAAAAACCAGAAAACAACGGTTCACAAAAAACGCTATCATTTGACTCGACTCACACCATTCTGCAATACTGCGTCTCTGAGGAGATGCACTTTGAGAAAAAAAATAAAGACAGACACACAGGCATAGTGAGTTTTATAAATTAAATTATACTTTTTATTTTTATTTTTTGTGCTTAAAATCAACATCTGTTTGTACTCACAGCAAAATACAAACATGGCCACTCTTCAAGAAATGGAAAATCGTTTCGGAGTAGAATTTTATTTTTAACTTTTTTCAATTTACTTCTAAATAACAGAAATAGTTCTTTGTATTCTTTTTTTTTTATTATTTATCTTTTCAGTTAAACTGCTTTTTTAAACAGTTCTGGGTACTTTACAAACAATCTCAATTAAGGTGTATTACTGCATATGTCCTCCTATTTGACATAATATAGATTTCTTCTGTTAATTGAAGGTGGTCTGGGGTTGGAATACCAGACTACAGAGTTAAAGGTGATTTTGCAACTGCATTCGAATCCTTCAACTGGTAGTAATATTTTCTACACTGAAGATTGCGTAAGTACGAAACACTAGTGTCTGTAGGTAAAATTAAATATTCTAAATGTGTGTATCTCTACTTTTATATAAAAGGTACTTTGTATGTGTGTGTGTGTGTGTGTGTGTGTGTGTGTGTGTGCGTGTGTATGTGTGTGTGTGTGCGTGTGCGTGTGTGTGTGTGTGTGTGTGTGTGTGTGTGTGTGTGTGTGTGTGTGCGTAAGTGAGTTCGTTCCACACTTCCAGTACTTTCATTGTCATCGAAATTGGTGAAATCGCTAATTTTCAATCAAATCGATTGGTTGCTTGCTCTAGTTAGGGACCCATCATAGTGCACCAAGAGAAGGCTTCACATACTTTCCTGCACTGATAGTCCACAATACATTGTAGTCTACATTGCACTGTAGAGAACCTACTGTTGATTTTATAAAGTTATTTTGCATTGGCTTGCATTAAAGTTTAAAATGCAAAAGTCAAGTATCATGGCTCAATTGTGCTCTAAACAGAAACATTCACATATTTATTTTGGAAAAAGAATTTCTGCTTATTTAAAACTATTAACTTCTGAAATATCGATATTTTTTTTACATAACGTTTTCACAGTAACATAACGGTGATTAGAGGAATTTGGCTTCTTTTATGTGATATAGGGATCGAGAGTATTTTGTCATTCAATCTCCAATCTTGAACGACTGTTTTTTTTTTTGCAAACTAATTTTTTTTTAAATATTTATGAAAAAAGTTACATGTTATTATGTGTCGACATTTAAGTATTTTCTTTTTATTAACACGGTTTCAACAACTTGGCAAGCTGATTCGAGTAATTTTGACGTGTTTCTTGGCCTTTTGGTCAAGATCAAAGTGTAGTATCTGTTCCGGCAGATACTGCACTTAAGATAATTTGTACCAGTCAATGGAGGGGAAACCCTCTATACTGGGACAATTATTATTTTTGGTAACCAGAGTGACCCCTTTTAGGGGAGCTGGTTTTTACCTCACATTAAAAACGGCCTTGTGCCTAATTTGCTCAGTGGGGGAGCAAATAAATACCATCTGTTCCGGCAGATACTGCAAGCAAAGACCATATGTGGGGGCAACTCCACATATAAGACCTTGGTCAATGTAGGGGCAACCCTTCATACCAATTGTCACTATCCAGCTCCCCTACTCCCCGGGGAGTTGGTCCCCATTTCCCCTTCACTCCTCACTTTAAAAATCGGCCTTGTGCCTAATTTGCTCGGTGGGGGAGCAAATAAATACCATCTGTTCTTCAGATGCTGCAAGCTATGACTAGCAAAGACCAGATGTGGGGGCAACCCCACATGTCTGACCTTTAACCAGCTCCCATTTCCCACCTCTCGGGAGCTGGTCCCCTTTTCCCCTTCCCCCTCCCTTCACTCCTCACATTAAAAATCGGCCTTGTGCCTAATTTGCTTGGTGGGGGAGCAAATAAATACCATCTGTTCTTAAGATGCTGCACTTCTATTTCTTGTTCTCTTTCGGTGGAAGAGAAATCCTTCACGACTGAGACAAGTTTAATTTTTGTACCTTTTCTCCACGTTAAAAAACGACCCTGGTATCTAACTCTGTCCCGTGGGGAGGCATAGTAAATAGGTACAAAATATATGAAATACATTAAATCGTACACATTTGTTTCGTTTCTGTTCGTAAACGATTCCAACTTGCAATGAAAAATACAAATAAAACTAAATGTAAAAAAAAAAGTAAAAGAGATGTATGGTTTTCTTTTTATTTGCATATTTTAAACGCAAAAAAAAAAAAAATATTGACGATTACAAGAAAAGCATTCATGACTTTGTTTTTATTTCTTTACGCATCCGCATCATAAAGCGGAACCAGAAACAGGGTTTCAACACCCAAGCAAATGAATCTTTTCTTTCAAAAGCACATATTTTTGGCTTATCTTTAGGTTTTCTGCATTCACACTGAAGAAAACCAAAGGAGCGGTCGAAATTATGTAATTTTTTTTACTTTTGAATTTATAATAATAATAATATGTATATATATATATATATATATATATATATATATATATATATATATATATACATATTATTATTATTATAAATTAATAATATTAATTAATTAATATTATATATTATTATAAATTATGTAATTTTTTGCTTTTGAAATTACTAATATATTACTAATATATATATATTAAAAATAATAATAATATATATTATTATAAATTAATAATATCAATTAATTAATAATATATATTATCATAAATTATGTAATTTATTTTGCTTTTGAAATTACTAATATATTACTAATATACATATATATATATATATATATTAATAATAATAATATAATATAATTACAAATATATGTTGGGTACAATATAATAATCGATAGAGAAGTGGCTCTATAATATAAAAAACAGGAAATCTGTGTGGATTAAAATAACATATTTGAGTTTTATAAAATAATAGATAATCTAAAGAAACTTCAAGTATTTCTTATAGGAACAATGAAAAATAATTTTTTTATAATATATATATGTATACATACATATATATATATATATATATATATATATATATATATATATATATATATATATATAAAGGATGCGACTGAGGTAAAGTGTTCCTGCTTGTTTTCTTTTCCTCATGAAAGAAATGTTTCTTTTCCTTAATGTTTCATTGTTAAAGTGTTTTTTATTTAATAAGTCTGAAGAAGGCTGTTCTTGTGAAAATTTTCAAACGACATAATATTTGAATTTGTCCGAATAGTCTTGAAACAATTGTTACTAACAATGAAATACACTTTTTGTTGCCGTCAACACATTTCTTGAAGTCTTGGTTTTTGTTAAAACAGTGTATATATATATATATATATATATATATATATATATATATATATATATGTGTGTGTGTGTGTGTGTGTGTGTGTGTGTGTGTGTGTGTGTGCGTGCGCGCGCACTCGTGTATATGTATGTATGTATGTATGTATGTATATATGTTTGTTTCTCGTTTCTGTGTAATTTACACATTATTTTATTTACTATAATTTATTGAAATCAAAAAGTATACGGCATGGTCACACTGACACACCTGTTTTCGTTAGATGACTGAAGTAAAGCACCATTGAGCCTGGTCAGTACAAAAAATGAGTTACCATTTAATCATACCAGGTGCTGTATGTGCTCTCTGCATATCTCGGCTTTGTTTTCAGTCGTCCTGGGCTTCTTCTTGTCACTGGAATCAAACACTACCGACTCAGAAGAAGTTGGGATTGTCAACCCTTGCTTCATAATTACATGCGCAGGCACTCTTACAGGGGGGGGGGGCATTCATTGTCTCCGAAGACAGAACCATCCATCCATAGCCCTTGAACCCCTAGAGGGGCATAGGCCATCTACAACTTTTGTAGATATTTTTGTAGTGAGGAGTTCTTTTTTACAGGGTGAGGGTGCTGGCCCCACGCCCAACCCTTCCAGAAGTACATACAGTGCTTAACCTTCCCAAATGATCACCCCTCTTGTACTGGCCAGGCTCAACGTTGCTTAACTTCGGTGATCTGGCGAGAACCAGTGTGTCAACATGATTGTGCCGCATATCCAAAGACAGAACGGGGGGGGGGGGCTATTAATGTACTAAAGATGTTTTAAAATCTTATTTTTAAAAATGATTTGATGACTAAATTAAATCCACCAGAATGCATATCGTTTTAATCGTAAACAAGTGGCCCATTTTGATCTTTTGATAATAGTTGCAGTAATGTACTTACTTTATTGGCCAAAGCAAACGAATGCGTATGCGTTATGGCTTTACGTTTGAGACGAACACCTGACACTTTTCGAAGTTAAAAACAATGAGTATTCATGAATTGCTATTTCTAACAACAAAACTATTCTTTTGCTTACAAAAACAGAAAGAAAAAAAAATTCCAATTCAAAGTAAATGTATATTATACGAGCCGGAAAATTAATTTTGGCACTGAATTTCTTCCATGTCTTCGTTTAGCGATTCCAAACAGTTCATATTTTGTGAATATGAATAACAAGATTAAAACGTCCTGTCTATGAGTGTGTAAAAATGTATATCTAAATCACCTATTATATAAAGTGCAGTTGTCTGTGTGTACGTATGCTTGTATGTCCAGCTAAAACAGAAAACTATAAAACAACGACTCTCAAAGTTAGTAGATTCTTGATTGGTGTTAACCTGAATAAATAATATCTAGGAGAGTCATTCCAAGAGTAAAGCTTCCTATATTTTTAACTAAAAAAGTTAAAGAGCCATGTAGACGGGAGTGATACCATTACTCTTGAATATATTTTTCTATATAGTTACCACCATTCTCAATAAACTGTGGCAGCAATGAACTATAAATATGCATTGCTGTCTAGAGTGCACTTTGTCATACGAGAGTCGTTCTAAAAATAAAACATCATATTTTTTTTAACTCCAAAAGTTGAAGAGCTACGAAGACGGGAGTGGTACTATCAAAACGAGCGGCCTTTTGTACTCTAGAATTTATTTTTCCACATAGCCACTACCATTCTCAATGCACTTTTGTCAGTAATTCAATGACGCTTCTATGCTTCTGATGCACGTCCATGACAAGGGTTATTCTCTTAGAGTCTCACACCATCAATATTTGCAACAGAGAGATGAAACTTTCAGGTCATGAATGCATAAATTCAGTCGTCATAACAATGTAATTTACAATCCCCTCTCATCGATTTGGGTGGAGTAAAAAATAAGAGGCATTACTTCTGGAATGCCCCTCATAAAATTAAAAAATATATGTTTTCATTCTCTGTGGGTCAACTGGGCCAAGTTGGAAAATCGAACCCCTCTTTCCTGAGGAAACTTGGCCCAGTTTCGCTTTTTTTATAGTCTTTCTTTCCCCTACCCGTGACGTCATTTTGTATGCATTTGCATACGTGTCTGCGCTCTGTTACAAATGTCTGCGGGTGTGTTCTCATAGAAAAAAAGTTAAAGAATCTATGTACAAAACCAAAAGTGCATTTATATGTAAAAATCTGGGTACTTATCCAGTTTATGACTAAATCTCTGGCCACTTTGCATCAGCATCTTCTGACAGATCATGTAAGAAGCTGGAAGATGCTGAAGCAATTATCCAGTCAGCTGTTAGAATATAAGTTTCAATGAAACTATGAAATTCATTAAATCAAGAAAATAGAAAGCCCTCTTAACATGAGAAGGGGGGAATGCCTTGTTTTGAATTAACCCTCTGGCAATTTTCACTTTGGCATCTTTCCAGCTGCTTACATCAGCTGCTCAAAGATTGGGTCATAAACTAGAGAAGTACTAGGGAAGACAATGGAAGTGGTGCTGAATTTCTACATGTCCTTCAATGTGCTCATCATTATCATATTGCATGAATTCAAAGATGCTATTGTTGGCATTGGTTTCCCTGATAATTTTCTAGTCAGAATTCTTTTATGAGAAGGACCACAAGAGAGTTGTCAACATCCTAACTGAAAGTGATTTTTTGTGGAATGAACTGGATTCGAACTTGGAACACCCAGGTCTTCAGTCTGTAACCACTTGACCACCGTTACCTCCCTCTCAATGTACTAAATTTGAAGGATTTATGGCGGCAGAACCCTATTAAACATTCAAATACATATATCTGATTTTAATATACAGGATGAAACGATAAAATTGTCACCCTAAAAAAGACGACATGATTCCATTTCCATTTGATGAAAACTGTTTTCTTTTTTTAGTTGCAGACCATCTACTAGTTGGCCAGTTGTGTACAAATTTCAAGAACGATAGGAGCCTTCTATCATGTCTGAAAGTGACGCAATGTTCAACAAGCGAGATTGGAGATGCGCCACTGTACAATGCATGCTCTCTACTGATCCAAGTTATGACAACAGGACCATTGCCAACACGCTCAAAATGCATCGCAGGGTTGCTACGAATAACAGAAATGTGACCCGGGTGATGAAAATAAAGTTTCCGGCCACGGTTATGGTCTTTGGTGTGATTTCAAGTGAGGGCCACATCATGTCACCTCACATCTTCGAAGTCAGCTTAAAAGTCAACACCAAAGTGTACCTGGATGTGCTGAAGAGTGTGTTGATCCCCCTGGTGCAATCAGGTGGCCACTGGCAGATCCTGGATGTGGCAGCAGGACTCGGTGGCGACCCACAAGTCCAAAGAAACCCAAGCTTGGCTTCAGAAGGAGTGCTACGATTTTGTGCTTTTCTCTCACTGCCCCACTTCCTCCCTAGACCTGAACCTGCTGGACTACTTCGCTTGGTCATACGTCGAGAACATCACCAACATGACCTCCCACAACACCCAAGCCAGTCTGATCACTGTCATCTGCCGAGTATTTGCCGAGCTCCTGCCGGCGCTTATGGAAAGGCATGGTCACTGTTCCGGACCCGTATCGAGGCAGTGATTGAGGCTGTAGGCGGCTGCATTGGATATATGTCAGCTCTACTACATAATCAAGTTACTTTAATTGATTTTTTTTTCAATAAAAGTTTTAAAATAAAGGTGTAGCGTTGTTTTCTTTAAGGCGACAATTTTATCGCTTCATCCGGTAATTTAAAACCATGCAGATATAATACTACTTCTGGGAGTTTTCGAAAATTTCAGTTTTTTTTGATGGGGTCGAAACATGCAATACAATTTTTTTTTAATGTAATATGACATTAAAAATATAGTAAAAAAAAAAAAAAAAAGGGTGGGGACATAGTGTTCTTCATTAAATCCCGAGCAACATCGGATGTTCCTGCTAGTGTACAATAACGAAAAAGGGGGTAAAAGACAATAATGTAATGGTATAATTAAGAAGTTGAGTTAGCTCATTCGATTATAAAAATAGACTGCACTGGCCGTTTTACAAATATGGTTCTGTAACTATTTCATTAAATGACTTAATTTAGTTTCGGTTTAATGAACATAAGATACAAAAAATTTAAAAAGCAAAACAAACAAAAAACATTGTCTCAACTATCTGTCCTGACTCGATTTTATTCAGGATTATTTAAGTAAAACAAGCTTTATTTTATAATTAACTAGCAAGGCCCGTGCCCCAGCGTTACCTAGGATGGAATATAAAATAATGATTTAAATACAAAAAATATCCAAAGAATATTTTAGATTTTAGAGTAAGGGATCATTGGGCATGAATTTGGGGGGTATTTTTTTCTTTTCTAATTATGCCTAGCCTGAGTGCCCGGCGTTGTCCGAGTGTTTGGAAGTGTGTGTTGAGCAAAAAAAAAAAAAAAAAAAAGAAAGAAAAAAGTGGTAGTAGGCAGGCAGGTTCAAACCCGTACCGCGAAGAAGGAAAAGAACATGAAAAAAAAAACGCAACATCTTTGCCCTTGAGTCCATTGCCAAACCAGAAGTGGCGAAGGTTTAAATTAAAGTTAGTCAATCGAAAAGAGAGGATGACTTTTGAAAATATTGGCGAAAAAAGTGACCCCTTCCTGTAGAAAAGTGGCCAGTTGAGGGTGAAGGAATTAATGTTTTAGTCAATTTTTCGATATTTGTCGTCGAAGGATCGAGCAGAACGATACTGTCACCTCTGTCGAAAGGCAGACATACATACATACATACATACATACATACATTTAAACAGACAGGTGAGATTTATATTATAGAAGTAAACTGACTTTGCAAACTAAAAGTAAAACTTCTGGTTAGTTTATGTTTTTGTTAGTAAAAATAAAAAAGAAACAGTTTTACACTTTTTTACTTGGGAGTCACCATTTATCATGGCCCGAAGGCCACTTGAGGATAAGGGTTAATGAATGTAAGGTGATAGTGTAGCAATCGTTAATAGTGTAAATTGGGTAGAATTTGATTATTTATGGGGACGGCTCAACAAGAACTTGTTTACTTTGGCTTTAAAGACTACCATGTTGTATTCAACCGGAAAGCAGACCAGTGGAACAGTGTGCCACAGGCGTGCAGTTCTGGAAATAAGTTTTGTTCATAGAATTTGCGTTTAGATTTAGGCACAGATAGAGAGTGGGGGAATAATATAAAGTGGTTGTAGCCAGTAAAGTGTTTTTGTGAAAGTTTGGCATGGGGAGACCATAGATTGGTGTTCAGTCGAGCACTTGCTATAAAAATAGTGATAGAGCAGATTTTAGAGTAGGGATCAGTATGTGAATTTGGGGGGTGGCGGGTATTTTATATAATACAAACAAAAGTAAACTGCCTTAAAACTAAAACTAAAATTTAGTTTTGCGTTATGTTATGGCTAGTTTATGTTTTCTTTAGTAAAAATAAAAAAGAAACAGTTTTACTTTTACTTAGGCAAACACGAGGATTTTCCATCGTGGTCGTTTTTGTTTTTTTTTTGGTTCCATTTTTGTCAAATGGTCACTAATTTCATAATTGCAAAAACGCCCCCTCTAAAAAAAAAAAAAATGAAAAATTTGAAATAATACCCCATCATTTATATTTAAAACAAAAAAAAAAATGAAATTGGTTGATAAAATATGAAACAGTTCGGTTATCTTAGGGTTAGTTTAGTTTTGGTTAGTTTCGTTCATAATAAACTGAATTTACCTAGTACTTTAACCGCAAGCACAGATTTTATTTTATAATTAACTAGCAAGGCCCGTGTCTCAGCGTTACCTAGGATGGAATATAAAATAATGATTTAAATAAATATAAAAAAATATCCATAGAATATTTTAGATTTTAGAGTAGGTGATGATTGTGTGTGGGTTTTGGAGGGGTTAGGGTTAGGGTTAGGAGGGGTATTTTCTTTTTTTTTTTTGTTCCAATGCTGCTATACAATACAAACAGATAAAATTAAAATTGTAAATAAAAACTAAAACTTAGTTTAGGGTTAGGTTATGGTTATTTTATGTTTTCGTTAGTTTAGAGTAAAAATGAGTACAGAAACAGGTTTATTTTTACTTGGCCAAACACGGCAATTTTCCGTGATTGTTCTTTTTTCGTTTTTTTTTTTTTTTTTTGTCAAATTGCTACTAAAAAAAAGAGAAAAAAAAAAAAAAAAAAAAAACGACCCCTCCCCCCCAAAAAAGTAAAAAAGTAAAATAATTAAAATAATACCTCCCCATTTACATTTAAAACAGAAAAAAATGAAATTGGCTGATAAAAAATGAAACAATTCTGTTCGTGTTATCTTAGGGTTAATTTTGATTCGATTAGTTCAGAGTAAAAATAAAAATGTAAAAAAAAACAGTTTGGTTAAACATTATAAACTGAAATAAACTGAGTACTTTACCTATTACACCACAAGTTCTTTCAGTACTAGGTAAAATTCAGTTCCAAGTGATACTCTTCTAGAAGTTCATGGTTCAATTCTTAATGCAGGCGATACTAAGAGTACAACTGTGAATTACTTAAGACTTCTACCTAGTCATGGCTGACAAAATGAGAGCATACTACCCCCCCTCAAGATTAAATAACGCATTCCATTTGAAATTCTCTGAGATTACTGTGTTCAATAGAAAAATTCTTAATTCAACAACATAACTGAAGCAGGTCAGAGGTTATATTAGCTGAAACATGAAAACAACACACAAGATGAGACAAGTAGTCTGAATAATCCAAATAATACAATGGTAATTGTATCAGAATCAGGTAAAATATTGGAATCGTCCCATCACTATGTAAGTATATCATATATATATATATATATACACACACACATCCATAATCATCTCATTCCTCCATGGCCATCCAACATCTTGCTACCGACATCATCAGAGTTACCTTCTCCTAGATGCTTGTCTTAATTAAGACTTGAAATGCATCTCCCCCAGTGAATTTATGTGCAATCCCTGGGCCCAACAAAGTGGGTCTACTGAATCGTAACTATATCTACCTCAAATGCCACAAGATCCCTCAGCACGCGAACAGCTTTGCTTCGGGATCTCATGCCCCTCGCATTTAAACTAGCTAGGTTTAAGGTTGTTGCCATAATTCCCTAACTAGTAATATTCCTCTATCACGGGTCTAAAGTCATCGGGGGTAAGGACCCTCTCACACTTTGCATCTATTGCTCTCAATGAAGGATGCTCCTCTTCTACAAGCTTCAGTCCTGGGATCGCTTCTCTAGCTTCTTTCAGCATCTTCCACATGGCTTTAACTCTTGCCGCCTTTTCTTTTCGGACAAAAGTTATTAATAGGGGCACCTCGCGAAAGTTTCTCCGGTCTTCCACTTCTTTCCCCTCAACTTTAGTGAGTTTCTCCAGCTGCTTAAAACTCCTTCTCTGGCTGACGCTCAAATCCGTTTGCAGCTGCGTTATGTCGACTTCACATACTCTCTCTTCAGGCAAGAATGGCCGCTTTCTGGTCCTCTCGGTCCTGACCGGCTTTGCTGGAGGGGTAGTGGTCTCTCCTTTCTCCTCTTTTTCTGCCATTTCTATTTCAGGAGCCTCTTCCTTAGGCGTAGGTATAGGGGTGGTACAACGGGGAGGTGTATTCTGCTCATCCAGAGGAGGGGATTGGAGTTGGGGTACAGCAGAGTTTGTTTGGTCTTCTTTTACTTTTTTGTTTTGACCCATCATTGTCTTGGTCTCATCTACGGCTTCTCCTGCCTCTTCTCTTTCCTCAACTTTCGCTTTACTCCCCCTTTTTCTTCTTTTGCTGCTTTACCGGCCGCTGCTTGCTTCTCGTTTCCTTTCCTGACCACTGTGCGCCAGCTTGTGGCCTTATCCTTGGAGGGTTCCTTGTCTTTAGGAGTCTTTTCCCTTTTTTTTCCCCTGTCGCTGTCTTTGGAGGAACAGTTGCTGGTGGAGGTACAGGATTCCATTTAGGGCAGACTCTTGCTATGTGCCCCGGCAACATACAGTGCCAGCAATGTGACCTCCTCCCTTCCACGATGATTGACATCACCCAGTTTTCGCATTTAAGTTGGGCTGGTATCGCGTTAAACCCAGCCCGGTTTAATTTTATTATTAACTTGTAATCCCCGGTGGTGATGTTTCTCAATCCTCGAACTGGGTTTACGGCCTCAACGTCTCCGTATTGTGAGAATATGGCACCAAGGTGTTCCTCACTGATACAGCATGGGACTCCCATAACTGACACCATTGTCCTTCTCTGCTCTAAGTATTCTGGTTTACATCTCAGCCCTTTCCACACAATGTCTTTTTTTGCTATCTTTGCTGCATCTTCTGCTGTCAGGAGGAGTAGATCCCACATTGCATAGCTACGTTGCACTGTGTATGTTGCCAGGATATTCAACTCCATGAGCATGGCCATCATCTTTTCCTTGATTTCGCCCGTGAGCCCTTTTTGTTTTTGATCCAGCGTCACCAGCGAAATTATCCTGGTTCTCAAATTTTCCAGTGTGCCTGGAACTAATTTAATTACATTTCACTCGGTCAGGGGCTTCTATGTTTCCTGGAAAAGCTGGCAGTACTCTTTCAGGGATTTCTTTCCTTTTAGGTCCCAACAACTGTTCTTCTCCGGACTTTTCTCTTCTGCCGCCGCAACTGGTATAGCCTGCTTCAGCTTGGGCCATTCTGCCTTCTTCTGCTCTGTACTTCCAGCTTGGCCTTCCTGCCTTGCCTCTGCAAGGTTTAGGGATCTCCACTTCTTCAGTAGCTGCTCACTTTTCTATGGGCCGCTACCTACTGATCTCACCACCCTCAGACTCTTCCCGCTGTCTGGCAGGCTCGGCATCTTTCACGGATCTCCTAGCGTGTCCGCGACATACTTGGCCCATGCATTTCTGGTCTCCTTTTCTGTGTAGGCTATCAACGTGTCCTGTGTTAGCCCTACAAAAGCCCAGGGGTTGAGAAAATCCTCGAATGGCTCTGCTTCCATTGTACTGCTAAGTGCTGTCTCCTCCTCCATGGACAGCTGAGGTGTGTTATCACTGGATGTTGACAGGTGCGGGGTCTCACCGGGTGTGGCAATCTTCCCTTTGAACTTTGCTCCTGGGCCCACCCCTTCCAGCTTGGCTGTAGGAGCTGGTGAGTTATCAACCCTCAGTAAAGGGGTACATGGCTTGGATCCCTCCACGACATACACAGGTGGTGAGGGTGAATAATCAGAACTTGTTGATGGGCCCCCCCCCCTGGATGTGGCATCCCCCATCTTGTATACAAACACTGTGGGCGAGGTGGTTGCCCTTAGTACTGGGGTACCACATCCAGTGGTACCCCACACCACGAACATTGGAGCACCACCAGGTGTGGTGGCCCCCAAACCAACCACGGACACTGGGTTACCACGGGTGTGGTACCCCCCCCCCCCCCGCCATGAACAGTGGAGCACCACCAGGTGTGATGCCCCCCGAACCAATCTCTGGGGTACCACCGGGTGTGATACCCCCGCCACAAACATTGGAGCACCACCGGATCTGGTGCCCCCTGAACCGATCACTAGGGTACCATTCGGTGTGGTACCCCCCCGCCACGAGCACTGAAGCACCACCGGGTGTGGTGCCCCCCGACACGGACCCTACACCAGGGGCGTCCCCATGGTGAAGAGGCAGGTTTTCCCAGTGCCCTTTCCCAACCCGCCGATTTGGAAACCAGGGGGACCTTCGCCTAAAATGGCACGTCAGTTTCCCCTAGCCCTGCCGGCTGCTTAAGTTGGGTTCAGACACTGGACTATCTGCAATAAATTAAAAACGGTAACAGTTAATAACAATAAACAAAACAATGCTTAAGGGACTACTCACCCAAAGAAGGGGTCGGTCCCTATAGCCAAACAAAAAACCTTTGAACTTGACCAACGAGGGTCAAGTGGGTGCCACTTTTGCAAAAGAGAAAGGATAGTATGTTGAGAACAGATACTACACTTTGATCTTTGTCAAAATGCCACGGAGTGTGGGCCAGTTGTATTTATTTGCTTCCCCACTGAGCAAATTAGGCACAAGTCCGTTTTTTAATGTGGAGAGAGAGGGAGGGGGGAGGGAAAAGGGGACCAGCGCCCGATGGGTGGGAAATGGGGGCTGGATAGTGACAATTGGTATGAAGGGTTACCCCTACATTGACCAAGGTCTGATATGTGGAGTTTCCCCCACATATGGTCTTTGCTTGCAGTATCTGCCGGCACAGATACTACACTTTGATCTTGGCCCGAAGGCCACGAAGGTGGAGAGCCATGGGCCAGTTATTCGAATCGAGTTTTGTTTTTTTTATACCGAAAATCGAAAACAACACGCGGTGATTCGAAAATGTGGAATATTTAACGTTTCAAAGTTGGGCAAATTAAATAGACAGGCGACGCCCATTGTTATCTCGTAGATATTATCATTTAAATGTGATATAAAAAGTTTTAAGAATGAGTGAGCCGACCGAGCAGGCCTCAGAAAAAAGCCTTTTGCAGGCATACACAAAATGCAAACATACATACATACACACACATTTTGCCTTTTATATATATAGATGATACTCCTTTCCACACACACACACACACAGAAGAGACGTTGCGAGTCTCTTTGCTCTATCGATACCTTTATGGTAGGTGTATGTCTGAGCTCTATAGATTGGAGATCAGACGTACATCTAATGTAGGACATTCACAACAAATACTCGTCTAGCTGAAACAACTGCCAACAACTTTCCTCACGCCTTATCTGTACCCAAAACTAAACGAAAATCCCATGAGCAGAGTTTCTTCCTTAGAGCTGTCCGGTTTGTTGGATGTTATGGCTTATGTGAGCTGCGACTTTGACAGTGGAAATAATTATATCATCTCTCACATACTGAAAATTACATTACCAATTGCTCGCTAGGTTAACATGTTGGATAGCAAGTGTAAAATTCTTACTTGTGAGGCATCGGCTTGAGTTCTTGTTGGTTTTTGATCGCCACATTCCTTGTTCGAGATGAAGTAGGTCCATTCCATAGTTGGATTTTGTCGCGATTTACTCAATCTTTGTTAGACTTTCTTGTGTGTGGTGCGGTGGCTCAAGTGCCAGAGTACTCGTCTTGCATGCAAGAGGTTCGGGTTTCGAATTCCGAGTTCAGATGTGTTCAACTGATGAGCTAAAATGAGGGTGAAACTCGAATCTTGGACTTCCGGTTTGTTGGCTGTCATGGCTCATGTGAGCTATGACGTTGTTTGACTGTGGAAATTATATATATATATATATATATATATATATATATATATATATATATATATATATATATGACTACTTAATTTAATCACATCTGCACTTTTAACCATTACGCTATTTGGCTGCTGTTAAGACGGGTTTTGTGAAATTAGAATGATCAAATATTATCCAAACGCCTAAGCTCCATTTGTTTACACAAAATGTATTACACTATACATTCCTGACAGTTTGTTATTTCACTCCCCAATATTCTTTATAAAATAACAGTGTGTGGCACAAGGCCAAAATTGGGTGAGGAGGAATGCGAGTTGTATGCCGTCCTTTTAGTCTATTCTCTAAACTAGTTCTAGTTACCAAAATACCACTCTATGGACAATCCTATTTAACATTATCCCGCTATGTTTTGACGTTTTTATGCACAAAAGGTATTTATGTAAAATGCTGTGATTGTCATTGGTTATTTTTCTAATGTCCATATTTAATATAGTAAACTTAGTTATTATGGTAAATAGTTTTCTTTTTACAAAATCGATATTTGATTCTGATTTGCTTTTTTTAGCTTTTTTTTTTTTTTTTTTTTTTTTTCCATGTCCATAACAAAATATCTCACTTTAATTTTTTGGAGTTGTAAGCCATTTTAGTTTCAGAAGGTTATTTTTCTAATGTCCATATTTAATATAGTAAACTTAGTCTGTTTCTCGAATTATTCCAAACAAAATGGTAGTATAAATCCAGAGAAGCTTTGAATTGTAAAAACTTGCAGACGAAGACAAAGAATAGTTTCCAGTAAGTAGCCAATCCAAACAAGTCTTGAGACGAATAGTAGAGTTCCTTCCCATGTGAAGATGAAAAATCATGCGCAGAAATTGTTAAGAGATTCAGTATATTTTGTGGAGTGATTCCAGTTTCTGATTGGTTGGTAGTAGAGTGTGGTTCCATCTGATTGGTCAATTTTTATCACTCATGTTCATAATATAACTTTCCAATTCTTTGCAACCAAAAAATATTGCAATAAATTTCTTTCAAAAAATAATTTATTCACCTTAGAAAAAATTTCGAGTAGACATCGTCGTAAATAAACATTTTTCATCTAGATAGCCTGTAGACTGAATAACAGGTTCTGTTCGAAATTCCTTAAAGAACTAGAGTTCAACATAAAGATTCCCAAGTTCGAAATGAAACGTCTGAAGAATGTAGAAGTTTACGTCAACCAAAATGTTGTGAAAAAAATAAAATAAAACAAGATAAGAACAAATAATGTAAATTATCAATTCTCATCTAAAAAAATTCCAAAACATGTTTTTCCCTAAAACTAAAACAAGGCCGTAGCCAGCCGCTCTTTCCGTGCTTTTTTAACATCCCTTCACCCCCTGTGAAGAAGTTGACCGAAATTTTTTTCCTTAATTTAAAGCGCCAATAGGGCAGTCATTTGTCATAAGTAATTTGCTCTCTAATGAGGGAATTATTTACTGCTTGCGAATCGATTTTGCCTGCCATTTCACAATGACACCTCAACTACCTACATATAGGGTAATTTTACAGAGTTGTTCAAAATATTTACTAATTTATTTCTATTTTTTTGTACGAAAACAAAACGGAACTTTTCATGTCGTTTCATTTCATTCGTTTTTAGTTTTGCTTCATACATTTATAAGCATTTAATTACAGCCAGAATGTGACAAAAGGTGCCAAGGCTTAACACAAAAAATCATGAAACATGAAAATTTATAATTAGGGCAACCTAAAAAATTGCATTTATTAATCAGATTGAGTAATTTGACAAGGTAAATCGATAAATGAATTTCATGAATCAATCAAAATCAACATTTCACTTATTCATTTATAAGAGCATTCGATGAGCATTTTTTTAGTTGCCCTAATTATAATAAGAAAAAAAAAAGAAAAAAGAAACGAACGAAACGAAACTTCACTAAAACGAAACGAAACATTATATTTTGTAAAATCTTTGCTACGAAAGTTTGGACCCTCCCCACTCTTAGTCATTTCTGACTACGCACTTGAGTTGAAATTTACATTCCACAATCCCAAAATACATAAACAATTAAACTTCACTAAATTCCAAACCAACATTTGAATTCATTTGTTATGCAAACAAACCCAGAATTAAAAACGTCTGCATTCTTTTTTTTTTTTTATATATTTTGTCCCTACTTACTTGCCTTCCAACGAGGACAGAGTTAGACACGAGGTCGGTTTTTAATGTGGAGAAAATCCAGCTCCCCCCCCCCAAAAGGGGCACTCTGGATTGGAACAAAAATTTAAATTGCCTCAGTTAGAAGGATTTCTCCTCCAGTGACCGAGGACAGAAAAGGTTAAGTTTAGCATCAGAACAGATACTACACTGTGATCTTGGCTTTCAGGCCAACAAAACATTTTTGAATTTTTATTGTATAGATCTTTTATCCCTTTTTTATAAGTTGAAAACCAAATAATGTTTTTTTTTTTTGTTTTTATGAATAAAATCATTTAAAGAAACGATTTCTTAATACTTTGAGAAGAGCGTCAAAAAGAGTGAGGAGTAATTCCACGGCGGAAACTACCTTCGCAAGAAAAATGAAGATGGGTTTCAACAAAATGTTCCTGATTTATAAGAAACTGGAACAAAAATTAAATCTCATCTAACTCTGCATCAAACGGATACTATAATACTGAGTTCGCTGCACATTATTACCATAAAGGTCCATACAAAATTTCAGCCAGAAAAAGCAAGAGTAAATGTGACTAATCCTTATTAATTCCTAACTGTGCATGAAACGGATACCATAATACTTGGTTTGCTGCACCTTATAACAAAGGTCCATACAAAATTTCAACCAGATTACCGCAGTAGTTCCCGAAAAGAAGTGAAACAGATAAGTATACAGATAAAGAGAAATATAAGATAACTTCCCCCCCCCTGCATAGATAAAAAGAAAAAAAATGGATCAAATACTAGCATTGAATAAATTCATATATTTTGTATTTTTAACATTTTGTCTGTGTGAAAAAAAAACTTCGCCAGAAATGCCTAAAAATGTGGGAGGGGGGGCGGTCTTGGTACAACTTTTGTACCAGACAAAACCAACTTTTTCTGACTGGAAGATGCTAAAATGTTTGCCGCTCGACCTAAGAAAACTGATTCTCTCAAGTACATACTCACACATAGGTAGAAAACATTTTCACTCTCTTGTAATCAACTCTTCCCAGGAAACTCACAAACACCATGTGCATTCCTTCATAGATATAATTTTCATTGGGCCACTGCTTATTATTTCATTTATTTACTAATAATATTCCCTACATATTACAATAGATTTTAAACTTACATAACAAACACTCCCCGATTTTCAATTACGTTTTGTGTTTTTATTATCAGGGAATAATGGAATATTGGAACACAAAATTCCAATTTGAACGGTTTTAAGACCAAAACTAGTGCAGAGATTTTTTTAAAATAAATAAATAAATAAATACATTTATTCATTTAAACAAATTCAATATTTCGAATTACAACAAATTCTTCATCAGGAAAATCTAGGATTTTATTTTATTTTATTTTATATCGTATAGAGGTGATAATCCCTTGGACGTCTTCAGATGTTGTTGGAAGCTTGAATATTCAGTGCAGTGTGAGTTTCGGTCAACGCGTGTGTCAAATAATATAAAAATTCACTGTTTTTTAAGCACTGTTGATATACGGAATACAAAATTCAAACTTCAACAGTTTTAAGATCCAAACCAGTGCAGACATTTTTTTTTAAATGAGTAAATACATTTATTTATTAAAACAAATTCAATACTTCGAATTTTAATGAATAAATATATTTATTACAAAAAAAAAAATGTCTACACTAGTGTTGGTCTTAAAACCGTTAAAGTTTAAAAAGAAGAGAAATTTTTAATAAGCTTCTTTTAACAGTGTGGAATCTGCGTTCGTTCAATGAGGGGGGGGGGCATGGAATTTCTTGAGTTAACCAACCACCTAAAACTATCCTCATTCCCTATCTGTACCCAAAACTAAACGAAAATTCCATTAGCAGAGTTTCTTTCCTAGAACTCTCCGTGTGTGGAACACAGAACCGTTTGTCTGCTTCCCGGATGGCTATAACATGGTCGTCTTCAAGTCTAATGTGAATAAATTCCTATTAGGTTCGCTATTTAAATAATAATCACGCTCTATCCAAGTTCCACCGTGACTGATCTTGTCTCACTATCTACCTAATACTTACCCCTTCTCCTTGAGTGGCTTGTGGGCCTTGATAAGTGGTGATCCTCCATGCAAAAAAAAAAAAATCTAAAATCACGGGCAACGCCAGACACAGGCAGCTAGTTAAGAATCTATATATCAATACGATAGCGTGTGTGTGTTATTTTCTGTGTCACGCTTACATCCGAGTCGTTTAATTGTTATGTACTTCCATTTCTTGTAATAAATAATTTTACCAAGAATTCTTCATAAGTTTTGGTTTTGCTTTTGATTATAGCTGATAACACTTCTACTTTTTTATAAATAATTTTACTAAGAATTCCTCATAAGTTTTGGTTTCGGTTTCGATTATAGCTAATGACACTCCAATCATCTATTTTTTAAAATAATTTTATTAAGAATTCTTCATAAGTCTTGGTTTCGGTTTCGATTTTAACTAATAGCATCTTAGTAATCTATTTTTTTTTTATAAATAATTTTATCACGAATTCTTCATAAGTTTTGGTTTCGGTTTCGATCCCAGCTGATGAAAAAGTCATATAGATATATGTTTTTATTTTTGAAATCGCAACTTTATAATACATAAAAATCGATATATAATAATGTATACGAAATCTACAAGAATTAAAATATAATATTTAAGTGTATTTTACGACCTGGCTACGCCGGCCGCCTCTGCTAGCTTAGATAAATACTTTTGCAAAATAGCTACAATATCAAAGCGTCTCCATTTATGCTGAATATCTACAGAACACCAACATCAATATATTGCATGTGAATCAGTCCCCAGTGGAATTTCCACAGGCCCCGCTCGTAAAATGTAGTACGATTTCGAATCAAAAACTAAGGCTAAGGAGCGTTCGAGATTTAGCCCCCCACCCCACCCACACTTCTTTCTTTGAATGGCAATTTTCCAAAACGATAGTCCCGATTGTTCTAAGACTGTCACTTGAAACACCTTACACAACAAAGGACAAATATAATCTCTTTTTAAGATCCTGACAGGGACGATGTGACATCCTTTCATTTCAATGGAGACAAGATTGACTAAGCTGTAAAAATGTGGCTGTCAAAACAAGGATGACCTTGGGAGGTTACATTCGTGCTACATTTTGTTGTACAACTAAAAAGTGTTTCCTTTTTTTATATATTTATTCATTTTTTTTTTTTTTCAAAGAAAGATCTGTCATTATGTCGCCTTTGAAGAGGCAATTCATTAAAAGAAACATTTTAATTAAAAGAAGAAAAAAACTTGCTTACATAATCGTATATTACTAGTATATAAAGTTAAGTAAGTCTCTTTATCCGTTATAGTGCTATCAGATCAGGCTGTCTAAAGATACTCTCTTTCTCACCTTAAATGCACCAAACATAAATGTTATTGTTTTTTTTTTGTTTTACTTTTCAAAACTCAATCGTGTTTTGCAAAGTCAAAAACAAAAACAATTTTCCTCTACAAAACAACAAAACCAAACTCTACAAATAAATATTTGAAGATATAAAGAACTTGAAGCATAAAAACTTTTACCAAGATTATCAGATTCAGCATTAAATAACCTAAAACAAAACAATTAAGTCAAAAATCATGAATAAACATTTGAAGATATAAAGAACAGAAAGATTTCTGAGTTCAACAGAAAGATTCCCGAGTTTGAAAGAAAGATTCCTAAGTTCGACAGAACAATTTCTGATTTCGACAGAAAGATTCCCGAGTTCAACAGAAAGATTCCCCAGTTCGAAAGAAAGATTCCCTAGTTCGAAAGAAAGATTCCCTAGTTCGAAAGAAAGATTCCCTAGTTCGACAGAAAGATTCCCCGGTTCGACAGAAAGATTCCCCGGTTCGACAGAAAGATTCCCCAGTTCGACAGAAACATTCCCCAGTTCGAAAGAAAGATTCTGGAGTTCAACAGAAAGATTCTCGAGTTTAACAAAGCAAGTTTTCCTCTATAATCTATAACAAAACCGAGTTTGACAGAAAGATTCTCGAGTTTGACAGAAAGATTCCTGAGTTCAACAAAAATATTTTCGAGTTCGACAAAAAGACTTTCGAGTTCGACTGAAAGATTCCCGAGTTCAACAGAAAGATTCCTGGGTTCGACAAAAAGATTCTGAAGTGTTCATTTTAATACGATATGGGAACCATTAATTATAAATAATAATATATACAATGCACAATAAATAAACAATATATATATGTAGTAATAATAATTAGTAATAAAATGATGATATTTACAACGAGAAATAAAAACAGGTTTAAGGCTCTTCAAATTCATACTAAATCCGTGGCATAGTGGTTAGTGTACTTGAAAAAAAAATCAATTGTAAAAGTGATATTCTCTTAAAGGTTGAAGGTTCAATTCTCAGTGTGGGCGACCGAAAAATACAATTGCTAATTACTTAGGACCTCTATCCAGTCATGGATGACGGAACGAGAGCATGCTACCTCCATGAAGTTAATAAAGGGTTCCGGTCGATATTCCGTCCAAATTCCTGAATTCGACAAGATACACCTGAAGAAGGTCGGAGGTTACATCGATCGAAACGTTGCGAAAATTACACTCAAGATGAGAACAGTAGTCCGAATAATCAAAATAATACGAATAACCAATCCTCATCTAAAAAATTCAGAAACGTAAAAAGAAAGAAATTGGAAGCCATTTTGCCCACCGCTTCCCTTTCTGGAACCCATAATCGTTGACAGGGCAAAAAAGAAAAAAATATATATATAGGTCAACGAAGATCGGCCATCAAAGAAAATGGCGATTATAACGTGAAAACATTTTATTTTCAATTATGGAGGCAGATTAAGAAAAGATTAAAGTTATTGCTTTCTTTTTTTTTCTACTTCCTCATAAATCTTTCGACCCAATTGACAGAAAAATAAATCAAGTCTAAAATGAATTGGTTTTCGTCTATTAAAAAAGGAGAAAATAAAGGAAACGTCTAAGATGAAAAAAATATTATCAATTCCGTCTTCTTTCAACTACATATTACATCTCATTTTGAAAGTTTGCCGCTCGACCTAAGAAAACTGATTCTCTCAAGTACATACTCACACATAGGTAGAAAACATTTTCACTCTCTTGTAATCAACTCTTCCCAGGAAACTCACAAACACCATGTGCATTCCTTCATAGATATAATTTTCATTGGGCCACTGCTTATTATTTCATTTATTTACTAATAATATTCCCTACATATTACAATAGATTTTAAACTTACATAACAAACACTCCCCGATTTTCAATTACGTTTTGTGTTTTTATTATCAGGGAATAATGGAATATTGGAATACAAAATGCCGTTGCCATGCTCTTTGGTGCTTTAACACTTTGTAAACATGCACTGCATGTTTAATGTTGCATGTTTTTTGGTGCATGCAGATGTTTGCTATGGATAAGAAATTTTCGGCAAAGAGAAAAGGGGATGTAAAAGAAGAAATTGAAAACATCTCTGGCTTCGAGTTAGGCCATCCAGGTATTTTTTTTGTTTTTTTTTAAATAAAATAAATGCTTCATTTAATGGAGGTTCATACTGAAAGAAACCTACTTGAGAGATGTTGTGTTCCTAGATTGTCTGCAGATAAGCCTTTTGAGCGGACACTGTGGATATCTGGGTGGTCGAATAGAGAGGACTGAGAAAGATCAGAATGTAAGCTTTCCGGTTCAAAATACATATGTTCCAGCTAATGGGCAGGGGAGTGTATGAATCAGGCAGTTGGACGTCTGAGAGTCAGTTGGATTTGTGTGCCCTCAGATATAAGTGGGCTCTTAGACTCTAAATTAAAGGACTTGTGGTGTGGCTAGGGATTTTTTCTCCTTGGGCCCCCAAAATCAACAAATATTAGACCATTCCTGTTGATTTTGCAGTGTGTGTAAAAGTTCTGTGCACTTCTAGGAGGCCCACTCTTTGAGAAGGGGTTAGTTTATTGCTAATCGCCTGAGGTACCCTTACCGGAGAAGTGCCAACGTGGCTGCCCAGGCACTTTTTGCAGGTTAGAGTGCCACTCCATGGAGGCGCTGACTTCTCAATCACACTTTCCGACCCTAGTATCAAGGTTCTTGCAATGGAAGGGAACTAAGTTTTATTTTTATCTATTTATTTTTTTTATGGGCAAAAATCGCATTTTGCAAGTTTGTTGCTCAACCTAAGAAAACGAGTATCATCGTTAGCTCCAAAAGGAAGATAAAAATTGTTAACAGTTTTTTTTATTTTTTAAACTGGAGTTGTGATTTTATTTGGATAAAAAAAATCCCCTCGTTGTAAAACTGACTGAATCGATCAGCAATAACATGAAAAGAAACTGGAATCTTAGGAAGATTGCCATCATTTCAGTAATTATAGGAACAAGCGAATTTATAAAAAAAAGTTGGGGGCTTATTCAAATTGGCACTTATGGCAGCAATTAAAAGTAAAGAAAATACAGAAAAGTCTGTTTGATGTACGTACCAGTCACGGAACGAAGATGAAATATTAAAAAAATCACGTAATTTGATCAAAGAGTTTTTATTTTATTTTATTTTTTTTAAATTCAACCAAATAAAATTTTATTCCGTGTCAATGCGGGGGGGGGGGGAAGGGCAGCGTCCATGAAAGAAATCAAGGGCAGACAACCGACTTTCAATTTTTTTGTTTTTTGGATAATGTCAGAAAAACAACCGAAACGTATGATTTAAAATAAACCAATTTATTAACATAACGTGTATTTTTCCATTTTTTTTTTTCAGAACATAATATTTTCAAATCATGAAAACATTTTTTCTAGAAGTGTCATTTTATATAAGTTAAAAACAAAATCTGCAGAATATTAAAATGGCTTTGACCTTCACTTATCAATAAAAAACGGCAAATTTGTTTTTTGTTTTTTTGTTTTTTTTGTTTAAAAAAAAAACTACTTGATCAACTTTTGTGATTTTTGGAATATACCTTCTTCATTCCGTGACAAGTAGGTACACGATAAAAGTACTTCTTCATTTTTGTTTATCACCATAAGTGCCAATCTGAATAAGCACCAAAATGTTTTTTAATTACCTGGCAATTATACCCGGTGAACCAAGTGCGAGAGAGATACAAACAATTGCATTTAAAGGGATGATCAGAATCTTAAAAAGATCTCTCGGTTGGAATGTTATGGTTTTTGTTTGGAAGGAGAACTCCTTTGTTAGAGCACTGACTAAATCAAACAACTACTTTGGACCAGCCGGCAAAACGTGTGGGACGATCACGATATGTGCAGTGGATGTACACGCGCATGTTCATACTATGCTGGGTTAAACAGAGATTTGAGAGGAACGATAATGAAATACCAAGGTTTTACGTAAAACATGAAGAGAAACTGGAATCTTAGGAAGATCTTCATCATGCCAGTAATTATAGGAGCAGCCGGATTCATAAAAGAATTTCAAAAATTACCTGGCAAATATATTATATCTAGTGAGCCAAGTGCAAGAGAGATACAAACAATTGCATTTAAAGGGATGATTAGAAACTTAAAAAGGTCTCTCGGTTGGAATATATGAGATAGTGGGTGAATGACTGGCATGCTCCATCCCCAACTAGAACAAAATAAGAAAATTGAAAAAAAAAAAAAAACAATGGCGATGCACTTGCTTATACGAAAAATGGTGCATCTTCTTCAAGTGGCGTTGCCTCTAGTAACAGCACTAAACTGGATACTCCACCAGACTAAATGAATTCTTGTTATGGAATCACGCAAGACAAGGAGACCAAAAGGAAGGTGTACTTGAAAGAGGGAAAATAATGATCTTTATTTCTCTACTAACTCAACGTTTGAGAAGTGGAGAACTTTAATCGAACAAATTTCATTTTGTGGTCACTTCTGGTCATTAAACTGTCTCTTAAGTAAACATATCCAAAAATTACAGAAAAACGATAAGGTAAAAATAGTATTATTTGTGAAAAACAGTTTTGATACGGGTAAAAGCAGTTCCAAGAAGATTACATGCTGGGTCGGACATATTGGGTCACATGACATAAGCAAAGGGGAAGTAACTCAGTTGAATGTATAGTAGCCAGCATTTATTCAGAAAACTAAAATAAACTTAACATATATATTTAATTTGTGATTTAAAAAAAACAACTTTTTTTTAACTGTTTGAATTTTTAATTGCTTTTATAAAAAAAACTAGCTTGGTGCCCGGCATTGTGCAGGTGTTTGGAGGTGTGCGTTGAGCAAAAAAAAAAAAAAAAAAAAAAAAAAAAAAAAAGATGCGGAGTAGACAGGCAGGCTAGAACCCGTACCACACAGGAAGAATGTGAAAAAAAAAAAAAACGTGACATTGCAATACCGGAAGTGACGAAGGTTTAAATTAAGGCTGGACAATCGAAAAGAGGGGATGACTTTCGAAAATATCGACAACGAAAAAAGCGATCCCTCCCGGTAGAAAAGTGCCCAGTTGAGGATAAAGGAATTAATGTTTTGGGCCAATTTTTCGATATTTGTTGTCTGAAGGGTCGAGCTTCAAAATGATACAGATCTTGTGAAAATCCATCGCCTCTGTCGAAAGTTTTTGTGAGACATACAAACATACATACATACATTTAAACAAACAGGTGAGATTTATATTACAGACTAGCGGGGGGGGGTACCCGGCGTTGCCTGGGTATTTTGAGGTGTGTGTGTTAAAAAAAAAATGTTGGCCGGGTGTTTGGAGGTGTAAAAGAAGTTTTAGTAGCAAGGTAGGATTGAACCCTGAAGGCTTGATGTGAAGGTGGAAAGGAAAGGCAAAAAAGACAGACATCTAACCATCTCGGCCACGAGGGGAGAGGAATTGATAAGCGTATTAAGTTAACGTTTATAAAATGAAATATACAGGTGCAAGGAAGTGGCGTGATGTTTGGCCTAGTTTTGTGCTGCAAGCCAGTTACTGTTTTCCCTGCTCCATCATTCGCTTTTCGAAGATGCAGCGATCGAAAATATCTGGTAAAAGTCGGGCAAATTAAATACACACGCGACCCCCATTGTTAAGTCGTAGATATTATCATTTAAACGTGATATAAAAAGTTTTAAGAAGGAGCGAACCCCCCTCTCCAGAGAAGGCTGACGAAAAAAGCCTTTTGCAGACATACACAAAAAGCGAACATATATACATGCACACATTTTGCCTTTTATATATATAGACTAGTGGGGGTACCCGGTGTTGCTCGGATGTTTGGAGGTGTGCTTTTGGGTAAATCCAAACAAAAGAATTGTTGCCCGAGTGTTTGTGTCGAGGGGGGGGGGGGTAAAAAAAAGGTTTTGTTAGGTAAGTAGGAAGAATCGAACCCGAAGCCTTGAGGCGAAGTTGGAAAATAAAGTGTGAAAAAAAACGTGCGACATTACCAATGGGCCAACAAGAAGTAGTAACGGTAAGATGTTTGAATTTATTTAAGTATTAAGAATTGGCAGGTGCCCATACTTAAGGACTTAATGATGTCAAATTTCACCGCGGGGCAGTATTTTATTTACTGCGGGGCAGCTTTTTTTTTTGTTTTATTATACGAAAAAGTTGAATCCATACGCGGCGATCGAAAAATGTGGAATATTTACCTTTTCAAAGTCGGGCAAGTTAAATACACACACGACCTCTGTTATTATCGCGTAGATATTATCATTTAGATGTGATATAAAAAGTTTTAAGAAGGAGCGACTCCCACGAGAAGGTCGAGAAAAAAACGCTCTTGCGGACATACATGAAAATGCACACACACACACACACACAAATTTTTCACATTTTCGCTTTTATATATATACTAGCAGGAGGTACCCGGCGTTGCCTGGGTGTTTAGAGGTGTGTGTGCTCGGGCGGGGTTTTAATCAAAACATAAGAATAAGCAAAGTAAATATTTTAAAACTTAAAAAAAACACAAAAAAAACTAACGTAAGGCAAGCGAACAATGTTAAATGTAAAAATCGGAAAAATAAAAAAAGAAACCGCGAAAAAGAAAAAAGAAAAATGAAAAACGAACGTTAAAACTCCTTTCAAAAATCTGAAAAATAAAAACAAACAAAAAAATAACGCCCTGGGGAGTACCCGTCGTTGCTGGGTGTTTGTAGGTGTGTGTGCTCGAGCGGAGGTGGGGGGTGGGGTGTTAATCAAAACATAAGAATAAGCGAAGTAAAAAAAACTAACATAAGGCAAACGAACGATGTTAAATGTAAAAATGGGAAAAACAAAAAAAAGAAAACGCGAAACAGAAAAACGAACGTTAAAAATTAAAAAAAAAAAAAAAAACACGTGAAAAATGGCTTAAATAACCCTGCTCCAATATTAAAATTTAAAAACTCGAAAAAAAGAAAAGATCCCACACCACGATTCAAACCCAAAACCTTTAGATAATGAGGCCACGCTCTAAGCAACTGAGCTAAGACGACGTTGACAAAATTGTGTCGCTTTTTTAAATATTTAAAGTAAATCATGTTCCGAGGTCGTATGACGCATGCGTAGAAGCGAACTCGTCATGAGAGGACGGGTTTTGCTGATCCCCCCCCCTGTAGAAAACTGCTGATTTCAGGGTGAAGGAATTAACGTTTTTGGCCAATTTTTCGATATTTGTCAGGCGAAGGTTGGAGGTTTAAAATTATTCCGATCTGGCAAAAATCCGTGACCCGTGTCGAAAGTTTTTGCGAGACATACAAACACACATACACACATACAAACAAACATACATACATACACACATGTTCGCTTTTATATTTATAGATAGAAGCTAACTGATTAAATTTGTGAGAAATTGAAAACTTGATTACCTCCCTTGTTAACTCTCCAATTCAAATCGCTAGATTTTACTAATGTCTTTTTCTTTTTTTTTTTTGTAAATAATTATTTTTCTACCTCATCGTTTTCTGTATTTTTTGGATATGTTACTATTTGCGACATGAGATTTACATAGGTACCATTTGTTTTACTTGGAATTCAATTTTTTCTTTCGTTATTTTAATATAGTAGCACTCATTTTTTTTTTTTCTCTTGTTTTTTGCATTATTTTATAGATTTAGATTTAATAGGATTAGATTTTAAAGCCGGAGTTAGATATTATCCGAACCAAGCGATCATCACAGTTATCAGAGAGCACGAAGATCATCTGAGTGACGTTATGAATAATTCTGCACTTGGCCATTGATTGAAAATTCTTGAGAACAATAAATTCATCGAGTATCATCCGCGGAGGAAATCCATCAACGAAGTAATAAAATTAAAATCAATGCACCACAAGAGAACACGTCTCTTGGTTGTTCTTTTCCCATTATTTTGCAAAAATCAATAATTCCAACGCCATTGGTCTTTGGTGGAAGACATTTTGAATGCTATACATTTCCATTCGCCCACCCTCTTCTACGCATTGTCTATTTGTTTCCTCTTTTCCGAACATTGTTGCCTCCAATTCCTTCGAGCTGTTTCTCTTTCGTCTGTCTTCCTACTTTCTTCTCTATTGTCTTCTTTATTCTACCGATTAATCTTCCAAAAACTCTCTTCTACGTCACTTCCGGCTTCTCAACTCTCTCTCTCTCTCTCTCTCTCTCCTTCTCTCTCCCTTTCCCTCTCTTCCTCCGCTTTGTTCTCTTTTCTTTTCCTAACTCTCTCTTCTCTATCCTCTCTTCCCAACTTTCTCTTTTCTCTTCCCAATTCTCTCTGTCTTTCCCCTTTTCTTTCTTTTAAACCATTTTCTTTTCCCAACTCTCTCTCTCTCCCCTTTCTTCTCTCCTCAACTCTCTTTTTCCCTTTTTTCTTTTCTCTCCCCAACTCCCTTCCTCTCCTCTTTCACTTTTCTCTTCCCAACTCTCTCTCTCCTTTCCTATATCCTCAACTCTCTTTCCTCCCTTTTCTTTCTTTTCTCTTCCCAATTCTCTCTCCCCTTTGCTCTCTCCACAACCTCCTATCTCCCCTTTCTTTTCTCTTCCCAACTCTCTCTCTCTCCTTTTTCCTATCTCCTCAACTCTCTTTATCATCTTTTATTTCTTTTCTCTTCCCAACTCTCTTTCACTCCCCTTCTCTCTCTCTCTCTCTCTCTCTCTCTCTCTCTCCTTTGTTCGCTTTACTTTGCGAATTAATCTTCTAAAAACTCTTCTTGAATTGGAAGCCATGTTTCCAGAAGAGTTTCTGATGAGTAGTTATTCTATACAAGTCTTGGAGATGAAGAATTTTCAGTGGGTCGCTGTTCTGCACAAATTCTGGACTTTATAATTTCTCAAGCAAAGAGTAAAAGATCCTTCTCGAGAAAATTATGTGCTAAAAGATTTAATTTTTATGGAGCAATTCTGGTTTCTGATTGGTTGATAACAGAACGTGAATTAATTTGATTCGTCAGTTCCTATTGGCAGCGTCTATAAATAGGATCTCCCAACTTTCAGGGGGAATACCCCATCATGTATCAAAAATATTGCAACAACGCTCATTGCGTCACTTCCGTCTTCTTAATGCTTTCTTTTCACAACTCTCTCTCTCCTTTTCTTTCTTTTCAACTATTTCCTCTCTTCTCAACCGCCCCTCTCCCTTTTCCTCTCACGTCAATTCTCTCCCTTCTCTTTGTTCTCCCACCCCCAACTCTCTCTCTCTTTCCTCTTTTCTATCCTTTCAACTCTCTCTCTCTCTCTCTTTCCACTTTTTCCTTTTTTCTTTTCCCAACTCTCTCTCTCTCTCTTTCCACTTTTTCCAACTCTCTCCTCTTTCTCTCTTTTCTCTTCCAAACTCTCTTTTTCTCCTATACTTTTTTCAACTATTTCCTCTTCTTTCTTTTCCCAACACTCCTCTTACCTTTCCTCTCTTTTCTTTCTTCCCAGCTCTATCTCTCCTTTTTCTTTCTTTTCTCTTGCCAACTCTCTCCTTTCCTCTCTTCCCAATTGTCTCCACTTTCTCTCCTTTCACTTTCCAACACTCTTCCTTACCTTTTCTCTCTTTTCTTTCTTCCCAACTCTCTCTCTCTCTCTCTATCTCTCTCTCTTTCCCTCTCTTCTCTTTCTTTCCAATTCTTTTCTCTCTTCCCAACTCTCCTTTTCTTTCATCTCGTTTCTCTTCCCAACTCTCTCTCTCTCTCTCCCTTGTTCTTTCCTGGTACTATCCGATCAGGCTGTCTGAAGATATTGGCTTCCTGAGACGAAATGCACCTAACATTGATGTTTTTGTTTTTCTATTTTCTTTTTGCAAAACTTACACCTTTTCCCCCTTTTTCTTTTTCCCCTTTCTCTTTCTATCTCCCCTACTTCCTAGCTGGTTTCCTAACTTAAAATGTACCAAACATTCTGTAACCCTTTTTCCTCTGCCATTGCAGAACTCATTCATGTTCTGCAGGGCAGAGACAAAAACGTTAAAATCCACTATAAAACAACCAAATCAAACACTACAAACTAACGATTGAAGATACAAAGAGCTTAAAGAATAAACACTTTCTACAAAATAACTGGATTCGACATGAAATAACTCTTTCCTCTCTTTTCAACTCTTTCTTTCCTCTTTTCAACTCCCTCTTTCGTTCCTCTTTTCTTTCTTCCCAACTCTTTCTTTTCCACTTTTTCTCCCTTCCATCTTCCTAGTTCGCTCTTCTATCTTCCCAGCTCTCACATAAGAGCTGACTTTTTTTTTTTTATATATATTTTTTATTTTTTTGTTATATCATTCGTATATATAATGGGCAGAAGAGCAGAGCTTAACACAAAGACTTACAAATGATAATTGATGCCTCTCTCAGTATTATATGGTAAGAATCAAGGGTAAGTGGCGCAATCCTAAGAATAGAGTGGCACTCTTCCATACACCTTTAAAATAATATGAGCGTCCGAGTGTTTTATCTACAGACGACCAAGAACCTGGATTCACTCTAGGATATATGTTACATATGTGTAATTCTTTATAACAAAGGTTTATTCAAAAACAGAGATACTTACATAAAACATCAGAGCGAATGTTCACTCATGTACACGTGTGAAAGTGAGAGAGAGAGAGGGGGGTGAGAAAAATAAAGAAAATGAGAGAGGGAGAGAAATAGAGAAAGAAAGAGGGGGGTAGAGATCACTTATTTCGTTACACATAGCCACATTGATCGCCTCCAACCTCACAGGAACTCCTCGAGCAACGTGTTTTACTTCCGCTTGCTTAAGTTGTCATCCAAAAAGAGACAGATTCCCATCCTCAACCGGACGTCACATGGTTTCATTGACTCCCGTTTTATTGTCATTTCTGACCATTAAGGTGTCACCTTGGATCGAAACATGGTCTTCACTATGTAACAGGGTAACAGTAATTAATCAAAAAGGAGCCTTTGGTTCGATCTCGACTATGGTCAACCACTTTAATTTTTACTTTCATAAGGAGAGAGGAAGGGGAACTTCGACTGGAGTCACCTCAATTTTAAGGTGTCACTCAAACTCTTCCATCCAAATATAGCATTTGCTATCTACCAAGATTAGCCCAGCAAGCTTCTATCTTTTCACCACCAAAACTCTGCTCCCCACTTGGCCCCAGTTGATATGAATGGTTTTAGTCTCAAAGAAGCACTTTGATTCGATAAGCTGACTTTCATTCTTGACCTAAAGTAGAAGACTTACATCAAATCAGTTTTTAAGGTTGCTGGGAAAATGGTTGTGTCATTCTATCACTTCACAAAGTATCGCAATCTGTATAAGAGCCAAGTACATCCTAAAATGGAATACTGTTGCAACATAAGGGGGAGGAGCTGCTCGAAGCATCCGATCCTGCCTTGACAGAGTTCAAAATCGGCTTCATAATCTAGTAGGTAATCCCCTTTTCTCCTCCCTGCAACTTCTTTCCCACAGAAGAGACGTTACGATCCTGGTTTTGCTCTCGCGTTATTTTGATGGCAGGTGCTCCTTGGAACTCCAATCTATCGTCCCCCTTAGCTAAACTTTCACAAAAAGTATGTGTCTAGCTACAACCACTATCAACAATTCCCCTCACTCTCCATCTGCACGTAAATCTAGACGCAAGTTACACGAACAAAGCTTCTTTCCTAGAACTGCCTGCCTGTGGAACTGTTCTGTTAACCTGCTTTCCAGCTAACTAAAACATGATCGTCTTCAAGTCCATTATAAACAAATTCTCGAGTCATTCTCTTAAATAGTAAAATTCTACCGAATTTCCATCACCATACACTCATTAACCCCCCCCCCTCCATCTTTGAGTGGTTCTCGAGTCTTGATAAGCAGTGACCCTTTGCAAAAAAAAACAAAAAACAAAGTAAGTTACAGGTCATCTATTAGATTTTATGCATCTCTGATCGCTGGAGCAGTGCACTGTCTGTTTTTTTGTTTGTTTTTTTTTTGCACAGTGGTCACCACTTATCAAGGCCCGGAAGCCACTCAGGGATAAGGGTTATTGCAAGTACATTACGTTAGTGTGGAGATTTGATGAAGTGTTTACTTAAGGGGGCGGTTCATTAGGAATTTTTTAACGTTGGACTTGAACACATCCAAGTTTTAGTCAGGTGGGAAGCAGGTAGACGGAACAGAGTTTCACAGGCGTGCAGTTCTAAGAAAGAAGCTTTGTTCATGGAATCCATGTTTTGATTTAGGCACAGATAAAGAGTGGGGGAAATTTTTCACAGTGGATTCGGCTAGACGGGTGTTTTTCGTGAAAGATTGGCGAGGGAGGGGACCAGAGATTGGAGTTCAGACGAGCACCTGCCATGGAAATAACGATAAAACAAGGATAGGCTCGCAACGTCTCTTCTGTGGGAGAGAGGTTGCAAGGTAGAGAAAAGGGCATCCCCCACTAAGCTACGAAGTCTATTTTGTACTCTGTCTTATCAGTGTTATATTTTCATTTGCCCATTATACACTCATGTCGTCATTTTGAATGCAGGTTCTTGTTCGTTTATAGATAAAACACTCGCACAGTGATGCTAGTTTATTAGAAGTTTTAACAATACAGGTAACTGGAACCATTCATAATCTCAGACCGGAGTGATACAAAGACTTAAACATGCGGACTATCACATCAGAAAGAGAGAGAGAGAGAGAGAGAGAGAGAGAGAGAGAGAGAGAGAGAGAGACAGACAGACAGACAGACAGACAGACAGACAGAGACAGAGAGAGAGAGGAAGAGAGAGAGAGAGACAGACAGACAGAGACAGAGAGAGAGAGAGGAAGAGAGAGAGAGAAAGAAAGAGAGAGGGCGATAGATAACGAAATAGTGTCATAATATATATCATAGCAACGTTACCGAAACCCCCCCCCCGCACCTCACCCTCACTAGGGATCCGCAGGGAACGGCAATGTTTTACTTCCGCTTGCTTAAGTTGTCAGTCAAAACGAGACAGAACCCTGTCGGAAGTCACGGGGTTTCATTGAGGGGGTGGTGTGTGGAGATGTCATTTGAGAGGTAGGCTCCTGATAATTCATGAGGCTGTTTGTAATAATTGCATGTATTGAACATTGAAAAAGATATTTTGCCTTCTGGAAAATAATAATGACACAGTTTCCCCAATTCTTTCTCTAATTAAATAGACACAGGAAAGACTACATGAAGGTTGTTAACCTCTATAATGAAAATGGTGCTATTGTAAACATGCACTAAAAGGCATTCTTAGTGGGTAACATATTTGGTGGCGAATTCAAGTAGCAGACATGCTACCGATGAGAGATATCTAGCTAAGAGAACGGAGATAGGCACGGAAAAATTGAAAATATCTCTAATTTGGAATCCGGTCACCCGGAATTTTATTTTTCTTCTATATTAATAAAACGGTAGATGTGTATATATATGTATGTGTAAAAATATTTAACCGATAAACTCTTAAACTACATAACACTGCAATTAGCAGGAAATAGTAATTATACACCAAGAATGGCTTATAACAAGTAAAATTTTTGTTTGGCTGGGTGAACAATGCATACACAAATATGTCAACAAGTTGAAATGCAAAATGTTCAACTCAATTTGTCAACATATTTCCATTATTTTTTAACATGCGCAAATTCATTTATAGCTTGAAGCAGTTTAATTTTAAATCTTTCTTATCTGTCAATAGTTCAAACAGTAGTGTATGTGGCCGGTGCGCTAAATGTTTTAATTTAGATTCGAGCTTGTGTCACCCAAGTCATATTTTTTTTTGTTTTTACTTTCAAAATCAGTGTTATTCAAGACAGAATTGACTTCATCTATAATATAAATCTCAATGTTTAACTGTATGTATGTATGAATGAATGTATGTATGTATGTTTGTATGTCTGCCTTACACTTTCGACAGAGATGACGGATTTTCACGAGATCTGTATCGTTTTGAAGATCGACCCTTCGGACGACAAATATGGAAAAATTGGCCAAAAACATTAACTCCTTCACTCTAAACTGAGCGGTTTTCTGCAGGGAGAGTCGGTTTTTTCGCTGACATTTTTTGCAACTCATTCAATCCTCGCTTCCACAACATTGTATAAAAGGCGTTATTTTGACCGTCCGTGACATCACAACCATGGTAGGCACATCGGTAATACCGTTTATGTTTGTTTTTGACCCCTTTTTCCTATGGCGCGTTACAGGTTCAAGCCTGCTTAATACTCCTATTTTTTTTTTGCGCTCGCAATTTTCCTTTTTTCTTTCTTTTTTTTTTTTTTTTTTTTGCTCAAGCAACACCCTTACACAGACCTCCACTTTCTTTTTTGCCTTTGCGTCACGGGTTCGAGCCTGCCTGCCTGCCTGTCTACTACAATTTTTTTTTTTGTTCAACACACACCTCCAAACATCTGGGCAACGCCGGGTACCCAGACTAGTAATGATAATATATACGAAATATGCATGAATTAAAATATATTTAAACGTATTTTATGACTGGGCAGGGCCAGGCGCTCCTCCTCCTAATCGAAAATAAAGTGTCTCTTTAAACGTGGACTCATACTCCTGACCGCTAAAGTGTCACTCAAACCCTTTAAACTAAACAAGTTCCTCACTATATAAAAGGGGTAACATTACTAATCAAAAGGGAGTCTTCAGGTCGCTCTTGGCTATGGTCGACCACTTTACTTTTGCAAAGAGTGAGGAAGAAATAGCAACTCTGGCTGCCACATTATGACCGCCTGTACAACTAGATACCACTAACTACTTTAGAGAAACGAACAGCTAGTTCTGTTGATGTAAAATATCTTTGACAATCGAAGATACACCTCACGCTATGCTACAAAATTAGCAACTTGCCGTCAATGAATGGTTTACAATAGGTACAGCGACAATAATGCTGAGATCAGCATTTTATGCATGCATGCAACCCCGCTGTTTTAACAGCGTAGGTGACCACAGCACTCCAAATTGTATAACCATGGTAATCTCGGGAATACAAGTAAAGACAGTAGTTTCCCGGTGCTTCCAGTCTTGATTTGGGACGAGTGTATCATGAGATAAATGCGCCCCTAAATACCAATCTGGGAATTTTTATGACTCAGCGTGGTACAGACAGTATCTAGCCTTCCCAAATGGTCAAACATCCAGGCTCATTGTTGCTTAACTTTGGTGATCTGGCAAGAATCAGTATGTAAATGTGATTTTTTTTTGTTTTTTTAAACTTTTACAAGGGAATCACCACTTATCAAGGCCCAGAAGTCACTCGGAAATAAGGGTTAAAGAGTGTACAGCGGTAAAAAGGACACTATCATAGTTATTGTTAGAAGTGTAAATTTGGTAAATGGGATTACTTCATGGGAACGGCTCATCAAGAACTTGTTTACATTGGACTTGAAGACGACCATATTGTAGTCAGCTGGAAAGCAAGTAAACGAAAGAGATTTCCACAGGTGTGCAGTTTTAAGAAAGAAGCTTTGTTCATGGCATCTACGTTTAGGTTTAGACACAGATAAAGAGCTGGGGAAAATATTGATAGTGTTTTCAGCCAAACAAGTGTTTCTCGTGAATGTTTGGTGAGGGGGGGGCCATAGATTGGAGCTTAAACGAGATTTTATATAATAACTAATTTTAGCATGGACAGTAAAACAAACACCTCCAATATTTTGTATAATCAGCAAACAGGACCATCTTAAAATATATAAAAAGAAGCTCATGTACTTCAGGTGGAGAAACTCTATAGGCAATAAATGGGTACTTATATAGAATAAGGATCGTGCTATCGTCAGAATTTTCAGTGATGATCAGTCATAGCCGAAGTCAGTTATTGTATAATTATATAAGAGGATGGCATTATAACGTTGACACACCGGTTCCCGTCAGATCACCGAAGTTAAACAACGTTGAGCCTGGCTAGTACCAGATGGGTGACCGTTTGGGAATTCTAGGTGCTGTATGTGCTCTCCGCTTATCTCAGCATTGCCACTGGTATTTAACAATGCTGACTCTGGGGAGATGTGGTCGGAGATTGCACAACTCTTGCCACAAAAATTCACACGCAGGCACCCTTATACTGGATATCCATTATCTGTCATGACTGAAGGAAGCTACAAAAAAGAGGATGATTCAACAAGAACTTGTTTACATTAGAATTGAAAACGTCCATGTTATAGTCAGATGGGAAGCAACTCACAGTATTATGTTCCACAGATGAACAGTTCTAGGAAAGAAACTCTACTCATGGAATTTAGTTTTAGGCGTGGATAGAGAGTGAGAAAAATTGTGGACAGTTGTTGCAGCTAGATGAGTAATTTCGTTCACCTCTTTCTTTAGACCCCCTCCCTCCAGTCTTTTATCTACTTGCCACTACTCCTCAATCATTTTTACTTCTCCTCCTTCCATTTATCTTTCATTCAGTCTTCACATCTCCTGCCCTTCATTTTTCCACTGCTGCCACCACCTCTTTAGAATTATCTCTAACTTCCCCCTTTTATAATACCTCTGCCCCGCCTGCCTCACTTTTGCAATTCCGATTTACTTGTCAAGAAGATTACACAACGATAAAATCAAGTCAGCTTGAATTATTTGTTATCTAGGAAATTAGAAAAGAAAAAAAATATATATATATAACAAACAAACAAGATACTGTTCAAACTTCCTCCCATCCTCGTCTCTAAATCTCACCGTAACATTCCACACTTTCAATTCCGGCTTTATTTATGAACAAAAAGGGAGATAATCCAGCAGAGGTAGCAAAAAGAAAGGAAAGGAGGAAGAAGAAGAAGAAGAAGAAGAAGAAGAAGAAGAAGAAGAATGTGCCAGTAAGTAATTTCCTCATCCGCACCTCATCACATGTCCAAAAGCACTTCCTATCGGTACCACCATTACCGGAAGTTACTTGTTTGATTCCCTCATAACAAATCAAAATCAAAGTTCACAAGGTTTCAGTCGTGTTTTCATTCGATGATGCTCGGGATCATATTTTGTACCTGAAAACAAGTATTTCCCCATTATTATTCGTTAACAAAGAATAACAGATGGACATTTCTACCAAGTCATGGTTGACAGGTTACAGGCTGTCGAGATAAAGTACTCCTTACTACCTACTGTCTGAGTTCATCATTTTTGTGATGCCATTCATTTTGCTCGGTTATCCCTCGGTTTTATTTTGATGACGTCATCCATAGTGCATAAGAACAAACAACATCAACGTGGTTTTATAGTGATATAAATATGCTAGATAATCTTATCTAATTGCCCGGAGATCTTTACTTTCGTTTTGACCCTCCCTCGTCTACCTAAACTTTTCTATGAAGTCTGCTATAACGCCATATATGACGTAGTGAACAAACAAACAGACACGAATACGGCTTTATTATAATAGATACATATAACATTTAGAATGGCCTACTAAATGCAGTTACGTTTCAGCAACCCTATGCTTCGTCAGAGCCAAAAAGAGTGCTGAAACTAATTGCATTTCTCTATTCTAAATAAATAGTTATAAAGTTATACTTAGTATATTGAGCACTTTTTTTATATTATTTGTTTTAAGTTCAATTTATCAATATATATATATATATATATATATATTGGTATATTTAGGCAGCATTTGTTCATTTAAACAAACATTATTAAATACAACGGAGATACTTTGCTGTATAATTCATTGTTTTTCATTTTTTCGATCGTCCGTATAATCTTTTTTATATCAAAATCGAAAAATATTAACGAAAGTTCCATAGTTATCAGGAGCGCTTTCGATTCGACCGTGAATCATCTTCAGATGTTGATGAGGTGAAAGTGAAAATTGTATCAAATAATATACTTTTAACCTTCCATCACTCGATGCAATGTATTGCTTGTTTTACTTTTCACGAAAGAGCACGAACATGCGAAGCTGAAAATGGACAACATTTAAAAGACATAATTTTTCATAAATAAAGATTTGAATTTTGCATTTTTTTTTAAATTTCCCAATGTCTTAGTCAGATAGTGTTAAAACTACAGGAAGATATCATGAAAAATAAAGAATCTATTCAAATTACAAACCCTTGAGTTTTTGGACACCCTGTACTTCCCGAATTTCCTAAGAAGGAAACGCTAATAATGAATTTAATTATCGCTAAAAAGTAATATATATATATATATATATATATATATATATATATATATATATATATATATATATATATATATTAGTGATCGGACGATTCCAATATTTTTCCCGATTCCGATACAATTACCGATTCTGATTCTTTATAAATCTCTAAATATTTGCCTATACACGTGCTGTTTTGTTCTGATTACTGTAAAAATGCATCATAAATGTGCATGTATTTTCTTAAAAACGTAAAAACACAATTGTGAGGGGGTGATTTAGAGATTTTAGTCTTATTGGAAGTTTAAGTCAATAAATATTTATTTTATTATTACTACAAGCAGTGGAAAATGTTTCTTGAACCAAAATCAAATAAAAAAGATAATTAAATGGAATCGGTTTTGGAATCAGAAAATAGGCAAAATTTTTCTGATTCCGATACCCCAAAAAGCTCTGATTTCTCTGATTCTGATTAATCGTCCCAGCACTTTATATATATATATATATATATATACCACAATCAGCCGGCCACCGAGGTGTGACCGACAGACGTGTTATAGTAAATGTCTTAAAGCGGTCCCATGAAGACATGAAGATGGGCCAGTCATTAGGGTCTGAGTAACAAGAAGAAAATCATACCTGAGATGTTGGATCTGGGTGTGGCTCCTTTCTTTTCTCAAGATGATCTCTTCACCCTGATGGCATTCTGGTGGGAATCTTCATCTCTTTGTCCTCAGGGCCGCCTTTCGACTTCAGACATTTATGAAGGTCTTCATGGCAGACACAAGAAAAATGACACGCGACACAATTGTAATATACAAAGGTATAACTAACTATTTTATTTTACATTAGAGATACAATATATATTACAAAAAAAAACAATTTACAATTAATTTTTACAATAGGCTTTTCAAAGCTAACTAACCTACCCTAACTAGTGTTGAGGGAGGGGGGTGGCCCCCCCTCATTTACGGAGAGACAGTCTATGCGTCTTCACATCATGGTGGTCGTGCAGGAAAGAGACAGAAAGATAGCAAGGGGATTATGGGAAGGAATTTCTTTGTATCTCTACGCTCATGGACAAATTACCACCCGTCCATGCTGCAGAGTGTGTTAGAAACAGTGGCACAAGGAAATAGTGCCACATCCCTCCCTATGCTATCCGAAATTTATGAGTATTCATAAATTTCAGAAGTCCCTAATTTTCCGTGAATGGTGCGTCAACCGGCCGTCAGCAATCAATGTCCCCATGCTCTACGTTCCATCAGGAACTCAGTGAAGCAAGTTATTTTTTCCACCAGGCTCCTGGTAGACTGGTATACTGCTTCAAATACCAGAGAGGGTAATCATCCTCGCCCTCCATCGAGGCAATGACCTCACGATTTCAGTTACTGGATTTACACTTTGTTAAGCAACCAGTATAATATTTTTTTAACAAAGCCGGATTTTACGTGAGTTCATCACGCCGACCTATACGTAGTTGACTAAGCCGGATTCTACGTGAGTTTATCACGCTGGCCTATACGTATTTGACTAAGCCGGATTCTACGTGAGTTTATCACGCCGACCTATACGTATTTCACTAAGCCGGATTCTACGTGAGTTTATCACGCCGACCTATACGTATTTCACTAAGCCGGATTCTACGTGAGTTTATCACGCCGACCTATACGTATTTCACTAAGCCGGATTCTACGTGAGTTTATCACGCCGACCTATACGTATTTCACTAAGCCGGATTCTACGTGAGTTTATCACGCCGACCTATACGTATTTCACTAAGCCGGATTCTACGTGAGTTTATCACGCCGACCTATACGTATTTCACTAAGCCGGATTTTATGTGAGTCTATCACGCCGACCTATACGTTTTTTTAATTTAGTCTGCATAACATTATTTCCGTAACTGGATTTACGCTCCCTTTAGCAACCAGTATAATGTATTTTAACCAAGTCGGAGTTACGTGACCTCATCACGCCGTCCTATATGTATTCCAAGTTATTACTTCAGTTACTGGACTTACGCTCTCTTCAGCAACCAGTATAATGTATTTTAGATAAGTCGGGGTTACGTGACCTCATCACGCCGACCTATATGGATTTTAGTAAAACCTCGGTCTTCAGAGGATCTAATCCAATTAATTCTGTTAGAGCAAGGAGTCTGCCGCCGAGCGACCAATAAAAACTATCCACCACGGAATATTTATTAATTATATAAAGAATTAATTAAGAAGGGCACTCAGCTTTCATGAGTTAGAATACTCAATTAGGGGGAAAAAAATTCCAAAAATAAACAATTCAGAAACCTGGTATACATTAAATCAATGAAATAGGGTGTTAACAATTTTTTCTTAAAAAGAAAACATTTTTAAAAAATCATTTCAGAGCACCTCGGTCACAATTAGAATTTGTTTACACAATGCAAACGCATTTCAGTTATTACATTCATAATTAACTTTTTCCCAAATTTCAGGGTACATTTAAAAAGTATGTGTATTTTTTCAAAACTTGATTTACAAAAGATCATTAAAATTTAATTCCAAAATTTAAAAATTATTTCAAGTATTTTGGTTCATCGTTAAAATCAATTTATGTTAGTTAACTTCTTTCCAAAGTAATTCATTTATTATTATAAAAACCAATCTTCTCAAAAGGTCATAAACTTCGAATAGACCCATTTTTCGTAATACAATTCAAAAATTATTCCAAACATTTGGTTCATTATTAAAATTAATCTTCCGAAAAGATCATAGACAATTCATTTTGAATCAATTCACCCTTCACAATGAGATTCAGAAACATCCCAAATTTTTCATTTCGTAATTATTATTTTTAAAATTCAGTGTACATTTAAAGTTATTTAATTGATTCTTAAAAATCATTTCTTCTTATAGGTCATTATCAAGGTCATTTCGAATTCAGAAACATTTCACGTTAATTAACTTTATTTTCCAAAGTAATTATTTTATCATTTAAAAGCAATTCTTTTCCTAAACTCACTCACAAGGATTATTTCGAATTAATAAACTCCCGCCACACCTGGGAGTCACATTAGTTAACGACCAGTTCTGTATAGTTAACAGCTCGAAAAAATTAAAGTTTCAATTAAAGAGAGATCTTTCTAGACTGAGGAAATCTTTTTTTTTTCTTAATAATTAATTCAATTTTACGTATATACTCCTCAGTCAATATTTCAGGGACCCCTATCATACGGTCCAATTTCAAATAAACCTTCAATTAAAGAATTTGCTCGAATAATTCTTCCTTAAAATCATCTAGAGTTCAGGAAAATCTCTTTCGTTAGTCAAACAATATTTCCTTAGAAATTATTAAAAATTCAGAGAATATTCGAAATGTAATAGCGTAATTTTTCTTTAAGAAAAACTATGAACACTTCAGAGAACTCTTAAAAAATTAACGTAATCATGTAACAGTTGGCTTTTCCAAACACTCGAAGACTTCAAAAAAGTACTTTAAGTGCTGTTTGAATAATCGTCTCAGTTTTTATTTTTAATAAAAACCAATTGAAGACATCATTTAATGTAATTAAACGAAGCATAAATAATTTTGTTCTTTAAACCTGGTAGAAAAATTTAAAAAACTCCAAGTCAATTCGTTATTATATGCCCTCCTGCAATCAGCCATGGGGGGTTAGCTATACACTCATTAAAACGCAAGAGTAGAGAGAGAGAATGAGGGGGAAAGAAGGGGATAGAGACAGAGCGATGCCATTACACACCCTACCACCCTCATAACACTATTACGTAATCTCACAAAAAAAAAAACTCGATTTTAAAAGTCACTCTCTCGTCCCCAAAAAAGCTTGCAGAGGGTGAAAGAATGGTAGACAACACGAGAGGTGGAGAAAGAGAGGAAGAGAAACAGAGGCAAGTCGCATTGTTCCCCCACCCATCCCTCAACACCCTCACAAACACCATGACGAGGTCATCTTCGCTTCTTTCCCATGTGCGGCCATTGTTTCAAAAAATGAGTGACAGGTAGACATTAAACATTTCTACGAGCTCAAAAAAAAAATAAGAAAATAGAAAAACAATCTTATTTGGAACAATTTTGTAAAATACATTCTAACACAAAACTTTCATATTATCTAACCCCAATTTTTTTTTTTACCAGTAACATTTTTTTTCTTTTTAAACAGACAAAACATCAATAAAAGAAACATTATCAATTCAAAAAAAATGTCCCCTTATTTTTCAGCTTTAATTGTTACCTAACCTGAAAAATAAACACATCAACTGTTCATGGAATAAAATGTAATGTAAAAGTTCTATTTTTTCAAATCTGAATCTAACACTTGCAAAGTCAAAAGAATTTTTTAAAAAGTCCTATATTTTTATAAACCTGAAATAAAGATCAGATAAAAAATGTTAGGTATCCTTTATTTTCTTTCCTTTTTTTTTTTTTTTTTTTTTAAATTTATTTTTCGAGCTTCGTGTTTGAAGGATTTTTTTCTTTTTTTTTTTTTTTTCATGTAATAACAAGATGCTTAGATATACACACATATCGATATATATCCGGAGAGAGACAGAAAGAGAGAAAGCGTGAGAGAGAAAGAGATATTGCATATTCTAGAGACACTTTTTTCTCATCTCTGTTTTTTTTTTTTTTTTTTTTTTTTGTGTGGGACACATTTCTTACTTTTTTTTTTCGAAGGGTTACTTTCAATACTCTTTTTTTTTTTTTTAAATCGATCTTTTGTAAACCGTTTTTTTTTTTTGTAGGTGCAAGACAATTTTTTGTTCAGGTTCTGAATTTTCTTTTTGAGTGCGTTTTTTTTTTTTTTTTTTTTTTTTTTTTTTTTTTTTTTTTGTGCGCGTGTGTACTGGTCTGCCATTTTTTAAAAATTTTGCCAGAAATAATAGTTTTTTCCGTTTTTAAAGACCGTGGACCATTTTTTTTTTTATTCGATTCGTCTAGTGGTCATTATTTTTGGTTGTGCCGTGGGTTTAAGAGTCGAAATTATTTCCATGCTGGGAAACAATATGTCTTGGTCATAGTGCATCATTTATACTGCGACACAGATGCGACGAGATCCATCTGGTAATTAACCAGGGTCAATCCTGAGTCTTAAGGCAACATTTATACCACGATCAGCCGGTCACTGGGGTGTGACCGACAGACGTGTTATAGTAAATGTCTTAAAGCGGTCTCATGAAGACATGAAGATGGGCCAGTCATTAGGGTCTGTGTAGTAAGAAGAAAATCATACCTGAGATGTTGGATCTGGGTGTGGCTGCTTTCTTTTCTCAAGATGATCTCTTCACCCTGGTGGCATTCTGGTGGGAATCTTCATCTCCCTGTCCTCAGGGCCGCCTTTCGACTTAAGACATTTATGAAGGAATTCATGGCAGACACAAGAAAAACGACACGCGACACAATTGTAATATACAAAGGTATAACTAACTATTTTATTTTACATTAGAGATACAATATATATTACAAAAAAAAACAATTTACAATTAATTTTTACAATAGGCTTTTCGAAGCTAACTAACCTACCCTAACTAGTGTTGAGGGAGGGGGTGGCCCCCCCCCTCATTTACGGAGAGACAGTCTATGCGTCCTCACATCATGGTGGTCGTGCAGGAAAGAGACAGAAAGATAGCAAGGGGATTATGGGAAGGAATTTCTTTGTATCTCTACGCTCATGGACAAATTACCACCCGTCCATGCTGCAGAGTGTGTTAGAAACAGTGGCACAAGGAAATAGTGACATATATATATATATATATATATATATATATATATATGGATTCTCTGATGTCGGTCCCACAAACCTGGTCTCCAAGTATAAATTTTAAATAGTTTTTTTTTACAAAATCTAAAGTAGAAAACAACAAAAAATATACAGTATAAAATACAAAATATACAAAATCTAATTTATAAAATTCATTATGTCCGTCTGTCTTCATATTTTCAAATTGTATCTCCTCCGAAACTAAAAGTTATATATAAATATATATATATATATATATATACACACACACACACACACACACACACACACACACACACACACACAACCAGATAAAATTCAGAGGCAAACATCTGAAAGCATACATAGGTAGATATAATTAATGAATGTCTTTTGACCCTACATCAGCTATAGCTAATATATTAAACATGTCCAAGCCCATATATCTAGGTTTGCTGATCAATATCGTTATACTGCACCACTCCCACCTCTTATTTCAAAATAGCCATTGGCTATCCTGGTCAGTGATTAAATACAAGAGGCCATAAATTAGTTGTTATTGTCTGGCAGCGTTATCACAACTTTCAGGCAAGAGACGTGAAAATGTCCGACCAACCATCCACCGAGAAAGGAGAACTGCGATCCTCATTTGCATAATGTTTGTTTCATCTCCTTTTTGATTGTGGAACTCTTCAGACGTAATCAGGAAAGTGCCAGAAATTGTGGAGAGTAGAACGAAAAATAGAACAGCCTTTCAGATCGGATCAAAATCACCTGACAACAAGGTCGATAAAACAAAACGATCGTCTTTACCAGCTGAGCTACATTACCTACCCTAGATTGATTTAAATAATGATATAGGCAGGTTTGATTTGATTTGCACGGTTTCGTCTTTATAGTTATCTGTTCAATATCTAAAAGAGTGTCACTTACAACTGAACTTTACATGCGAGACTAAGAATAAAATTGCAAATTACTAAGGACTTCTACCTGGGCATGGCGCACGGAACAAGAGCATGCTAACCCTATTAATTAAATGAATTCGAAATTCAGTTCATATTGCCGAGTTCAGCAGAAAGAGTTTCTAGTTTGACAAAATATACCTGAAGAAGGTCGCCGGCTACATCAGCCGAAACGTTATGAAAAGAATACTCAAGATGAAAACTGTAGTCTAAATAATACTGATTTTTAATCCTTATCTGAAAAAAAAAAAAAAAAAAAAAACAGAAAGGTAATGTACAGAATTTGTTTTTAACGACTGGCAAGTTTGCTTTTTTCTTTTTTGTTGTTTGTATAGAATTCCTCGATTCTCATCAGTTGGTAATAACCAGAAAAGTTATTTCAGTTCATGTAGATTTTCATCTTAAATAGGTTCACAACTGATAAAACCAACAAAACAAAACAAAACAAAAAAGAAACAACAACAACAGCAGCAAAGGGAGTAGCAGAGGCGGTGTGAAAACAGAAAGATTCCCGTGTTCGACAGAATGATTCCTGAGTTCGACAGAATGATTCCTGAGTTCGACAGAATGATTCCTGTTCGACAGAAAACTTTCCATGTTCGACAGAAAGATTCTCGTGTTTGACAGAAAGAATCCCTAGTTTGACAGAAAGATTTTTGTGTTCGGCAGAAAGATTTCCGAGTTCGACAGAATGATTCCCGAGTTCGACAGATAAATTTCCATGTTCGACAGAAAGATTCTCGTGTTCGACAGAAAGATTCTCGAGTTGGACAGAAAGATTCCCGTGTTTGACAAAAAGATTCCCGTGTTTGACAAAAAGATTCCCGAGTTCGACAGAATGATTCCCGAGTTCGACAGAATGATTCCCGAGTTCGACAGAAAAATTTCCATGTTCGAAAGAAAGATTCCTGTGTTCGACAGAAAGATTTCCGTGTTCGACAGAAAGATTTCCGAGTGCGACGGAAAGATGTTTGACAGAAAGATTCCCGTATTTGACAGAAAGATTCCCGAGTTCGACAGAAATACACTTAAAGAATGGAAGGAGGTTACATATACCAAGTGAAACGGTGTGAAATTAACACCTAAGATGAGAAAAGTAGACCGAATAATACAAATAATAACAAATTACGAATATTTATCCTCCTCTAACACACACACACACACACACACACACACACACACATGGTATAATATGTTATTGCACGCGTTAAGTGTTGTTTTTTTTTTTGTTGTTGTTCTACTGATAAACTTGCATACTGATGCGGTAAGGTGTTGAAAATGATGTGGCCTTTTTGACCTTGTCCATTATTACCCAGATAGGTTCAGCCGCATAAGTGATACAGCTTAAGGCTAGGCTTCATATAAATATACAATTGCGTCATGTGACCACACATTTAATAGTTTAAACACAACCATTTCATAAAATCTGAAAACCAGCATATTAGGGAAAAGTTGCAATCTCTTTGAGTTTTTTTTATTATCATTTTGTTATTGCTAGGGATGGGTCATCCTATCGGATACGAAACATTCACCAGCTATTTCAGCCACTCTAACCAAGAGATCGTTTTAAGATTCTAACCATCCCTTTAAGTGTAATTGTTTGTATATCTCTTGCACTTGGTTCACCGAGTATATTCACCAGGTTGTTTTTTTTTTTTTAATTGTATTTTCATGAGTCCGGTTGGACTGGAATGATGCAGATCTTCCTAAGATTCCGGTTTCTTTTTATGTCGTATATAAGATCTTGGTATTTCCTTATCTTTTCCCTCTCGGCTCTGTTTAAGCCAGCATCATTGGGAATATTGATTTCTACTAAGGTTGCTACTTTCTCGTGATTGTTCCACATCACTATATAAAATTTGACAGCTCCATTTTCTACATAGGTAGCTGTCACAACCGAGGGTGATAGCAGGGATAAGCTCCCTAAAAATTGCCGTTACGGTGTGCGTCTCAAATAGTTTCCGACAACCAAGTCCGGCTCTTGGCTTTCTCGTGTGGCTTAACTACTAAGCTGATGAAACTGTTTCTACTAATTGGGAGAAGGGACAAAGGCGATCCACTGGCGCCTTAAAACCAGTCACTTTAGGCAGGTGGGACTCGTAAACTTTGGACGGTAGCTCACCTAGCAGAAGGTAACTCTGATTCAAAACATCCACTGCCTTGTGAGATTACCCCATCAGGGGAAAGCATAAGGAAGTAAACTCCCGACAGAAAATTAGGAGATGGAGTCCTTAATGCAGCCTGACTTTATATTGTCATAATCGGCAACTCCTGTGGCGCAGTTAGAGCCAAACTGTATCAACTCTGTCTTTCCCTTGGATCCTCTGACTCCATTGAGAGGGAGGACTGCTGCATGGGCAACAGTTACCCTCCAATATTATCCCGCCAAGACCATATAGCTCCACAGGAACTACCACTCTCGAGTTTGACTGTACAGCAATTCCTGGTGGTACAGATACAAACCAGAGTTATACCATCGTCTCCAGAGACAGATGTTTGCTGACGACGACAACAGAGCTGTCAGAATTACTTAACCGTAGAGGATGGTGTATGAGCAACTGTTCTCGTTAGTATATGTTCACAGGACTTGCTACTACATTCGATATTCAACATTTATTTTATTTGAAGATATTTTTATCGAAAGAGAAGATTTTCATTAAAAAAAAAAAAAAAGAGCATAGAATGTCATTCTATCAACGTTTCGGTCGATGAAACCTCTGACTTTCTTCAGGTGTATCTTATTGAACCCAAGAATGTTTCTGTCGAACTCTGGAATTTGATACTCAAGATGAGAACAGTAGTCCGAAGAATTCAAATAATACGAATAACCAATCCTCATCCCAAAAATTCAGAAACGTAAGAGCATAGAAGAAACCTTTCACGTATAAGGCGCCTCTAATAGCTTGATGTCAGTGTGGGAACTGTACACACAATTATTTATGAGGAATTGAAAATGCAAAAGAGTTGCTCAAAGTTTGTCCCAAGGATGCTCAGAGAAGATCAGAAAAGAAGACGTTGTCATCGGCAACAGGACAGTTCCTCACCCTTCCTATAGTTCAAACCTTGTTCCCTCCGACTTTTGGTTATTCCCTAAGCTAAAAAAAAAAACAACCTTAGAGGCTGTCGTTATGAGACAATTGAGAAGATGAAAGAGGCTGTAACGAGAGGCATTGATATGCTCACACAAGAAGACTTTCATGGAGCATTCCAGAAGTTGTTAGAATGGTACAACAAGTGCATTGCAGCCGGAGGAGATTACTTCGAATGGGAGTACAGTTTCATGTGTGTACTATCAATAAAAGTGCCCATACCAAAAAAAAGTCTAGAAATTTATTGAAGGCACAGTGTACATGATTTTTGGCAGTTTTTCATTTGGTTGTTATTCCTCATTTAGCTTCTTTTTTAACCATCCTTTCAACTCAAGCTCTTCAAAAGAAAAATAAAATTCGTTGCATAGAACATATATAAAATCAAATCAAATTTATTTCAGCAAAAAATAACGAGCCATGTAGAAAATATTTACATCTACATACAGTCTAAATGTTTGTCGAAGGCCACTTTAAACTTAGATATGGTAATCATTGTCTGACCTCTTCTTGCTGTTTTTCCGGTTATTATTTTCACAGCGTTTCAGCCAATGTAACCCCTGTTTTTTTTGTTTTTTTTTTTTCAGTTGCATCTTTTTGAATTCCCAAGTAATTCGCAACTGTATTTTTGAAATACCCAGTCATGGTTGACAGAAGGAGAGCATGCTACCTCCCATGGATTAAATAAAGGGTTCTGTTTGAAATTCCATACAAATTCATAAGTTTAACGCGATACAGCTGAAGAAGGTTAGAGGTTACATCGACCGAAACATTGTGAAAACCACACTCAAGATGAGTGAAGTTCGGAGAATTCAAGATGAGTGAGTCGAAAGAATTCAAATAATACGAAAGAATTAAATAAAATAAAGAATTAAATCAACTACAGAATTCAAGATGAGGGAGTCAGAAAAATTCAAATAATACGAAAAGGAACTATTTTTTTTTTAAAGCATAAAAACTTAAATTGAATTCTTCACTTGATGGCTTTGCGTTTGCATTCTATAGAAATGAGACAACGACGAAATGGAGCTTCATTCTATATTAATACACTTCATTTGTTAGTTTCGTTCATAGCTTTATTAGAAGAGTACAAGAGAGAAACGTATTAGCAAGAGAGTTCAGTGTTCATACGCGCTTGTATTATAGTCGTGAAGAGTTCGTTGATAGAGAGAAAAGTGTTCCATGTATTTAAATATATATTGCCGGCGTGTTGAGGGAGACGATAGTTCAGTGTTTATAGCTAATAGCCGTCGGCACAAAGGAAGCCGGTTAAAAGAAAGAAAGGGCAAAGACTTCAGCGTGTTGCCGTGTTGTCATGAGTGTGTGTAAGTCGTATCAACGAGGACAGTTCTTTAAAGAATGCACGTGGAAATAAATGTAAGCTTGAAGAGAGATATAGCTAGCTTGTAATACTCACGTTCAGCCTGGAGCTGAAGCTCCAGGCGATGTGTGCTTCTGGGCAGAGCGCAGAGAAAGAGGGTCAATGGTCTCAGATTTCGCCTTTTATATACTCTGTCACGTGACTGGGAGCTGGCTTGTGATTGGACAAGCCAGGGAGAAATAGATTTCAAATCTCGAAGTTGTGAGAAGTAGCTCTGCTTGTTAGTAGCGGCTGTCGGCTGCTACAATTGCTTTTTGAGAATGAGTGGATTTTTCACAAAATTATTAAAAACGTCATATCATCCCAGATATTTTCATTAGTAATTGGCAGTAAGTTTCATATTTACTAATTTCATATGTGAAATATCTTTTGAAAAATTTAAAAAACAACCCCCTCCCCGATTTTCTGTAGATACATACTGTCTTCGATTGTTTGGTTTTGTTCATGCTTTCTTTCATTATTCTAGATTTTCTACATTACTCTTAGCCTTCATAAATACCAGGACAAGTATTTATCCCCCTTTAAAATACACACACATAATATATAATATGTTATTGCACACGTTAAATCTTGTATTTATTATATACTAGCGAGGGGTACCCGGCGTTGCCCGGGCGTTTAGATGTGTGTGTGGGGGGTTAAAAAAAAAAAGTAAGTATGAGGATCGAACCCGAACCGTTGAGGCAAAGTTGTAAATTAAAGTGTGAAAAAAAAAAACGTGCGACGTTAACGATTGCCCCACCGTGAGATGCTAACGGAAACACGTTTGAATTTATTTAATTACTTGGATCTAGCAGGTGCCCGTTTTAATGAGTTAACGAGGTCAAGTTTGACTGCGGGATAGTATTCATTTACTGCTGAACGCTTTTTTTCCCCTCCCCCAAGATGTTATAGGAAAAAGACTAACCCACATGCGGCGAGCGACAAATGTTGAATATTTATCTTCCTGAAATCGAGCAAATTAAATAGACAGGCGAGCTTCGTTGTTAACTGTGAGATATTACGATTTATATGTGATATAAAAAGTTTCTAAAAGTTGTGAAGCGAGCGACCGCTTCTCTGAAAAAAGCCTTTTGTTGACATACAGAAAAAGCGAACACACATACATACACACACACACACATACATACATTTTCGCTTTTATATATATATAGATTATGTGTGTGTATTTTAGAGGAGAATAGATATTCGTCCTGGTATTTATGAAGGCTAATGTAGAAAAGCCAGAATAATGAAAAAAAAAAAAAATGAACAAAACCAAACAATCGAAGACAAAATCTGTTTCTTTTTTTTTTTTTATTTCATTAATACCAGGACTTTATGTTGCGAGTGAAACAGTCGCATTCGTGAATGATTTTTTGAAAGCGACTAAAAATAATAAAACGCTTATCTTTTGGTGATTGTGTTTCTTTCACGAACAATCTTCCAAAGCTCATTACTGGGTGAAAAATGTCTTTTCAATTATTATTATTACTATTTTAAATAAAACGAGAAAACTCACATTATTTAAACAACAAAAGGTTAAATAAAGCAACATACTCTTTTTTTTTTTTAAGGAAGACTGTTTAAAAAACATCTGAAGAATTTTGATTGTTTATAGTTTCAAGTTTTAACATCCAATTCGATGCATTCTTAGAATTACACTTAGTTTTTTTTTTTTTTAAATGCAGAAAAATCTTTACGATGTATGTGCTACTAGGAAATGCCGATGAGTCTGGCCAGACATATTTTTGTGAGTGTTTTTTCTCTAGGACCACTGCTTTTTTTTTTTTTTTTTTCAGAACCCAACTTTCTTTTCCTAACCTTTTCTTTTCACATCTTTCCGCCGAAAGAGAGAGCTAAATATAATATCCCTACGTTTGCTTTGACTTGTAAAATCAGATTCTATTCATAAATCTGGGCTTTACGTTGCGAGTGAAACTGTTGCATTTGCAAGTGATTTTTTCCAACTGGCGACTAGAAACAATAAAACGCTTATATTTTGCCGACTATGTTTTGTTTTTTGTTTTTTGTTTTTTTTTTTCACTGACAATCTTCCAAAGCTAATTATTGAGTGAAAAATGTCTTTTCAACCTTTTTTATTTTTTTATTTTATTAATAAAACGAGAAAACAATAAAAAGTTTAATAAAACAATATACTCTTTTTTTTTTAACGAAGGCTGTTTAAAAAAAATCTGGAGACTTTTCCAAATTTTTCAACCTTCAAATATTAACATAAAATTCGGTACATATTTAGAATTACACTTATTAAAAAAAAAATACAGAAAAATCTTTATGATGTACATACTCATCACAGAACGAAGATGTCATATTCCAAAAATCATGTGGTTAATAAACGAAAATATTTAGTTGTTAAAGGTCAATTAAAGATAAATTTGTCCATCGAACCCTGTTTTAAAAGAATTTGGAAGCATTTAAAGTAATTTCCAACTTTTAAAATTTCTAACAAGTCCTTTCACATTAAAAAAGATATTGAGAGAATAAAGCTTTTATAAAATGTTACAAGAGATTAAGAAACGCCATCTTTTGAATTACAATACTCAAAAATCAAAAGTATTTCGATCAAACTAGAACAATACCCGTCCTAGGACAAGTAAAATTAATCTCAAACCACAGAAGGTTTTGCACCATTCTTATGTGCTTTCACGAAAATTAAAATCAACATATGATTCTAAAGTTTGTGTCTAGAATCCTTATTCCAATTTTGATCAAAATCAAGGACATGATTTTAAGTCTAGAAAATGTCTCAAATTTAAAACTTCAGCTTAAGGGTTCTTAAGAAAATGACAATTAGAGAATCTTGCTTAAATTGTGTCAATGACTACAGACCAATTTAATACAAATCTGAAATATTTTAATTTTCAAATATGGAGGTGTGCCCATATACCTTTTCAATTAGTCTAAAATTTGGGAAATATTTATTAACCAATCTTTTATATCTATTATCAAAATTTCCCAAAAATTGGAGAACTGCCAAACCTCTTTTTGCATAAAACGAAAATTTTTAGCTGTCAAAGGTCAATTAAAGATAAATTTGTCCGTAGAGCCATGAATACTCCCATACTTAAAGAATTAAATATATATTTATGAGTAAGAAATTATCACATGGACATCTTAAGAAACTGATGAAAATAGATAGATGTCAGAAGAAACTTAAGATTTGAAAGACATTATGAAAAGGAATTTTGACACCTGTCAAAAATTAGCAGGTGACGTTTCAGAAAAAAAAACAAAAAAACTATCAAAGCTCTTTAGAGTTATGTAAAAATATAAAATAAAAATGTGACTTTAGGAATGTGACTTTGGAAATATGACCTCGACCATTAATGGAAGTATAAATAAGGATCTTTAAAAGTACTTTATGACCTCCTCAGAGCCAATACTCTATCCAACTAGAGTGTCGCTTTGAAGACTGTTATGTGCGTGTGTTTGTTTGTCAGAGGGTGAACTATTTTTCAGGGTTGGTCTACTATGTTACTACCTTTGGAAATGGAGGTTTATGGATGCTAGAATTTTAAGATTTATGTTTCTGAATTTCTGACATGAGGATTGATAATTTGGAGTATTTGGATTATCCGGACTACTGTTCCCATCTTAGAAGTTATTTTCACTATGCTGCGGACAATTTTACTATGAATTTAGAAACTTTAATAAAAGAGTCTATTATCCCTGTGGATTAAATAAAGGATTCCGTTCGAAATTCTGAGTTTGACAGAACGATTCCGGAGTCTGACAAAAATATTCGCGAGTTCAACACAATAGACCTGAAGAAGATCGGAGGTTACATCGGCCAAAACACTGCAAAGAATAACACTCGAGAACAAATAGAAGTAGTTCAAAAAATAAAAATTTTAGAATTTATTTAAAAACTAACAGACCACCCGGTATTGACCGGTCGTAAAATATGCTTAAATATGATATTTTGATTAATGCAGATTTCGTATTTATTATTATATTTATATTGGACTCAATGTATAGTAATGATTTAAAAAGTTTTTAAAAAAAACATGACTCGTGCGCCATCACCGAGAATCAAAACCAAAACATTTAGTTTACAATTTACTTTTTCCTTTGACATTAAGGCCTGATCTATGAAGACATGTTTGCTGAAAGGCTAAAAATTAAAACATGAACCAATAGCTACTACGTTATGCATGCATATTCATAATGTTGTTTAACCTTCACCTGGCAAATTCTCTCTTTTTTTCTAAATTTTCACACTTTTGCACCAATTTTCCCTGACTAAAACCAAAATATAAAGTTTCGCATGGGTTCAAATACCATATATATTAAGTTTCATGTCTGTAGACCAAAGACTGACAGAGGAGTTTAGTAGGCCAAGTTTTTTCAACAAATATATGTACACATACATGAATATATATAGGAAGAGGTTTGTGTTTACTGTAAACTTTCACACAAATATTATGCAAGTATAAATCATGTAGAATATCTGCATGAATATAATTACACGTAATCATTAACTAAAGATGATCATCCCATAAGAAAACCGAAAAAAACTAATAGGGAATTAATTAAAACGAATGTTTAAAAGAATATTCAAATTAGCTAGATCTTTTGCTAGTGAATGCAATTACATAATCCATGTATAAGCAAGTTGTATTTTATTTTTTAAATAAATAGATAAAATTGTTTTTAATATGAATATCAATACACAAAAAAAAAATTCATAGGAATGTAGATAGATTTTTAATCTACACCTTTTAATCAACATTGAATGGAATCAAGAGTTAGCTCCCTTGATCGCTTAAAAAATTACTCAATGATGGTCAATGTAGGTTTTAGGTTTTGCCACTTAGCGATTGAAAGCCCAATCTAACTAATGTCGAGATGCCAAACCCTGCTGATAGATGGCCTTTACACTGCCCGTCACAACAAACTATGTAAGTACCTCCATTGGAAGATCCTGTGGAGAGATGTAGCTCGACAGACCGACAAACATAAGGGAACATGAACCACCACGGATAACATCAAATGGAAAAGTGACCGTGTTCTATGACAAAGATCTACAGGCAGGCAGATATATAAAAGACAAGGCCATCAAGCCGGACATTGTGACATGCAACAAGCCTGATAAAACTGTGTTCATTATTAATGTCACTGTCCCAAATGACTATGGCCTTAATAGAGCTGAACGAGAAAAGATAACCACATATCAGGACCCAAAGAATGATTTAAAGGTGATATGGTCTCTGAAAGAGATAGACATTATACCAGTCGTGATAGGTTCAACTGGCTTAATAAAAAAAGAATCTTAAGAAATACCTGGAAACAATTCCTGGAAGACCAAGCTGTAATGAAATACAGATTTCAGCCATAAAGGGAACAACATCTATTCTTAAAAAAAAAGCTCTCGGATATAAATCCCAATCATAGTGAAATCAAGTGTTAGATCCGGGAGGAGTTAGCTCCCTTGACCTCTTAAAAAATTACTCTAATAAAATGGATAAAAAAAAAAAAGCGAATTTTATTACATCGGAACTTTGATCACACCAAACTTAGCCATAGTGGAGCGTACGCATTATGGTCAGAGTAAGGTCTACAAAGACACGCACTAATGTGAGCAAGAACATGCTATCCCATTTGAGGATTCTTGATAAGGTGAAGAAATGTATTTGTTGTATATGATTGACCCTAACCTTTCTTCTTCTCTACAATCCCACCCTCACAGACGTAATGTTGCTAGTCTCAGTCTTCTCTACAAATACTATTGTGACATGTGTTCTTCACAATTATCTGCTCTATTCTCTGCTTCCTTTGTTCCAGCTCGTTTAACTCGTTGGTCTAGTGGTCTCCATCAATTTGCTGTTTTGATACCTCAGTTTCTTATTTCATCAACTTCTTTCCAAAAACTGGAGGCTTGTGGAACTCTTTTTCTGGTGATTGTTTTCCTCTTATCTTTAGCCTTGGTCTTTTTTTGATCTATGATAGAAAAGTCTGTGTGTATATGTGCATGTATATGTATATGTCAGGTCATGTCATATGCTACTGGTACCATATAACCCAGTACTACCTGCCTCATGGTCGGGTCACCAGCGACTAAACTGGCTCCCCCACCAGACTTGTTTGGTTAGGAGGGTAGCTAGTCTGAAGGATTAAAAACAAGACCTTCCAAAGGGCAAATGAACCCTTTTTGGGGTCAACAGCCAACTAGCACCATGTGTGTTTGTGTGTGTGTATCTATGTGTGTTGGGGTGGAGAGGGCTCCCGTAAGCAGTGGTGAAGGCAACCTTTCTAGGAGAAGCAAATCTCTGATATAAAAACCCATAACGCCGGAGACCAGTACCCGCATTAAGCTGGTCTGCAGTTTAATTTGTTTCTGGCTACCTTGCTCTTCCTTGTTGCTGGATCTCAACATTTTGAACCGAGAAAGAGACTTAGCTGTCGTACCAAGCTAAGACTCTGTAACATCATCTATGTATAGATACTCCCTCAGGCATTTGTCTATAAAAATGGTCCTGTGGCGATGGAAAAGTTGTGACGTGTGGAGGCTTGAAATGCTGGAAGCATGTAATAATTGATCTCAATGACCGTCTTCAGTGTCAGGCCTTCTTGAGCGTATGAATTCACCGGTAGGACTAAAAAAAAAAAAAAAAGGTCATTTTTGGGCTCATGTTTGAGGGAGTGGCACTCGTCTGACAAGATGTTGCAATCATCATATGTATATGTGTGTGTATGTTTGTGTATATATGTATGTGTGTATGCTTGCATGTCTTGCTAAAATGAAAATAAAAACAAAAATACTATATATTTCAGCATCTAAGACAACCCTTAAAGTTAACAAAGCATCTTTAAAAACCAATATTTCATAAGATACCGGGTGTTTCAATTTCTAGCCTAGGCTAAACAAATATGGTTTCGTGATTTAGCAGTCGTTTTATACAACCGATATATGATAAATTTATTAAAGTTTGCTCCAATTTTGTACCTCGTCTTATCTGACGGTCGCCTTATACGCCGATATATACGGTAACCATAAAGTTGATACTTTTTTGATCGGCGTAACCCCAAATACATATGCAAAGCTTTCACAAAAAATACTCGACTAGCTACAACTACTATCAACAGTTTCCCCCACTTTCTATCTGTGCCTAAATCTAAATGCAGAATACAAGAAATAAGCTTCTTTCCTAGAACTGCCCATTTGAGGAACTCTATTCTGCTGGCCGCTTTTCAGCTGACTACAACGTGGCTATCTTCAAGTCCAATGTAAACAAGTTCTTGTCGAGCCATCCCCTTAAATAATTGAATTATACCCGATTTTCACCACTAACGAGTACTACACTGTTGTCCTGATGACTGCCATACACTCATTACCCTTTATCCTCGAGTGGCCTTTGGGCATTGATAAGTGATGATTCCTTTGTGCAACCCCCCCCTCCTAAAAAAAAAGGAGGAAAATTATCCAGTGTGTGAGCAGAACAATGGATGTTGAAGGAGGCTAATAATTGCAGAATTTGACATTGTCACCAGATATGTCAACGTTTCTATAGTTAATGTAACCTTTTTTTGTCCACTGGGCCAGCCGCATGGCAAGTTAATTATAGAGGAAAACCATTTACCATAAGTTTTCATTAGCATTATTAGATTCCTGATATGTAGAACCGTGGAAACGGCAAAGAGAATTCGTCTTCCGCCATATGACTTAATATATTTCAACGTTAGTTCATTGTGTCTCGCCTAAATGTTAAGAATAATTACTTTCGGGTTTCAAAGAGAAAATAATTGTTTCCTTTTTTACTGCCGGTCTTTTAGAATAAATAACCGCCAAATATTTAAGTAAATTTGCGGCCATTTTGAAATTTGTTCGTTCGCTTAATAATCAATTTCCATTGAGAGTTAAGGTGGAAAATAGAGAAAGTTAATGTACGAGTGGAGGAAAAGAAAGGGAATAGAAGAAGAAGAAGAAGAAGAAGAAGAAGAAGAAGAAGAAGAAGAAGAAGAAGAAGAAGAAGAAGAAGAAGAAAGAGAAGAAGAAAAGGTAGTTTTAATTCAAATAGAAGTAAAAAAAAAGTAGAAGAAAAGAAAAAAGTAAAAGAAGATGAAGAAGAAAAGGTAGTTTTAATTTTAATGGAAGAAGGAGAAAAAGAAAGGGTAGCTTTAATTTAAACAAAAAAATATCAGAATTCTGAGAAAGCAATAGAAGAAAATGATGAAAAAAGAAGACGAAGAAAAAAGATGAAAAAAAGATGAAAAAAGACGAAGAAAAGATGAAGAAAGAAGACAAAAAAGAAGATGAAAAAAGAGGATAAAGAAAAAGGGCGAAAAAAGAAGAGGATAAAGAAAAAAGAAGATGGAGAAAAAGATTAGTTTTAATTTAAATAGAAAAATGTTAGAATTCTACAAAAGCAATCAAATCATATATTTTACACAAACAGTTACACAAAGAATTGTTTAAATTAAAATTGCATTAGGGTGCAGGCGTGGCTCATTTAAGAATGTTGATTAATTTTACTTTGCAAGCAATTTATGTTGTCACTAATTAAAAATAGGAAACTACAAAAGTATAAACAAAATAGGAAACGAATAACAAGAATTATTTGTAATATCACCTCGAAGAATTAGACAGCGAAACGAAAATTAAATGATATTCAACATTATTCCTTCGTTTCATAATACAATAGAACCCCGGCATACAGCATTAAAAGTTAGTAAAAAAATACAGTACAATATATAATACACCTGTATATAATCAAATAACATTCAACTTCGCATCGGCATCTTCCAGCAGGCTAAGTAAACAATCAGAAGATACAAAAACAAAGATTACTAAATGATTAATTCAAAATATTTCTTCTTATTAATTTCAGATGTCATATCCTTCATCAGAGATTGAAAGAGCCGAGATTGAACTCACTACATGAGTTTGTAGTGTAATTCAAATTTTGTCGGTAGTTGAATAATTGATGCTTCACCAGGGATATCAAGGGTATTTTTTATTGTGACGCCATCACTAGATGGAGTGCCTACTACAGCTTAAGAGAGTCCCATCTATCCTTGAGAGAAGGATAGACCGTGCCATCCCCAATCTGGGCGCCTCAGCAATAAACTAACCCCTTCTCAAAGAGAGAAGGAAAAGCCTGGGAGGATAGACCTCCTAGAATTGCACAGAACTACATTACCACTGCAAAATCAAAAGAGACCTGGTCATTACAGGAATGGTCTAATCTCTCTTGATTTTGTGGACCAAGTCTAAAAATCCCTAGGCGAGTGCCAGGCAATATTTGGTCCACTTTTGGCTAGAAGCAAAGTGGACCATCTGTTCTAATACTACAGTTTGCATTTTCTGTACATGGTCAGTGAATGAGGAATCCTTAAAGACTGAGGCAATTTTAATTTTTATTTCAATCTAGAGTGACCTTCCTTTTTTTGGGATGGGGTGGAGGGGCTGGATTTTCCCCAAATAAAAAACCGACCTTCTGTCTAACTCTGCACCTCGTGGGGGGTGGGGAAGCACTTAACTCGGGACTGCATGATTAAAACAAAACAAAATGAAAGAAATACTCGTAGAATCAAAACAGTCACAATTGTTGACATTGGAATGGATTTTGATTAGCACAAGTTTTTATAACCTTTGACATGTGTCTGGGATTCAACAACAGTGATCTAATCTAGGAGGGGGTGCATCTGTTCTAACAGATGACAACCTTCCTTAACTGCTGAGTATATTTTGTCCTGAAAACTGGATCTCAAAACCTTGGTATCAGAAAATTTGGTCTCAAAATGTACATTTAATACTTATATCAAAACAAGTATCTATCTATCTATATATCTATAAAAGTGAAAATGTGTGTGTGTGTGTGTGTGTGTGTGTACACACTTCCCTACCAAATAACTCTGAGATTTGACATAAGGGGTATTGAGATTTGGGAAGATCGTTTTAATCAGTTTTCGGCCAGAAATTTTGCTGTTAAGGAGTCAAAGTTCAACGATTTGACCTTTGAGAACTCTACCAGACTCCTCTGCTAATTTTGGGTCTAAACACTTGAGATTTTAGATATAGGTTACTTGGATATGGATCTAACTTTATAATTCAAAACAATAAATGCTAAGGGGTCAAAATTGGGGTCAAAGTTAAAAAAATTGAATTCTGTGGTTTCTATCAAATTAATCAGCCAATTTTTGATGTAAACATTTGGAATTTTACATCAAGTGTATTTAGAAATAGGGCAAGCTTTTTAATCGTTTTTTTTTTTATTTATTTTTTTTTTTTTTTTGAAAATTTGGCTTTCAAGGTCAAAGTTCCAAAGATTTTTCCTTTGCGGTCTCTAGCAAATTATTAAGCCAATTTTCGGTCTAAACATTTGAAATTTTACATAAAGGGTATTCAGATATGCAGCAAGCTTTTTAATCGGTTTTTGGCTTGTAAGAGGTCAAAGTTTACATAGTTGACCTTTGAAGACTATCAAACTCCTCCGACAATTTTGGGTCTAAACATTTGAAATTTTAGATGTAGGTTACTTGGACATAGATCAAACATTTCCATTTAATTTGAGCCAAAAACAATAAATGTTAAGGGGTCAAAATTAAAAAAAAATTGACGTCTGCGGTCTCTAGCAACTTTTCTCTATGATAGTTAAGGAAGACTATTATATAGAAAGGCATTATCGTACATATTCACACTTTTTAATATATACATAGGCACGTAAAGTTATGAACAGTACATAGGGCCCAAATGACGGTCATGGACGTGTGTCAGAAGCAGAGATGCATCATTGAATTACCGGCAAAAGTGTATTAAGAATGTTGGTGACTATGTAGAAAAATAAATATTTAGAAATTTTCTGTAATTGTAGTGGAATCGCTAGAAATTTTGGAATCGTCCTATCATTTTATATATATATATATATATATATATATATATATATATATATATATATATATATATATATGAGAGAGAGAGGAATAGGGAGAGAGGGAGGGGGAGAAGAGATAGAGACCTCAGCTTGTCTCTGTTGCGACTGAAAGGAAACTGCTGAGAGATAAATTGCATAAGTTTATATTGCGTTCCAAGATTCCTGGAACTCAATATTAACGTATGCAATACCTCTCTCAGCAGTTGCCTTTCAGTCGCAACTTGTATCTAAGTTATTTGTTAAGTGCTTTGTGTCATCAAATATTCATAGATCTTGATGTGCAAAAAAAAAAATACTCTGAATATTCCTTGAAGAACCAAATTAGTTCCGGAGATTTGCAAATAACTAAAAAACAAAAAAAAAAAAAAAAAATTCGGAAAAATAAAAATAAAATTGAACGAAATATAAAATATTTCTGGAAAGTCTGAAAGAATAAAAATTGAGGAAAAAAAATGAAAAGTACACCATTTTTTGTAAATGTCAGCTTTTGTCTAGAAAAGACTTTGATCTTCTTCAGTAATATCATATCTGGTGATTTCCTTAGTGAAAACAATTTTTTTTTTTAATTGTAGACGACCACCCCTCCCTTCACAAAAAAAAAAAAATAAAATAAATAAAATAAAAGCTGACAGAACAGAATGTCTTTACGTTTGGTTTCAAACAAAACAGAAACGCTACTTATCCTCGGATTCTTTTTAACTTTAAGCAGATTTTTTTTTTTTTTTTTGATTAAAAATAGAATAAAGAAAACAAATGGCAAAGAAAACAAACTAACAAAAAACATTGATTTCATTTTATCTACAATCAAGTTTGAAATCAACAGGTTCGTACTCGCAAGAATTGTTTTCTGGAAGAATTGTGATTCTGACATCAGACTTTCTAGAACGAAATGCTCAGGCAGGATTTTGATGGAATTCAAAGATGCCAAAACAATCAGAGAAGATGAAGGGTGGGTGTATGATGGCGCGTGATGAGAAAATTACAGTAAAAACGAGATGCACTGAAAAAGGAAGAATGTGATTGATTAAATATGAATGATGAGAGAGGAGGAAGGGAGGGAGGAGAGAGGAGGAGGAGGGAAAACCACAAGAGTCTCGTCCATTGTTTATCTTATTTTATTTTATTTCCCATTCACTCCCAAACAGGGCATATTCGCCACTTAGATGCAAGGGGCTACTATTTGAGACCATATACGTAGGAAAGATTAACAAGATGTTGGTTTACGTTACATTTAAACTTCTGCATATCAGTACAGTCTGGGAAACAGGTAGCAGGAAGGGAATTCCAAAGTTTAGCTGTTCGAGGGTTGAGCTGACTTTATCTCTGTTGATTGAGGTGTATGGTTCTATGCAGTTCTAGGAGCTCCCCGCCCCCGTTAAAGTTAGAGTTATCGAACTTGGTGGTGTTCTTCTATGTATTTAGTTATTTCCCTTGTCTCGAGTGGATATTCAATATAGCGTCTGGCTATCAGTAACACGTGTTCATCCAACGTCGCGGAATGTACTAAGTGAACTAACCCCCTCCCCATTCCCAGGCCTTCTTCCCTTTTGAGAAGGGATTAGTATTTTTTTTTTTTTTTTGCTAATTGCCTGAGCCGCTCCTAACCAGGAGAATGCTGATAGGGCTCTCTCTAGATATTTTTTTGCAGGCTAGAGTGCTTGCTCTTCTTCTCGAGCGCTAGCTTTTCAAATTTCGCTTTCCCACCTTTGTGTCACATCCTCCCGCAGTGTGGGAGAGAGATAACCATTGAGTACAAAACCGACTTCGTAGTCTATTGGGGGATGTCTTCTTCACCACCCGATAACCCCTTTCTCACAAAAGAGACGCTGCTAGTCTTTCTTTACTTTATCATTATTTGTATGGTAGTCGCTCGACTGAGCTTCAATCTATGGTTACCTCTTGTAAAACACTCACAGCAAAAACTCGTCTAGCTACAACCAATGCCAATAATTTCCCTTTCGTACTCTGTGTACCTAAACTAGACGAAACTTCCATTAGTAAATTTTTTTTTTCCCAGAACTATCCGTCTGTCGAACACAGTACCATGAGGTGGCTTCCTGGTTGACTGTAACATTACCGCTTTCAAGTCCAATGTAAACAAGTTTTTGTTTGGTCGCCCTCTTAAATAATCAATTTCTGACTAGTTACAACCATAGTTTTAAATTCTCTCAATGTTTCGCCATAATCTGACAACCTCAATAAACCTTATCCTTGAGTGGTATTTGGGCCTTGATAAGTAAAAACAAAAAAAAATGGTGAAGTATAAAAAATAAAGAGTGGAAGGGAGAAAAAGAGAAAGATGTAGAAAAGCCAAAATTTGCGAGAGAAAAAGTAATCAATTAATATTTAGGAGAGAGAGAGAGAGGGGGGGGGAGACGAGCAACCAATATGTGAGAGAAAGAGAAAACAAGAGAAAGGGAGGAGGAGGGATAAAAAAAGGGTGACTAACCAAAATTGTAGACAGAGATCAACACGAGAGAGATACAGACGGAAGCCAAGTAAAAAAGAGAAATAGCGTAAATAATCAACTGCATGTATGTATGAGAGAGAGAGAGAGAGAGAGAGAGAGAGAGAGAGAGGGGGGGGGACAAGAGAATGAGACAGAAAAAGACAGAAAACAGATGACCAATCAAAATTTGAGATAGAGAAAAGGTAAGCAGTCAACATTGTGGGAGAAAGGGAGCGATAAACAGGCATCAATAGAAAGGGGTAAAATCAATTGCTAGAGAGGAAGTGTGTATGAGAGAGAGAGAGAGAGAGAGAGAGAGAGAGAGAGAGAGAGAGAGAGAGAGAATTGTAGCAAGAAGACAAATAACTAAAATTAGAAAGAGATTAAAAATAAAAATCTTCTTTACAAAATCGCACGGAAAAAAAAATCATTCTTTACAAACTTAAAAAAAAAAAAAAAAAAATTCTCAGACCAATCTTTCGTATCATTTCTCAGATTTTTCTTCGAAATTTGCTTGACAGAAAAATACCAATATTAATTCCTAACTTAATTTCCACCCTATAGTACTTAAACGATTACGATATGGAAAGCCATCAAGTCCACTGTAAACGAGTTCTTGTTGAGCCGTAAGTAATCCAAATTCCATCCAATTTACATCATAAACGATTACTACACTACCACCTTACATTCATTAACTCTTATCCTCGAGTGGCCTTCGAAAATCGATAAGTGGCGACTCCCTTGTAAAAAAAATAAATAAATAAATAAATAGAGAAAAAAAAACGCCAATAGCTTAAATATCCACAATTGCACGTTTTACTATCAGGAAAAATGCATACAAACGCTGGAATATTTAAACTATCCGCTGGAAACAAAATGACAAAAAAATAAGAACAATGCCAATAGTTGGCAGCAACAGCAGCAGCAGCAGTAGTAGTAGTAACAACAGCAATTGGAAAAAGTAGGATTTGTAGAAAACCCTCCTGACATTTTAATGGAATTCATGTCATGCTAAGTTATAAGTCTTCACGTCGCAGATTCCTCCTACAGCCTCCATTAATGATGCGGCATTTAATCCAGTTGCAACCAAAGCATAGAATAGAGGAATGGCTTTTCTGACAGCGAGAGTTCTAAGTCGACTCTCAACGGAATATGAATATATGAATGAAACATGAACAGGAATATCGGCAGCCATTATGTGGCACGACGGCGTACCATTTCTCTGGCAGCTGATTCCAGAAATGGAGAATTTCCCAGGACACTAATGAAACTTTTATGGTATAACAAATCAAGATTTAGACAAAGAAAACAATAAAATGATCCCAGGAAACTATCTTATCAGTCGGAATCTGTAGAATGTGCTGATGAAGAGAGGATATATTTTGAACTAGCCTGGATGCCCGGCGTTGCCCGGGTGTTTGGAGGTGCGTGTTTGAGAAAAAAAAAAAAAAAAAAAAGAAGAGTGGTAGTTGGCAGGCAGGCAGGCTCGAACCCATACCGTGAAGGAGGAAAAAAAAAAAAAAAAAAAAAAAAAAAAAAAAAAAAACGTAACGTCTTTGCCCTTACGTCCATTGGTAAACCGGAAGTGGTGAAGGTTTAAATTAAGGCTAGTCAATCGAAAAGAGGAGATGACTTTTGAAAACATTAGCGAAAAAAGCAACCCCTCCTTGTAGAAAAGTGCCCAGTTGAGGGTAAGGGAATTGATGTTTTTAGCCAATGTCAAACGTACTTGAAGAAATAAACCGTAAGATGGTGGAAAACATCTTGAAATTTGGAATATAGACTTTTATCACTTATATATACTAGCAGAGGGACCCAACGTTGCCCTGGATTGAATGATGATCAATGAAGGTTTGGAACTTCCATATTTATATTTATCAAAATCGGTGAAATCGCCCATTTTTCAATCAAATCAATGGATTGCCTGCTCTAGTTAGGGACCCATCGCAGTGCATCGGAAGGAAGTTTCACATGCCTTCCTGCAGTGACTTAGTCCACAATACAGAGTAGTCTACATTACACTGTAGAGAACCTACTGTTGATTTTATAAAATCATTTTTATATATAATGGCTTGAATTAAAGATTAAATTGCAAAAGTCAATCATCATGCTTCAATTGTGCACTTTGATAATTAGTTCCATATTATTGTTTATTGTAATAGAATAAATTTGTTCTATTTATAGATATTATTTAAATTTGATTTATCTGATTTATTTTTAATTTATTTCTTATTATTATAAACCGACATGCATTTAAAAACGGAAGTAAGCTTTATCTATTAAGTTATGAGAGTTATTTCCCATTTGTTTATCATAGATGAAAATGGATGTGTTTTATGATTTTTAAAGTTTTACTATGCATATGGACTTAGCTCAGATGATAACGAATAACACTGGAGAGCTAAATGTTTTCGAGTCGATACTAGCTGATGGAACCCAAGTAATTTTTGTAACTTTTGAAACCACAACTAGATATTGGGTACAATATAATAACCCATAGAGAAATGGCTTTATAATAATAAATACGAAATCTAAGTAAATTAAAATATCATGTTATAGCCTATTTTACGATCGGGCAACGTCGAGCAGCCTGCTAGTAAAGTCTCAGATGTTTTTCCAGCACCTCATAATGTATTAACAGTTTCATAATTACGACATTTATTTATTTATTTTTTTTTATTTATTTTTTTTTTTTTACACGACTCATAATTAACTGTACAATTTTTTCAAATCTAAATGTATTTATCTACTACTAGCAGGACTCGTTAACCGGCGTTGCTCGGTGCCCACCCCACATAAAAAATTGAAGTACGGTTGGTGTTGTTGTTGTTGTTATAGTCCAACCACCAACCTCCTCATGTTAAGAATGGCAATCGGAATGGACACCCCTAACCTACCGATGTTAAGAACAGCTTTCACAACAGACACCCCATTTTGTAGATGCAAGTGTGGATGTGGTTGGCAAGAAATTCGCCCGTAATGTAAGGTATGTAATAATAAAAACAATATATTTTGGTTGGTGACCTATTTGAGTCAAAAATTAATAATAAAACATTCAATAATAGTTAAAATAGATTAAAGTATGCACAAATAGTTTTTTTGCAAAGCAACATTTAATCTAAGTACAACCACAATTTTACATGTACATATAACTATAACTTGTGACGATATCAAACCCAAGTAAAAGTTTCGTCAGGAACCATCGTTTCATTTTGTATGGTCGCCTTTCAGGCATAGTAACATGTTAATGGATTTTGTTTTCACAATTAAGCAAACGATAAATGTAAGTTACATGTTATGAAAAAGATAATCTAGTTTATTTTTGGAGTGTAATATTTTCACAAATAAACAAAAAAAAATTTAAGAGTTTTGAAGCGGAATAATTTCTTGAATTATATAAATAAAACGTAAGAATATTGTGCCTGTGGAGAAATGGCAGCGTGTCTTATAGTTGTGAACTATTCGTTTAATGGTGGAATAACTGAATAGGGGAATTGTAGAATGTATACTTCTCAGCCAATCAGCTGGGCCAGATTTATGGATGGAAGAAATCATTAGTGTAGAATGAAAGCCGTAAGAATATGTTTGTGTAGGAAATCTGTAGTCAGTTAATGACGGGTAATATCCAGGAAAGCAGGAAAAAGTATAAATGCACACAGTGTGGAATGGGAGCGTAAGGGGACTTGTAGAAGTGGGGGTGAAAATCTAGCTACTTTCTCTATAGGTTACGACGATGATGAACATGGCGCTCCTCGGAATAAATGTAATGTTTTAATATTATGAAATAATGCGTATGTAAATGCGTTCTATAGGTAAATAATGTAATGGCTAATGGTGTAAACACAATAAAGTTTTATGTGTCATCTGTTGTTGTTAACCTATGTTAGTTTTGTCCAGAGAGGAAAAATTGTGCCTCTTATTATATGCAAGACAAGATATACAGGGTGTCCTAAAATTAATTAGACTCTGTGATGAACAGAACTGAAATTATCACAAAAGTTTGACATTCACTTTTTTCTGTGACACAATGACCTTTGATTTAGATATTCTCAAATTAAAAGGTGGAACAATAAAATTTGTGTCATAGAAAAGACGACATGATTCCATTTCTGCTTGATGAAACGCATTTTTCTTTTTTTTTTTGTTGCAGACCATCTACTAGTTGGCCAGTTGTATACAAATCCCAAGAGTGATACCTAGATGTGTTGAAGAGTGTGGTGATCCTCTGGAGCAATCAGGTGGCCGTTGGCAGACCCTAGGTGTGGCAGCAGGACTCGGCACCAGCCCACAAGCCCAAAGAAACCCAGGCTTGGCTTTAGAAGGAGTTCTACGGCTTCATAACCTTCTCTCACTGGTTCCTCCATCTCCTCCAACCTAGACCCACTGGACTACTTTGTTTAGACATATGTCAAGAACATCACCAACATGACCTCCCACAATACCAAAGCTCGGCTGATCGCTGCCATCTGCAGAGTATTCGCTGAGCTCCCGCTGACACTTGTGGAAAAGGCATGCTCCCAGTTCTGGACCCTTATCGAGGTAGTGATTGAGGCTGAAGGCGGCTATATTGAATAAATATCAGCTCTACTACATAATAAAGTTAACTGAATTGATTTTTTCAATAAAAGTTTTAAAATAAAGTTGCTGTGTTGTTTTCTTTATGGCGACAACTTTATCGTTCCACCCTGTAAATCAGTTCTACGTTAGACAACGATTACTATTTTGACAAAGTTTGGTGACTATTGGTCGAATGATGTGGTCATTAGACTGTACTAGAATAACAAACTCGACAAAAAAAAAAAAAAAAAAAAAAAAAAATTAAAAAAAACATAACATCCTTGATAGAGGTAATAAGAATCAAACAGATAAAAATGCATACCGGTCTTTCTTCCTAACAGGTGAAATGAGATTTCTTTGTAGGTTTCCAAAACAAAAACCAAAAAAAAATGGCCGACTTACCTGAAAAATGAAAAGAATGAAATTTAAAATAAATAAATAGCATAAAATTATTGTTTTTCTTTTTTGTTTTTGTTTTTCAATAAAATAAAGAGAAACAAAGAGAAAGAAGATGAGAAAAAGAAAAGAAAAGACACAAATATAGAGTATGAGGGGTTAGTTTTGTTGGTTGTTTTGTTTTACGGCATATCAACCTTTTTTCAGGTTATTTAATGCCGAATCCAGTGATTTGGAAGAAAAGTTTTTCAGTAGAATATGTTTTTTCAAGTCAGTTTCTATTTAACCCATAGTTGGGACTCTAATAGGTACTACCACTCCGAGTCAGAGTGGACCTGGGAGCAATGGCAATTAAAGGGTAGCTCCACACTCCCCAAAACCCACAAGCTGGGGCCTCACCAGCGGATATAGTTTAAGGTCATATCGAAGATCTATGAGGGATTAGGGTTAAAGTACAAAATAATAATAGAAAAGTAGGAAAAAACAGAGAGATAAAAAGGGGGGGTAAGAAAAGTAGAAAAATATAGATTTAGCAGATATGGTAAAATTTAAAAATTCAAAACTTTCAGTGCGTTAGAAATAGGAAAGAAAAGTAAAATTGTATCAAAAAAATATATTTTTTAATTGATTTCAATATAAATTTCAAACTGTACACAATAAAAAAAAATGAAGAATAATGTGCGATTTTTCTGAATTCTTATCGTACACATTTTGTGTGATCTGACAAAAACAAAAAACCATAGCTTTTTTTTTTTTTTTTTTTTTTTTTTTTGCTTTTCGGGGAAGGGGGGTTACAAAAGAGGTTAAAAAGAAAATCATTTAAAAGAAAGACCGAGAGAAGATTAAATTAGAATATAATACAATATGGGAACCGTTAATTAATCTATAGAATATTCTGCTTGTTTCTGTGTTAGTTACTCTGTACGTTACACTTTCAGTAAGTAGATATTCGAAAACGAAGCTGTATGAAAGGGAGATCATTCTTGTATTCTTTCCAAAGTTGCCAGATTGGCCAAATTTCGCGAATTTGACCTCTTTTTTCTTTTCTTTTCTTTTTTTTTTTAAAGCAGTTTGATCTTCAAAAATATTAATTTTTTTTTCTGTCCAAAAAATTAATATTTTGTGCTCTCCAAGAAATTATCAGCTTCATCAAAACATATTTCTCATTCTATAGAATTTCTACAAATCCTGCTAGTTATAAATAATAGATTATATCACCATTAATAAATTATAAAGAATTATATATATAATGGTTAGCAGAGCGTTTCATTATCAAGAAAATTCCAAAATAAGAGAGAAATATTTATATATATATATATTTGTAGTCATCGACATATAGTCCTGTTTTGTTGTATCACAACTCATCAGTGCCGCTAGACTAGCACCTCCCCCAAGCTGAGGATTGAACCTAGAACCGTCGTGTTGACAGTCGGCAGTTCTCCCACTCGACCAGGGAAGCAATACCCGCAAATAACCAGTCCAAATGTCTATTTAAACAAACGTCCGTCCACCACTTTTACAGTGCTCAAACCGCCTGTTTATAAACAAACAGCGAGCGTTGCATTTTTCAGCCAATTAAGTAGAGGGTGAGATTATTTCTGACAGTGCTCTACCCAAAAAGGGGGGCTTAAAATATATTTGTCGTCATCGACATACAGTCCTGTTTCGTTATGAAAATATGGCATAACCATGTTGACATGCTGGTTCCCATCAGATCACTGACATTGAACCTGGTCAATACTAAAAAGTGCTGTATGTACTCTCCGTTTATCTCAGCCTTATCCCTAGCCAGTCTTGGGTCTCGTTTTGCCACTTGGCCCATGCAGTGCTGATTCAGGAGAGATGCTGTTGGAAATTTCTTTTTTTTTTTTTTTAAATTACATTTTCACCACAAACAAGGCATATTGCCACTTTGTTGTAGGGGGCTACTATCAGGGACATGGGCATCAGGGGTACTGTGTAGGGAGTTGGGCAGCAAGATGTCGGTTCACGTTGCACTTGAACTTCTGCATGTCAGTACAGTTGGGGAAGCAGGGACCCGACAGGGAATTCCAAAGTTTAGCTGTCCTGGGAAAGAAACTACTGGAGTAGAAGGCTCTCTTACATCTAGGGATCTCTACTGTGAAGGGGTGGGATTTAGTTGCTTGACGGGTTTGTCGGGGCTATTAACGTCGAGGGGGTACAAGTGCTTATGCAACCCTTACTTCACAATTACACACGTAGCCATCCTTACAGAAGTGACCATTGTCTCTTAAGACTGAACGAATGCATTGATATACATGTAATAATTGAATTCAACAATATGGGAAATATCGATGATAATATAAGGGGGAAAACGCATTGATTTTCTTGCGGAAATTAAATTTGACGTTTTCCCATACCTTCATTGGATTAGAACATAATCTCATGAAAGTACTATCTCATTTGAAATTTCCATAAAACCATGAATACATTTTCTTTTATCAGTATTTATTCCCTTCTCATGTGTGTGTGTGTGTGTGTGTGTGTGTGTGTGTGTGTGTGTGTGGGTGTGGGTGTGTGTGCGTGTGTGTGTGTGTGTGTGTGTGTGGTTAGTGGCAGAGAATACTAGCTTTATTAAGAAAATTTCAATAAAAAAGAGCTTGCGTATAAGCTGCATCGGCTGAAGAGGTCTGTAGTTACTTGTAACTAGCTGACCGAAACATGCTCATGAATGTGTAGCAAGGTATTACTGCTTATGTAAAAACACCTAAAGAGTATACCCAGCTCTACTTCAGTATTGAGCACTCTTGTATTAACCTCGTTAAACTTCATTGGTTACTTAACCACGGGAAAACAATAACCATATATATATATATATATATATATATATATATAATATTTAAATAAAATAAAAAAGTAATACGTCCTAAAATGTGGGCGAAAAAAAAATGCAAACAAAGGGCAAATAACTCCTTTCTTATAATAAAAAAAAACGCGCGGGGAACGGGAAAAAAAAGAAAGAAATTAATCGCTAATAAAAAAAAAAAAATAAAATTCAACAATCTTACATATACATATGCATATATATATATATGCATATATATATATATATATATATATATATATATTGTGTACAGAAAGTTGTTAGTTGAGACAGATCATTGGTACCGTCGGTTTCAAGCCCGATAATAAGGCCCGTTTAAGGTATCCTTATCAAGCTCTCTTCAGCCAATATTCGCCTATCTTATAAGAGAGCTTGATAAGGATACCTTAAACGGGCCTTATTATCGGGCTTGAAACCGACGGTACCAATGATCTGTCTCAACTAACAACTTTCTGTACACAATATATAAATACGCTCTTACAATTTGGATTTTCCTTTTAATTGAGCATTTTGCTGGAATTCTTTTTCCAAAAAAAAAACTAATCATATATATATATATATATATATATATTAGTGATTGGACGATTCCAATATTTTTCCCGGTTTCGATACAATTACCAATTCTGTACTAAATTACCGATTCCGATTCTTTATAAATATCTAAATATTGAACTATAATGCTGTCCCGATTACTGCAAAAACGCGTTAAATGTGCATATATTTTCTCAAACGTAAAAAGCACACGTGTGGACGATGATCTATAGACTTCATTTTTTACTGGTAGTTTAAAATCAAACATTTATTTCATTATTCTTACCAACTGTGGAAGATTTTGTTTTAGACAAAATTTAATAAGATAATTAAAGGAGTTTTTTTGGCATCGGAAACTAGGCGCAAATTCTTCCGATTCCAATTCCGATACCCACAAAAAGTATATATCTCAAAGAACTATTAACAGTTATTTTCGGGTGAAGATAGTCAATGCTTGAGTGTCCAGTGGACAAGGACAGTAGGGGAAGAAAGAGAAGAAGGAGATATCTTCCCTTGTTGTTTTCAAGATTTTCTTGGACCATGAACCCCAAGGGACTAAAATAATTCTTCAAAGCACAGATGAAATCAATATACCTTGCAAGTTGTTTGCTCAGTGTTTAACCGAATCGCGCAGCAGAAATACTTTTCCGTGACTCCTACAAACTCTGTGAGGTTATGGGAGGGCATGTTTTTGTTTAGACACCACCTCTTCTTGATTTTTTTTTGCTAAAGAGTGCCTCACTTATGCTTTAATGTGATTGGTCGAATAGTGCGTACCTCATCATTCATTTGAATATGTCGAAGTGGTAATTTATAAATTAAATTACATTTCCATATTATTTCGATTCTTCGACTACTTCAGAGTATCATTTTCGTAATGTTTCGGTGAAAGTAATCTTCGACCTTCTTCAGGTGTATCTTGTCGCACTCGGGAATTTGGACAGAATTTCGAATGGAATTATTTATTTACTTCACAGCGGTAGCATGCTCTCATTCTGTCAGCCATAACTGAATAGATGTCCTAAATAATTCGCAATTGTATTTTTCGGTTGCCCACACTGAGAATTGAACCATCAACCTTCAGGAGAATATTACTTTTGCAATTGATTTTTTCCAAATACTCTAACCACTGCGCCAAGGGTCCTTGTAGAAAAGGTACACCTAAATAAGGTCGGAGGTTACATCAACCGAAATGTTGTGAAAATGACACTCAAGATGAGAACAGTAGTCTGAAGGATTCAAATAATACAAATAACCAATCCTCATCACAAAAATTCAGAAACGTAATAAATTAAATTTTATACACCGATATTGTGAATTATGATATAATCAGATCAGACTGTCTGAAGCTACTGGCTTTCTGGCCTAAAATGCACCAAACATTAATGTTTTTGATTTACCTTTGTAAAACTCAATTATGCTCTTAAAAGTAAACTAAACTAAAAAATAAAAAAACAATTTTCCTCTGTTAAGAAAAAAAAACAAAACAAATATCATGAATAGATATAAAGAACTTGAAGTGTAAAGCTGTTTTTTTTTTGTTTTTTTTTTCATAATTACTACATTCAGCGTTAAATAACTGGTTGGTTTGTTGGTTGTTTTTGTTTCACGGCATATCAACCCTTTTCGGGTTATTTAATGCCAAATCCAAAGATTTTGAAGAAAATTTTTTTAATAAAATATATTTGTTGTTTTCAAATCAGTTTCTATTTAACCCCTAGTTGGGACCGTAACAGGTACTACCACTCCGGGTCAGAGTGGACCTGGGAGCAATGGTAATTAAAGGGTGGCTCCACACTCCCCAAAGCCCGCAAGCTGCGGCCTCACCACTGGATATAGTTTAAGGTCATATCCAGGACCTAAATAACCAAAAAATAAAACAACCAAACCAAACAAAACTCTGTAAATATTTGAAGATATAAACTTTAAAGCATAAACGTTTTGCAAAAGAATATTCGATTCGTCATTATACGACTCGAAAAGGGTTGATATGCCGTAAAACTAAACAATCAAACTAAACACCATAAATAAATATTTGAACATATAAAGCATAATTTTTTTTTTTTTAAATTACTGGATTCAACATTAAATAACCGTGTAACAAAGCATGGACGCACATATAATGGCGTCGGCAGCAGCTGTACAACAGCCAACGTATGCAAATGACTGAGCCGTATGTGAGGTGACGTCACAGCGAGGAAGAAGGGAAGAAAACGATTATAAAAAAGAAAAACGTGGACCGAGAAGGACAGAAATAGATGTGTGATACACGTGGCCTGTGAGTGACAGGGGAAAACATGTCCTAAACATGGCCGGACAAAGACAGACTAGCACGTGTTCGACACAGCAGAGTCTTATTAAGCCCCTTGGTATACGAGAAGACTTTTGAACAAGAGACAAAGCGTTATTCTGGAAGTACTTGTAAATAAATGTCTGTTGTTTCAACTGAAAAAGAAAATGAGTTGAATTCTTTCTTTGTCTTTAATTTTTTTTGCGACTGTCTGCATATAACGTGCGGGTCCCGAGTGTTTTCATGTGACGACTACATTACAACCGGAAAAGGGTTGATATGCCGTAAAACAAAACAAAACGATACTGTGAATGCAAGAACACAACATGAATTCGGGGGTAAAAAAGTGAATAATAGAAAGGTTTCACTTTTATATTGATAATAGAAACTTTGTAATTAAGAAACGCCAAGAGGCTTTTTCGATTGCGACGTGAGATGGTTTGTTTATTTTTTTCAACGGAATCTATTCATCGAAACTAGCAGAATTCACACTTGCCGGAGGCGTATTTACATTCTTTTGTCATTTTCCAAATCAGTTTATCAGACAACGAACTAAATATAATCCAGACTTACATCAACAATAGCAGAGATTAAAATTTACAAAAAAAAAAAAAAAAAAAAAAAAAATTTACACTCTTGTGGTTTAAAATATAAAAGAAAATTAGAGGTTGTTTACGCAAGAAAGATTTCATCTGAAAATTTTTATAAAATGTTAGATAAAGGTTCAGTCCTAAATTCTGGAGGTTCACTCCTCAGAGCTGGCGATACTAAGAATACAATTTTGAATTACAGTAAAACCCCGGGATACCGTGACCCTAGGATACAGTTTTTTTCATGTTACGATGTGGAATACGATGTTTTCCCAGCCCCTGGTTACGGTATTTGCCCCGCCTTACGATGTTATTTATAATGTTATTTGATTATATACATATGTATTATATACTGTACTGTATTTTGTTACTAATTTTTAATATGTACTGTATAGAATTTTGTTTAGGCCCAACCATACGGCGATTTCACCTTATGATCCCAACCCCGGAACGGATTTCTGCCGTATCCCTGGGTTATACTATACTTAAGACTTTTATCTGGTTATGGCTGACAGAACGAGACCACGCTAGCCTTATTTATTAAATAAAGGTTTCCATTTAGAATTCAGTACAAATTTCTGAGTTCGACAAAAAGGTTCCCTAATTTGACAAGATACACTTGAAGAAGGTCGGAGGTTATATCAGTCGAAAACAATACTCAAGATAAGAACAGTAATCCAAATAATATTAATTTAGATCACCGAAGTTAAGCAATGTTGAGTCTGATCAATACTAGATGGTGACCATTTCAAAATACCAGACGCTGTATGCAGGAGGACGTAAACACCTACCCTGCAAGAACTGCAAAAACCTAACTCTTTATCTTCCCTGACTGGGATATAGATGCGACTGGGGCCGCTTGTGAAGTAAATATTTCCATAAGACTCTTTCCTTCAGGAGAAGCCGGTTCAACCTGTTTAGGGTGAATGATGATGGCATTAAATAATACTAATTATAATCTTTTTCTTAAAATTTTTAAAAGATAATGTTTAGAGTTTCTTTTTACACCTGGCAAGTTTGCTTCCCCCCCCCCGAATTCCTCGATCCTTAACTAAAAACGTTATTATAGTTCATATAGACTTCCATCTTAAATAAGTTCACACCCGGCAAAAAAAAAAAAAAAAAAAAAAAAACAGCAGCAAAAGGAACAGTAGAAGGTGTGTACAGATAGATTTAAATGGTTGATAGGAAATAAATTCAGTGGAGAAAATGGACACAGGTTGAATAGCGGATAGGGTTGGGAGAAATAATAGAACCCGAAGAGTTGTAAGTCAGAAACCCATTTGCTGAAATTACTGTGACATTTTAACAACAGGACAGAAAAAATAAAAAAAATGGTTTCATATGAAATAAATGTCAAACTAATCCACTATTAAAGTGAGCTGATTGGTTGTTACTGGTCACACGGTCACAGTCATTTTAGGGCAGCCATTTTTCTTTTCTTTTTTATTCAATTAGGCCAAGAATGTGGTATGTGTGCTATCCTTAGGAACAATCATTGAACAAAAATCATTGTCATTTGTCCTTTAAGTATTTACTAGCAGGCTTCCTGTCGTTGCCCAGTCATAAAATACGCATAAATATTTTATTTTAATTCATACAGAAACTGAGATATGTCTATGTTTTTTATGAACAGTTCCTTTCTTGTAAGTAAAAAAATTCTCGAGCTGAGCTCGAAACCAAAACCTAAAGACAGTGAGTCAAGTAGGATAACCATTAGGCCAGCTTTACATGATCTTTAAAAAGTGTTTTCAAACAAACTTATACTTAACATAAAGAAGCTGTCGTGTTTCAAGGTGGTGCATGCGTATTTGTGAAACAGGTAAAAACCAGATAAAAATCCACGTACCAATTTTTCAATTTTGACCCCTTCAAATGAAAACCGATTAAAGAGTTTTCCACGTGTCTGAATACCAAATTTCAAGTCTGTAGATCAAAAATTCGTTGAGTATATAGGTTGAGAAGTGTCCTCACATACACACATTCTCACTTTTATAGATATATACAGTAGCGGCCCTAAACTAAGGGACAAAATTTTAAAACCTAATATTTGTTAGAAATAACAACTATGAAAAGCTGAAATTTTGACAACTGGTAGTCGTTATCATCCATAATAATATACTAAAAATATAAACATTATATTTTAATTAATGCAGATTTCTTATTTATTAAAACAGAAATACCGTAAGTATTAAACGTGACGTTAAATTCCTTAAAAAAAAAATGAATTAATAAATCGGAAAGAAACTGTGAAATGTCCATGCGAGTATTGTTTTTTTTTCTAAATAGTTCACTTCTTGTAAGTAAAAAAAAAAAAAAAATACTCCAGTTGAGATCAAAACCAAAACCTAACTAAAGTAAGTCAAGTACAATAACCATTTGGCCAGCTTGACACATCTTAAAAAGAAGTTTTCAAACCTCGTTAAACAGTTGACAAATAGATAAAAATCCGATGACCTCCTCCCCCATACCAATTTTTCAATTTTGACCCCTTAGCAACCCTTTTTCCGGATGAAAACTGATTAAAATTTTTTCCACGTCTGAATACTCTATATACCAAATTTCAAGTGTGTAGATCAAAAATTCGTTGAATATATAGGTTGAGAAGTGTACTCACACACACACATTCTCACCTTTACCGGATTATGTATTTTAAAAAAATCACACAAAATTTCATGCATCTCCATAAAATTTTATGAAATATATTTTACGTATGAATTTCCAGTATTTACTTCAACAGTGCTCAATACATGAGCAGAGCTAGGTAATAAGTTATGAAGACATATATGGCAATCAAGCTACACAGACTTTTCCACGTTTCATCTTCGTGAGCACTTGTCAAGTTAACAAAGGATGAAACGCAGAAAATTGTGCAGCTTAATTGCCATATATATTTTCATATCATTAAAATTGAAAAAAGTTATTTTTGAAAGCGTCTTCTAAGAATTTAAAATTCAGAACAGACGACCAAAATACCTTTAGAAATCACTGATGAGATGCAAATATTATTTAATTAAACATCATTCAATTTTTTATTTGAACTTTTATCTTATTAATTTCGGATACTAACATATTTATCCTCAGAGTATGAGTGTTTTCCAAATTAAAAGTATTACCTTTATCCATTTTTGTTTGTAATTAGTAAAGATCCTTTCTTTGTAGTGTTATTGAAGAGTCAGTTCGATGCTATTTGCACGACATAGAAACATCTCGTTATATATGCACTTTTAATAGCATGTGACCGCCATAGGCTATTAAGATTGGATAACATTATTTTGAAAGCATTTTTTAAAAGTTTAAAACTTAAAAAAAAAAAAAAAAAAGAAAAGACAAAGGAAACCATATAAGATGAAAATATTTTTCTTTTATTAAAATCATTCAATTTAAAAAAAAAAAATTGATTTCAAAGGAACTCTTTCCAGCTTTAATCTTCTCTAATATAAATCTCACCTGTCTATTTAAATGTATGTATGTATGTATGTATGTTTGTATGTCTGCCTAAAACTTTTGACAGAGGCGACGGATTTTCATGAGATCAGTATCGTTTTGAAGCTCAACCCTTCGGACGACAAATATCAAAAAATTGGTTAAAAACATTAATTCCTCCACCCTCAACTGGGCACTTTTTTTCAGGGAGGGGTGGCTTTTTC
>NC_136492.1:21754701-21779701 GCF_053919585.1 Euprymna scolopes | reverse complement strand
ATTTCATCGGTGAAGAAAAAGGCCAAACATAAATTTTGAAGGCCAAACTGCTTTAAAAAAAGGCCAAATTCGCGAAATTTGGCCTCGCTATCAAACGATTTGACCTTTGAGAACTCTACCAAACTCCTCCTACAATTTTGGGTCTAAACACGTGATATTTTAGATATAGATTCCTTGGACATGGATCTAACTTATTACCTTTACTTGATCCCTAAACAATAAATGTTAAGAAGTCATAATAGGGGTCAAAGTTTAAAAAATTGACCGTTTTTTTTTCTCAGCATTAACCTCAAAACACCTGGGCAACGCCGGGCACCGATTGCTAGTATATCTATAAAAACAGAGATGTGTGTGCCACAGACGATTTCTGATTGGTTAATCCAATAATCACATCTCCTAAAAAAGTATAGTTCTTACGCTCTTAACTTTACCATAAAATATTTTGGTCTTATTTATTGTCCATCTTGGAAGGGTTTAATTTTTTTCTAACTTGCGATTTACAACTTAAAAAAATACGAAACTAACTTACAATCTAACAATCGAACCTCCGACATCACGGCCGCCATTATGAAACTAAACTAAAAAAAAAAATACGCGCGTTCACTCGTTTTTTTGTGCATTTTTTTTGGGGGGGGGGCTAATTTGGCATAATAGTGTCCATTTAATAGTATTATCTTGAAAAAATAAAAAAATAAGGAAAATTACCAAAAAAAAAACAAACAAGAACAACAAAAGTGTGCCGTATTTTTAAAAGTTTTATTGCGTTGTTTTTATTTGCTTTTTTTATTTCATCGGTGAAGAAAATGGCCAAACAGAAATTTTGAAGGCCAAACTGCTTTAAAAAAAAGGGGAACCCCCCTACTTGAACTTTCTGTTTAATTTCGCTTCTATCTAATATAAAATATATTGTACGTACTCGTCATGGGATAAAGTTTTCCTACAGAAAAAAATCACGTAATTTCATCAAGTAGTTATTTTTTTATAGCGAAACAAGAAAAAAATCAACGCTACAAGCGAGTCATTATTAATTAAACAGAAAGTTCAAGTAGGGGGATTCCCCTTTTTTTTTTTATAGCGAGGCCAAATTTCGCGAATTTGGCCTTTTTTTTAAAGCAGTTTGGCCTTCATATTTCTGTTTGGCCTTTTTCTTCACCGATGAAATAAAAAAAGCAAATAAAAACAACGCATTAAAACTTTTAAAAATACGGCACACTTTCGTTGTTCTTGTTTGTTTTTTTTGGTAATTTTCCTTATTTTTTTATTTTTTCAAGATGATACTATTAAATGGACACTATTATGCCAAATTAGCCCCCCCCCCAAAAAAAATGCACAAAAATTCGAGATTTAAGGTTTTGACGAGATAATTTAGCGAATTGTCCGGACTATTGCGAGAGAACCATCCATTAGTTTTTCCTGAAATTTTGCCACAAATTGTATTTCAATGCATAGATGTGCATAGTAACAACATTTTTTAACCGAAAATTCCCGTCGCGTCTCCAGATTTCATCGGTGAAGAAAAAGGCCAAACAGAAATTTTGAAGGCCAAACTGCTTTAAAAAAGGCCAAAATCGCGAAATTTGGCCTCGCTATCAAACGATTTGACCTTTGAGAACTCTACCAAACTCCTCCTACAATTTTGGGTCTAAACACGTGATATTATAGATATAGATTCCTTGGACATGGATCTAACTTAAAGTTTAAAAAAATTGACCGTTTTTTTTTCTCAGCATTAACCTCAAAACACCTGGGCAACGCCGGGCACCGATTGCTAGTATTAAATAAAGTTATGCTTGTGGACCAATTTCTTTTTTTTTTTTTTTTTTTTTTTTTTGGCATTGGGATGCAAGCAACCAGCATATATGCTCTGAAGCCGGAAACAACTTCATTGAGCTTGTTATTTGAAACCATTTTACCATCAGTAATACAGTAATATAATCTTTTATTTTCAGGGAAAATAAAAACTATTCCCAATTACATTTGCAAGAGCACAGCATATTTATTACATATTATATACGACAATAATATTTCGATTAACCATTGATACCTGCGGTTTGAGGAGGTACGAGAAATCGTCGCCGTTGGGCTAAAGAATTACTTCCTTTCATCGTTACATAGCTGTCAATGGGGGATTTCACTAACATGATGAAGTCAAGGAATTGCGTGATTCGAAAAAGAAAACGAGATGAACTTAAATGAATAAAACTAGAGCAGTTAAAGTAGAGGAGGAGGGTGGGGGTGTGGCGAATTGTGAGGAAATCGAGTTTTACCTACATAAATCTGAGATTATCCTGAGGGACTTTCAAAGATTTGAAAAAGTGTCAGTTATATATATATATATATATATATATATATATATATATATATATATATATATATAACTGACACTTTTTCAAATATATATATATATATGTGTGTGTGTGTGTGTGCGCGCGCGCGCAAAAGTGAGAATATGTGTCATACACTCAACGAATTTTTAATCTACAAACTTGAAATTTCGTATATACGGTAATCAAACATGTGGAAAACTTTTTCATCGATTTTCATCCGGAAAAAAGGGCTGCTAGGGGGGGGTCAAAATAAAAAAAATTGTTTCATGGGTAGGGAGGGGGAGGGTCATCGGATTTTTTTCTGTTTGCTAGCTGTTTTACGAATGCACATGCGTGAATCGTTCACATTATAGATTGCTTATGTTAAGAATAAGTAGGTTTGAAAAGACTTTTTAAAGCTCATGTCAGCCTCGCCGGCAGTTCTCCTACTCGACCACAGAATCGATGCCCGCAAATAACATCGCCAAATGTCTATTTGAAACAAACATCCGTTCACCACTTTTTTTGAATAGTAAAAGGACAAAAAAATCTGACGATAGGATTTAAAAATAAAGAAGTAAGACCTAACTGCTCAACGTTTCGCCCGTCTTATGCAGGCTTTTTCAAGATTGAAACATCAAAAAATGGTCCCTGATGAGAGGGTCAATTATTTTAGGAGTATATATGCTAAATGGGAGAGTAATATATTTAAATTCAATTAGGAAATTACATGACTGAGTGTATATATATATATATATATATATATACACTTGTGCCCGATATTATTCATACCCCTCGGATCTTTGAGATTTCTATAAGAATATTGCTCAAACCAGAAGGTAGACAATATTAAAGGGATTTCAAACAATAAATCAAGCATAAGCATTTAATTTAAACTCAACAAATAAATGAATTATGCAAGTTTGAAACATTATACAAAGAAAAACAATAATTGCACTAGTTCAAAATTATTCATACCTCTCTTACTAATAGTCAATAGCATGCCCTTTATTCTCAATAACTGCCTGTAACCGTTTTGGATATTTATCAACAAGGTTTTTACAAGCATCAACACTGATTTTTGACCATTCTTCAATGCAGTAGTTCTCCAAATCCCTCAAATTTCTAGGTTTCCGCTTTTTAACCTCAGTTTTCAATATGTGCCAGAGGTTTTCGATAGGGTTCAGGTCGGGACTCTGGCTATGCCATTCCAAAACATTAATTTGATTATCCTCAAACCATTTCTTGACTATTTTGGCAGTATGTTTTGGATTATTATCCTGTTGAAGGACCCAGTTTGGTCCTAAATGGAGCTTCTCCGCATCCTGTCTAATGTTTTTCTGGAGTATCTCCAAATATTGCTCCTTCTTCATGGTTCCATCTATCTTGACCAAACTACCTGGACCACTAGCCGAAAAGGAGCCCCAAAACATTAGGCTACCACCACCATGTTTCACCGTGGGTATGGTGTTCTTTGGGTTGTAAGCTTCTCCTTTCTTCCTCCAAACGTAAGAAGCATCGATATGGCCAAACAATTCAATTTTTGTTTCGTCAGTCCACAAAATACTTGAGAAAACGGACTCTGGAGAATTCACATGGGTCTTAGCAAACTTTAGACGTGCTGAAAGGTGTTTTCCGGTGTGCAATGGAGTCCTTCTTGGTCTTCTTCCTTTCAGACCATTTTCATGCAGAGTCCTTTGCAATGTTTGCCTTGATATTTTTATGCCAGAAGACTCCAGATTTTCTAAAATGTCCTTAGTAGTGGTGGTTGGATTTGCATTAACACTTCTTACAATATTCCGGGTGGCTCTAGCAGACAGTTTCCTTTTCCTTCCTCTACCAATCAAGTTGTTTGTTGTGTGGTGGCTCTGGAATTTTTTGATGATGCTCTGTACTGTTGCTGTAGGGACCTCAAATTTCTTGGAAATTGACTTGTAACCTAAACCATCCTTATGTGAATTCACAATTTTAGTCCTAAGATCATTACTAAGCTCTTTTTTCTTCCCCATTCTAATAATTTTTATTCTTTTATTGGTTTTCAGTTGATATCATTTTAATTTCTGAAAAAATGCAAAAAACGCAATGAAATTAATCAAAGGTTGTATAAAAGCATTCAAAATAAGAATCAAACAGGAAACAAACAGTCAGAAACTCGATTAATACTGAAAAAATAAGGGGGTATGATTATTTTTGAACATTGCAGATTTTATAAATAGCTGTATATTTCTTTTATTACAAGTATCCCGAGATTTTAAAATGACGAAAATGATCAGAAGAGGTTTATTAAGAATATGTATCAATATGGACGTAAACAATAAATTCTTACAAAGTTACACCTAATAAACTCAATTTTCAAGGGGGGGTATGAATAATATCGGGCACAAGTGTATATATATATATGGGTAGTTATTTTTTCAAAATGCGCGACCACGCGTCACCTATCTGGCTTCATAAAAACCCTGCAGTTAACAACATCACGTGGACTCTTCATCGAATTATCTTCCACTACATCATGTCGAGGAAGAAGAGAGAAAAAAAAAGATTGATAAAGGAGTCTTACTCCGAAATATATTTCTTTAAAAATAAACACCTGTTTATTCTATAAAAAAATTTCGCGTTGCAGTTTTGGCTTCAAATGTATTTATACATGTTTTATTCTTCATATATATATATATATATATATATATATATATATATATATATATATATATATAAAGAATAAACTGCAACGCGAAATTTTTCATTCCCTATACAAAAGTCTATATTCAAAAGTTCATGATGTTGACCATCTTACAATTTATTCTAGGTATATATATATATATATATATATATATATATATATATATATATATATATATATACCTAGAATAAATTGTAAGATGGTCAACATCATGGACTTTTGACCTAGAATAAATTGTAAGATGGTCAACATTATGAACTTTTGAATATAGACTTCAACATCATGAACTTTTGAATATAGACTTTTGTAATATAGACTTTTGTATAGGGAATGAATGACAAAAGTCTATATTCAAAAGTTCATGATGTTGACCATCTTACAAATTATCCTTTAACTTAGTTGACACACACAATTCCTGACAGTGTCTGTTTCTTGGCACAAAATCAATCACTTTATTATATCAATCAGTGAATCTATTACGTCCTTAACTCAACAAAAAAAATTGCAACAATCAATTCATCAAAAGGAAATAAAGTGAGTTTTGACATGATTAAAATCCGAAAATTGGAAGAGAAGTTGTAAATACCTTATATGTTTACATTAAGCCATTTTGAATTATATATATATATATATATTTATATATATATATATATATATATATATATTCCCGGAAATCAATTCCATACCATGTTATTTTTTTACAAGGTCCAAAGGCCATTCGAGGATAAGGGTTAATGAATGTAAAGTGTTAGTGTAGTAATCATTAATAGTGTAGATTGGGTAGAATTTGGATTATTTAACAACAACTTGTTTGCATTGGACTTGAAGACTACCATATTGTACTCAGCCAGGAAACAGGCCAGTGGAAGAATCTTATATAGAAACCGTATTCTTCTTTTTTTGACTTGATGGCCGAGACATCAGACACAGTCTGCAATTTTTGACTTGCCTTTCAATTACTCCACACTTTGGCTGCCATCAGACAAGGCTCTCAGAAGGGTTCTCCGTCATTACAAGGCCTCTTCTGGTAGTAACCGCATAGACTCCCAGATAATCATCAACAAAGTAAGTCTTATTTACTTGTAAATAATTCAAGCATCTTCCTTGGCCATAGGCAATACACGTTTCTTACCTATTGTACAATATGGGCCAACCAGAGATAACGAAACGCAATAATACTTGCTTTTAGAGAAATTACAAAAGAAAATTGTTTGGGAGACGCGGTTGCCAATCTTCAATTAGGAAAAAGGCACTAAAAAGAAATGCTGTAGAATCTATATCTTAATCATAAGTACGAGACTATAAGAATATAATTTCAGATTTGACTGACAAGCAAGGAAGCAGCTGTCATGATTCCCCCCACCCTCCGAAAAGCATTCAATCTAAGTGAATACAAAGCACCTAAGCAAGAATTTGAATCCATTCTTCTGATTCCATTCTTCTTAGAAGAGGTTAGAAGAACATCGAAAAACCGTAATATGTGGAGAGATTGAAAAATCAGGTATGACTGACCATATCTGGAAGGAAAAAAAAGGAAACCATCTATCATTATAGGACGCAGTATAAATTATAGACAGAAGAATGGTGGTAAGTAAGACGACTGAAAGAAACAGCATACATGCTGGGCGACAATTACTAGTCGACCTAGTATGGAATTTAACAAGATATGGGAACCTTTAATCTATATATATAAAAGATAATATATACAATAATAAGTAAACAATAATATATATATATATATATATATATATATATATATATAGTAAGTTATGAAAATATATATGGCAATTAAGCTACACAGAATATTCCGCATTTCATTCTCATGAGAATTCATCAGACTTACGCATAAGCCTGACGAATTCTTACACAGAATATTTTGTGTGGCTTAATTGGCATATATATTTTCATGACTTAGCTCTACATATGTATTGAGCACTGTTGAAGTAAATACTGAAAATTTACACATAAAATTACATTCTCATATATTAATTTGTGATTAAATGAAGTAGTTATATATATCTATATATATATATATATATATATATACACACGTAATAATACTTAGTAATAAAATGATATTTACAACTTTTTTTTTTTTACATAGGCGTCACCACTTATCAAGGCCGATAGGCCACTCAAGGATAAGGGTTAAAGAGTAGTCAAAAGGACAATATAGTAATCGATAGTAATGGAAGTTCGGTAAATTTGTTAACTTAAGTGGAACGGCTCATCAGAAACTTGTTCACGTTGGACTTGAAGACAACCATATTATAGACAGCTGGAAAGCAGGAAAACGGAAGACAATTCCACAGGCGTGCAGTTCTAAGAAAGAAGCTTTGATCATGGAATCTATGCTTAGGTTTAGGCACAGATAAAGAGTGGGGAAAATTATTGATAATGTTTTCAGCTAGTCGAGTGTTTCTTGTGAAAATTTGGCGAGGGGCGACCATAGATTGAAGCTCAGTCGAACACTTTCCATGAAAATAACGATAAAGCAGAGACAAACTCGCAACATCTCTTCTGTGAGATAGACGTTGCAGCAAAGAGAAAAGGACATCTCCCACCAGGCCACGAAGTCTCCTAGAAATAAAATAGGTTTAAGGCTCCCAAAATTCATACGAAGAGACTTTTGGTGCAATGGTTAGAGTACTTGGAAAAATCAATTGTAAAAGTGATATTCTCCTGAAGGTTGAAGGTTCAATCCTCAGTGTGGGTGACCGAAAAATACAATTGCGAATTACTTAGGATCTCTATCCAGTCATGGCTGATGGAACAAGAGCATGCAACCCCCGTGAAGTAAATAAAGGGTTCTGTTCAAAATTCCGTCCAAATTCCTGAGTTTGAGAGAAACATTCCGGAGTTCAACAAGATACACCTGAAGAAGGTCGGAGATTACATCGGCCGAAACATTGTGAAAATAACACTCAAGTTGAGAACAGGAGTCCGATGAATCCAAATAATACGAATACCTTATCCTCATCTCAAAAAATTCGGAAACGTAACATCAATTCTTCTTGTCCCACACACTTAGGTCAATTCAATGTTCTAGTGTATGACTTTTTGAAGCCACCATCAACACAAGCAATCGTGTTGCAATAAGTGGCATTTTTTGTTTGTATGTATGTCTGTGTTTGGAATTTTTTCAAGGGAGATAATTGCATGAAAATATTTCCAGTGTCAAATAGTGCTGATATGGAGAATATATACTACACTTTGAAAAATTTATTTAAAAAAATTATACAATATCAAAAATAGATTAGGCGCAAAGCCAATCAAAAGTGTGGGAAAGGGGGGGGTCTCTGATCATACTTGTCACTTTACCTAAGATTATGTGCGTACTATAGTCATTGGGACAATAAGAACTTGTTTACATTGGACTTGCTTTAAGATGACAATATTGTAGTCAGCTGGAATGCAGAACAGTGGAACAGAGTTCCACAGACGGGCGACTCTAGGAAAGAAGCTTTGTTCATGGAATCCACGTTTAGGTTTAGTCACCGATACAGAGTGGGGGGAAATTTTGGCTAGACAAGTGTTTTTTTGTGAAAGATTGGCAAAAGGGGACCATAGATTGGAGTTCAGTCGAACACGTGTTATGAAAATAACAATAGAGCAGAGACAAGCTTGCAACATCTCTTCTGTGAGAAAGAGGTCGCAGAGTAGAGAAAAGGGTACCACATACTAGATCTGTCAAGAATTAGGATTGGATGGAGTAAGTTCAGGGAGGTTATGACTAACCAGCAGACAGTTACCACCGAAAGGGGAGTTTATCAGGTATGTCTATGCAGTGTGATGACGTATGGAGTGAAATCTGGCCTATGAGGGTTGAGGACATAAGTTGCATGGAGAGAATGATAGGATGAATGTTATGATGTGAGTTTTAAAGACAGGCTTAGTTCTGATTGTTGAATTTCTGCTGTGTTTAAAAGAATGACGTCACACTGATATTTGAAAATATAACAATGCTAGCAGGGAGACCAGACGTTGCCCAGGATAAAATGATGATCAACGAATGTTTCACATTCCCATATTTTTATTGTCATTGAAATCTCTAAAATCACTCATTTTTTCAATCAAATCGATTGAGTGATTCTCTAGTTGAGAACCCATCGCAGTGCACCGGGAGGAAGCTTCACATACCTCACCACAGTGACTTAATTCACAATACATTGTATTCTACATTGCACTGTAGAGAACCTACTTTTAATTTTTTTAAATTAGTTTTTATATATAATGGCTTGCATTAAAGTTTAAAACGCAAATGTCAAGTATTATACTTTAATTGTGCTCTAAACAGAAACATTCATTTCGAATGCGCCTCTGTCATATCAAAGAACCTACTGTTGATTTTATATGCTTGGCCTTACTGCTTGTGCAGTGATAATGGCTTGAATTTAAATTTATAATAAAAGCGCCAAGTACTATGTTGCGATTGTGCTTTAAACAGAAACATTTATTTTGAATGTGCCTCTGTCATATCAAAGAACCAACTGTTCATTTTATGTGAGGACTTTTGGCTTGTGAGGTAATAAAACTTCTCAAATGTTAGGCTGTGTAAGGTGTTAACTTTGGTCAAAATTGCGTGTTCCTTCTTTCATCGGATTATTTCAATTATTGATTATTGATGCTTATCGAAAACATTCCGATATAAAACCTATCTAAGAACACTGCCAGGCACATAAGGTACCTTTTTGTGAAATTTAATAAATATCGGCCCAGCCGTTTTCGAGTCCAAAGGGAACGAACTCAGATACATACGCACACACAGACAAAGTTATTTTTACGTGATAGATAGATAGATAGATAGATAGATAGATAGATATCTTTATTGACGGTGACACTTATGGATAGTTGATTGTAATAAGAGAGATGGACGCACGGGAATTTATCCGGTTGATTCTTCTTTTGTAACTAGTGATAATGCAATGTCTGCTATGTTGTTATGAAACCATACTCCCAGGGACTACCTGCACTTTCATTTTTTTTTTTTTTGAGAAGTGAGTTACCACTATAGTTAAAATGGAAATATTCTACTAGGCATAATTTCCACTTTTTCTTTAATCTTAGTGATAATACATGGCTTGTTCTCTGGTCATGAGACCACCCCCATCCCCTCAGGGATTATCATTAACTTTTTTTTCTAGAAGGAGGGTGGTATAGTGTCAGATTTTCCTCCCAGGCATTACTTTTCTCGATTTTTATAATAATTATAATGCATCATCTGTCTGTGGTTAAGTGACTATCTTCCCAAGGAGTACCAGTATCCTCCTTTTATTGGGAGGCAAAAGTTGTGTAGTGTCCGTTCTGTTGTATGGTTACTACCTTCCCAACAACTTTATCCTTTAAGTTGGTATTATATAAGCATATACAACTACCTGATTTCATTGGATTGACCTTACTTTGATTACACCTGTGGAAACTTTTGTGGAAAAATAGCCTTTGAAACATATCTTTAACTTATTTTCTTTTTGACAATTGATCAAGTTTGTTGATTTTAGCAGCCTGTGTAAAGTTCATAATTTTTATAAAAATGATTTTTTGGTACATTTGATAATTATTTCGTTGTTTCTTGCATTTTTCCTCAGGTGTACGCTTTTGTCAAAATGATTTCTCGGTGTACATGGCCTAGATAACAAACATGATGATCTCAAAAGAAAAATTAAATCTGGACAAGTGTTGGGACGATTAATCAGAATCAGGAATCAGAAAAATCGGAACTTTCTGGAATATCAGAATGAGAATCGGAAACATTTGTGCCTATTTTCCGATGCCGAAATCATTGCTTTAATTATCATTTTCTTATTTGATTTTGGTTTTAAAAAAATCTTCTGCTGTTGTTAGTAATAATAAAATAATAAATATTTATTGATTTAAACTTCCAGTAAAATTAAAATATATAGATCCCCTCTCACAAGTACGTTTTTTTATATTTGAGAAAATATATGCACATTTCAGGCAATTTATTTTTTTTTTACAGAAATTTTTTATGGCAATTAGAAGGGACAAAATACCCATCTTATAGTTAAATATTTAGAGATTTATAAAGAACCAGAATCAGGAATTTACTACGGAATCAGTAATTGTGTCTGTTGTGTCTGTATCAATAACAACACGAACGCAGAAAGTAAAGGTAAAACAAATATATTAAGACGAAAAGATAATACATATTCACAAAGGTGCAGTTGTACTGCAGTTGGAAGATTGTCCGGCAGAGGGCGTGTTAAAGTCTTTCATGGAGCAACCGGCACATGCGTCTTGCCTATCCGGTGTTCGAACACAGCTCCCCGGTCTTGCTGACTTGATACCTTTATCTATATCTTTTTCACCCACGTAAGCTAATTAGTGGGCGTCTCCACAACAGTATCTGAATCGGGGAAAAATATTGGAAGCGTCTCATCGCTAATCTGGACTGTATAAAGTAATTTTTTTTTCTATATCTAGAGTTACATACAAATGATATTTTGATACATTTGATAATTATTATTTCTTTTTTTTTTTTTTTTTTTTTTTTTACATCAGTTGCCAGGTGTACACTTTTGCCAAGATGATTTTTCGGTACACATGGCTTAGATATCCAACATGGTGACCTCGGAAGAAAGTATATGGAAAGAATAAAATAGTATTTTTTTTTTATCATCCCTATATCGAAAACTACATGTGATCCTCGCACTAATCACAAAGTTCAATAAGCAAAGACAGCAACAGGAAAGGAAAAGTCATGATTTTTCCAAAGGCAAATCGATCAAAGTGAACACAAAGAACTGAAGAGAAAATCCGAATAAAGTTTTTCTATTCCATTTTACATCTGAGAAACTTAAAACTTGATATCATCTAGCAGAATGAGGGGGGGGGGAGATGCTAAGTACAAAACAAAATAATCTACGTATATATATATATATATAAAAAGCACTGTGTGTGTGTGTGTGTGTGTATTAATACATCCTCTATGGACTCCAAAACCATTGGACCGATTATTTTTTTAAAATTCACACAAATGTACTTTATGTGTCTGGGAAGGTTCTAAAATAGGTTTAGTATCGATAATCGCAAAACATCCAATGAAAGAAGGAACAGGCGATTTTTACCAAAGTTAACACCTGATACAACCTAACATCACAAGTGCATTTGAGAAGTTTTATCACCGTACAAGAAAAAGAGCCAAGGATATAAAATCAACAGTAGGTTCTTTGATGAGATAGGGGCGAATTCAAAATGTTCAGAGCACACCTGAACTATGATACTAGACTTCTGCATTTTAAACTTTAATTCAAGCCGTTATATAAAAGCAGTTCTGTGAATTTCTGAATTTTTGAGATGAGGATTGATTATTCGTATTATTTGGGTTCATCAGACTACTGTTCTCATCTCATGAGTGTTATTTTCACAATGTACCTGAATTATTCAGAAGCACCCATAGCGTTGTGGTTAGAGTATTTGGAAAAAGCAATTGTAAAAAGTGATATCCTCCTGAAAGTTGAAGGTTCAATCCGCAGTGTGGGCAACCGAAAAAATACAATTGCGAATTATTTAGAACGTCTGTCCAGTCATGGCTGATGGAACAAAAGCATGCTACCCCCGTGAAGTAAATAAAGGATTCTGCTCGAAATTCCGCCCAAATTCCAGAGTTCAACGGAAATATTCCCAAGTTCGACAAGATATACCTGAAGAAGGTTGGAGGTTACATCAACCAAAACGTAGTGAAAATGACACTGAAGATGAGAATAGTAGTCTGAAGAATCTAAATAATATGAGTTCTATGAATATTTTACAGGGTTGAGTCAAAGATATAAGCCCAGTCGAGCACCTGCCATGGACTTTCATGACTTTTATGAACTCAATGCAATAAATCCATTGAATCAAGATTATTTTAGCATATCTGTAATTTTATAATGCTTGCTCTTTCTTGCAACCTCTCTCTAACAAACATAATGTTGCTAGTCTCAGTCTTTTCTATAAATACTATTATGGCACGTGTTCTTCAGAACAGTCTGATTTATTCCCTGCTTCCCTTCTTTCAGCCTGTTTGATTCGTTGGTCTAGTGGTTTCTATCAAATTGCTGTTTTGGTACATTATTGTAATACAGCTTCCTATTCCAGTAGCTTCTTTCTAAGGAATGAGTATCTGCTAGGGATGCTGATTAGAGTCATCCACAGTAAAGATGGCAAAATCTGCCAAGTGGAACTAAAATCTGGAAAGGAGACTGTGGTGAGGTTTTTGTAAGGCTTTCTTTTATTACCTGCATGAGAATCTGTCACATAATCTGTTCCGCTCTCCCCTCCAAGGATACACACACTGCACTGTCAAAGCAATTTCATGAATGACAATTCGATGGGGAATGTTGCGTCTTCAGATGGGACGTTTTTTTTTTGTTTTTTTTTTACATGGGTGTCACCACTTATCAAGGCCCAGAGGCCACTCGAGGATAAGGGTTAATAGGTATACATTAGTCATTGTGATTTTAGCATGGTAAACAGTGGGAATTTTGTAACTTGGATTACTTAGGGGGACGATTCAATTAGAACTTGTTCACATTGGACTTTCTCTTTTATTTATTTATTTTTTTTCATAGGCATCAACACATTATCAAGGCCAAGATGCCACTCAAGGATAAGGGTTAAAGAGTGTACAGTAGAAATTGGACAATATAATAATCATTAGTAATGAGACGTTTTTTGAGGAGAGGACGCATTCAGTCGTCACCGGTTTTCCAAGCTTTTATCTCATTTCTGTTTACTCTTCTGTGAAAGGTTTGTTTTTCTGTTAATTTTTTCTGTTAATTTTTTTCTGTTAATTTTTTTCTGTTAATTTTTTCTGTTAATTTTTTTCTGTTAATTTTTTTCTGTTAATTTTTTCTGTTAATTTTTTCTGTTAATTTTTTTCTGTTAATTTTTTTCTGTTAATTTTTTTCTGTTATTTTTTTTCTGTTATTTTTTTTCTGTTATTTTTTTCTGTTAATTTTTTTCTGTTAATTTTTTTCTGTTAATTTTCCTTCTTTTCTGCCCATTTGTTTGGGGAAACATTTTTTTTAAAGCAACAAAAATTGGGGTTACAAAACGACTGCAAACTTGTGGCACTCCCCTCTTGCTCATTGTTTCCCTTCTATCTCTAACCTTGGTATTTTCAAAACTAAGATTAATATTACAAGAAAAGGGGACCCTTTTCTTGTAAGTAAGAAGAACATTAGATAAGTGGAAAATGAGATTAGGATAGACCGAGATTCGAACCTGGTAAGCAAGGTTCAGAGATAGATTTAGAAAATGGAATGTTAGAATTTCGCATTGTTCAATTTTCATATACAACAGTTTAGATATGTTTGTTTTTGTAAAAAGAATTAATTGTTCATTCTTTTATGGAAAGTGAATTAAAAAAGGTTAGCTAAAAAAATAATGAACTTAAATTTAAAAATATATTGAAAAATAGGTTAAAGAAATTAGGTTAGTGAGAATTCTTTGTCTGCAGAAGTGTGCTGAGCCACGTATGTTTAAGCCATGTATGTTTAAGCCACGTGAGTCGATCACGTTTAGAGCCATACATGACGTCATTGCAGAAAGGGAATTTCTCAATATAGGAGCTAGGATTAGCAGATTAGGGAGTAAGAGTCGAAGATCAGAGGCAGTCGTCCAGATTGAATAGTCAGCAGAGTCGGTCGGACAGAGCTGACATGATCAGAGGAGGGTCCCTTTAGAAGCGAAGGGAGAATGTTTATTCATGTAGAACGACTTTGAATTCCTTGACGTCATCATCATTCGATCAGTCGATTCAATAATAAAGAAGTTATCATCATGTTTTTGTAAAACTGTGTCGTGTCATCATTCAACAGCAAAAGGTAATGTGTGAACATCCTTAATATGAACTTTGTCTTCCTCATCGTTATTATGAACTTTATGTAACTCTCCCAAGAATGTGCATCCCCTATCTCTCTCCTCACTAATATATGTTATAAGAATCCACAGAACTGCAATATATATAAAATGTCTTCTATCTCTCTCTCATCATCTCAACCAGTTATAAATGTTTCCCTCGGTATTGCAACTAACGTTACTGTTAATATGATCTCCAATATGACCCCAACTATACAACATATAATTTTGGTGCCATGACCAGGCATCTCCTTCTGTGATAACCATTTTTTCGTTCTTGTTAGTTGCTTACATCAAGTAGCTTCATGACTTGTCTGGAGCTATTTCCACAAAAAACAAGAAACCAAGAGGAATAAGATCTGTATATAAGTGCATCTATCAACTAGTGTTGGGGCGATTAATTTGGAATCGGAATCAGCAATCTGAAAAATTTGGAACTTTTAGGAGTATCAGAACTGGAATCGGTATCAAAAAAACTTGTGCCTTTTTCCCGATGCCAAAAACGATTTTTTCATAAATTGTTTTTTTTTTTTTAAATTAATTTTGTTTAAAACAAGCTCTTCACCTGCTGGTATTAATAATAAAATAATAAAACTGATTTTAAACTACCAGTAAAGTTAAAATCTATAGATCCCCCAGCCACCCACAAGTGTGTTTTTACGTTTAAGAAAAATATATGCATTCTTTTATTACCTGTATCAGAAGCTGGCACATGTGTGCTTACGGTAAGCGGGGAAGTGTTGTAAACCCATGCTAGGGATCACAAATGAAAGAAACCACAAGTAGTGTAAAGTGTATAAATATAATATGTATTTATCATAAAGAATACAGCAGCCACTAAAGTGGTATGAGAGGAACGTGTTCGTAGCATGCGGTTAAACATGGTGTGAATGTCTCCATTTAGTCTCTGAAACCAGTGGTATTCATAGGACTGGTTGATTCCACTTAGTTCTCAAATAGGGGTGATTTGTACCCCACAACAGGAAGAAATAGCAACTGTATAGTTAAATTTTTAGAGAATCAGAATCAGTAACTGTATCAGAATCGAGAAAAATATTGGAATCGTCCCATCACTACTATCAACCCAAAAAGGCGACTATGCTAATCTGAGTAAAAAGGTCTGCAAACAAATATTCATGCAATATCGATAATGGAATAAATATGCTGCCAATTGTTAGTTTACTAAATTGTATCACGAGTAAAGTCAAGATGTCTGCAGACAAGAAATTCTTCAATTTATAGGAATACTCTATTCATTTATTCTGAACAGACTTTTTCATTCAAAATCTACAAAGAGATGCCAATTTTTAAAGAGGAGAGGAGCGGAGGGAAAGTGGGTGGGGGGATAAATTAAATTTTAATGGAAATGAATTATTGGTTATCTTTCAAATTTATTTCAGGGCTTGGAAAATCACCATGAAACTTTAATGAAAAAAAAAAAAAAAGTGCACATAATTCATCTTGGCATCAGCTTTTAGTTTGCCAAGATGTTTTCTCATATTTTAAGGATAAGGATTTTCCAAAATGGAAATGTTTACATTATCAAGATATACAAATCGGATCGATTATATCATATGTGTGTGTTATTTTACTTCAGTGGGAGTTAAAACTTTTATTGAAAAAAATAAATTCAGGTAACTTGATTATGTAGTAGAGCTCACATCTATTCAATGTAATCGCCTTCAGCCTCAACCACCGCCTAGATACGGGTCCAAATCTGGGAGCATGTCTTTTCCACAAGAGCCGGTGGGGGCTCAGCTAATACTTGGTGGATGGCGGTGATCAGGCTGGCTTTTATGTGGTGGGAGGTCATGTTGGTGATGTTTTCGATGTATGACTAAATGAAGTAGTCCGGTGGGTTTAGGGTTCAGGTTGGGGGAGGAGGGGGAGCCAGTGAAAGAAGGGTACAAAATTTTTAGCACTTCTTCTGAAGCCAAGCTTGGGTCTCTTTGGACTTGTAGGCCGAGTACTACTTCCACACCCAGAAAGAAACCGACCTTGTGTCTAACTCTGCCCTCGTGGGGAGGCAAGTAAATGGAAACATGTCACTGAGAGAGAGATTGCAAAAAAAAAAAAAAAAGAAAGAGTGGGGAAAAAATCAAATTACAGATACGTTTCTACGCTTTATCAAGAACCCTCAAATGGGGTATAGAAAAGATTCACCAGCCCAAATATGGACAACAGTACTCCATACATGGTTTGATAGTAGATTTATAGATGTAGATGACGATAACCATTAGACCAACTTGACACGATCTGTAGTGTGTTTTCCAACCTGTTTATTCTTAACATAAAGAAGCTGTTATGTTTCACAGCTGCGCATGCGCATTCATGAAACAGTTGACAAACAGAGAAAAATTCGATCACTCTCACGTAACAATTTGCTAATTTTGACCCCTTAGCAGCCCTTTTTACCGGATGAAAACGGATTAAAAAGTTTTCCACATGTCTGGATACGTTATATACCGAATTTCAAGTCTGTAGATCAAATATTCTCCTCTCTCTCTCTCTCTCTCTCTCTTTCTCTCTCTTTTTCTCTCTCTCTCACACACACACACACACACACACACACACATTCTCACTTTCATAGATATATAGATTAGCAGGGAGACCCGATGTTGCCCAGTACTGAATCAGGATCAACAAATAATTGGCCTTCCCATATTTTATTGTCACCGAAATTGATGAAATACCCCATCTTTCAATCAAATCGATTGATTGCCTGCTCAAGTTGGGGACTCATCGTGGTGCACTGGGAGGAAATTTCACATGCCTCCCCGCAGTGACTTAGTCAACAATACATTGTATGTATGTACATTCTCAGATCTGAGAATTTTTTAGATGAGGACTGGTTATTCATCTGACTTTATGAGAAGCAGAAAGAGCAAGAGAATTAATATATTACTCCTCTTACTACTACTACTACTACTATTACTACTACCATTACTAATACTGCTGCTACTACTACTGCTACTACTACTGCTACTAATTGTATGAACATGTGTTTTGCAGAGACATATGAAACGTAATCTCTAACAGCAAAAGAAATCAAACAAGGTTTCGTTTGCTTATAAAGCAAGCATTCAATCATAAAAGAGTATTTAAAAGTGAAAACTAAGATATACAAAGTCTTGATATCAGCCAATGCAACCTGCACGGTAGCGTCTGTAAAAATGAACATCTTCGATGCAAGTTGTGGAAGGAAACTGACAGATATGATGGGTAAAAAAAAAGAGCACGTGACCGTCATGCAAAGCATTTCCTTTTAAGATGTCAGCGCATAAGTTTCAAAGATTTTTCCTTTCTTTTTTCTTTTTCTTTTCTTTTTCTTTTTTTCTTTTTTCATGGAGAACTTTCAGTTTAAGATGGGGGAGGGGGGGGGGGTGTAGAAGACGTCGAAAGATGGGATAAAAATCCCCAAAGGAGAATTTGAAACAAAGGCTACATTTGTAATTATGTGGTTCTTACGAGAGAGCTATTGAAGGAAGTAATTTTAAGACATGGATAAATAATAAAGAAGTGACAATATATATATATAATTATTTTCCACAGCCGAACCAACGTCATAGCCCACAAGAGCCAAGAAAGCCAACAAACCGGAAGTCCAAGACTCGAGTTTCGCCCTCATTTGGGCTCATCAGTTAGACATATCCGTGCTCAGGCTTGGGTTAAAGCTGGTTTGATACCTCGTCCCTTGTCTGATATGATGTAGGTTCTTTCCACTACCGGATCTGTGCCGCGGATTGCTTGATCTGTGTAAGTTAATAGACATTCTTGTGTGTGTGGCGTCTTTGCTCAGTTCGTAGAGTGCTCACCTAGCATGCAAGAGGTTCGGGTTTCAAATCCTGAGCGCGGATATGTCTAACTGATGAGCCAAAATCTTGGATTTCCGGTTTGTTGGCTTTCTTGGCTCTTGTGGGCTGCGACATTGGTTCGGTTGTGGAAAATAATTATATATATTCTCTCACACTTTTCTGAATATATATATATATATATATATATATATATACATATATATATATATACATATATATATACACACATATATATATATACATATATATATACACACATATATATATATATACATATATATATATACACACATATATATATATATACATATATATATACACACATATATATATATATACATATATATATACACACATATATATATATATACATATATATATACACACATATATATACACACACATATATATATATATACATATATATATACACACATATATATATATATACATATATATATACACACACATATATATATATATACATATATATATACACACATATATATATATATACATATATATATACACACACATATATATATATATATATATATATATATATATATATATATATATACTAGCAGGCCTCCCGGCGTTGCCCGGCCATAAAATATGCAGTTAAAATAATCGTTTTTTGGCACCGGAAAATTTGCTTAATTTTTCTGATTCAATTATCGATTCCAATACCTGCAAAAGTTCCGATTTTTTCCGATTCCCTGTTTCGATTAATCGTCCCAGCACTAATAGAAAACATCATTTGCAAAAAAAAAAAAACATTATGTTGGATAGTTATGTCTTTTCAACTTGAAAAAGAAACTGATGTTACTTGTACAAATATTGACTAATAAAAATCATCTGTCTGTTATTATTAATAGATTTATGTTGTCAGCAATTAAATAATAAAGAATTTCAATATATATATTGTTTAGGAAACATGTTGCCTACAAGCCTAACTAGATACACAGCCCAGCAACAACCACCGAGAGACAAGGCCTGTTAACATAAAAATGACGTAACACATAGTAGACAAAGCAAGCAAGATTTGTTCAGCAGTCAGACTGTTGATAATGAAGGATATCTTTTTGAAAAAAAGGATGAAAAAAAAAAGTTTTTTTTTTAAATATATTGAAAATGAGAAAAATAACAAACATGGTTTATATTTAAATTTAACTTGATTCAATACGAATTAAAAGAAACAACAAATGAAGCATACATGGTCCCCCGTGAGTGCACAGTGAACGCGGTATAAAAAAATTGACTAAGTTCAGCATTTGCCCCCCCCCCTCCATTTAGCCCCAAAAGCTCCAGGGGACATCAAATCCCGGTGAAAATGAACAAACGGTGCAGTTTTTAGGCCTTAACATATGTAAATTTGAGTTCTGCAATATACAAAAAAAGAAATTATTAAATCCGTGATTTGCCCCCCCCCCCACATTTAGCCCCAAAAGTCCCCAAAGCCTAAACATATTTAAATTTGAGTTCAGCACCATGCAGAACCACTAAATAGACATACACAGAAAATTTTCAACAAATATGGTAAACTAGTTCCAAAAATGGAGTGTTTTTATTAGCCCTAAAAGAGACCCTGGGGCACACCCAAGAGTTATCACGAAGTATAGACAAACAAAATTATATAGAAATCAGTTAGTTACAACTTTTCAGAAAGTTTTATAAAAATTCAAGGCATTAATTTTTTTTAATAAGCATAAAAGTGTCAATTTTATCCATTTTAACCGAAAGGCAACCCGGGACGGGGGGGGGCAACCGTAGTTTTCCCGGTACATCCGTTCTGTTACTTTTTTTTTTACTCACCATGTTTAATGTTTGTGCAAAATTTCAAAAAATTCCAAGGGGTAGTTATTTAGAAAAGTGCGGACAGACAAACAAATGAACGAACAAGGGTGAATTTACAGGTTCACCCGTTTTTTTTTTTTGGTTTTTTTTACACAGTGGTCACCACTTATCAAGGCCCGGAAGCCACTCAGGGATAAGGGTTATTGCAAGTACATTACGTTAGTGTGGAGATTTGATGAAGTGTTTAATTAAGGGGGCAGTTCATTAGGAATTTGTTAACATTGGACTTGAAGACATCCAAGTTGTAGTCCGGAGGGAAGCAGGCAGACGGAACAGAATTTTGTCGGAGGTGGGGTGAGGTCCAATAAGAAAAACAAGAATTAATTCAAAAAGAAAAGGTTGATGATAAACATCAAGTTTTATCATGGATTCCAAAGACTAAATTTCGTTTATTATTTTGATTGTGAATAATTTGAAAACAATTTTTATATATTTATTCAAATAGTTTTTTGATGGTGGTGGTGGTGGTGGTCGTGGTGGTGGCCCAGCATTATAGTTCAAACTTTTTTATGCTTGACACACCTGCTTGCTGTAGAACAGTGGTGTATAGTGAGAGTGATTTCAATATATACATTGTTTAGGGAACCTGTTGCACAGATGCCCAGCCTAGCACATTCGGTTATGTATGGAACATGACACCTGATGTATATTTATCAGTCTATATAAGGAAATTAGACAAAACTTTTCCATACAAATTGAAATAAAATCTATACCAATGTATATCTAATATATAAACGGCTATATGTCTGTCCGTCTCCATTTTTTCAAACTCTATCTCTACCGGAACTAAAAGTCGCAGAACGGCGTTAGGGACCACAGATGATTAGATTTTTTTTATGGACCATTCTTTTAGGGGTCTTTAGCCGGTTAAAATAGTTTTTCATGGGTCAACAATGGGTCGAAACTGAAAGAAAAAAATCGTTAGAAATTTTGTACATTTATCTTAGTTTCTTTCTAATTTTTAATTTTAATCAGTTCATATGCGTGTCACGCTGGTACAGTGGTAACGTCACCAGTGTTGAATGCTACAGTTTTGCTTTCGGTTTCGATTCTAGCTGATGGCACCTAAATACTTTTTTTTCTACTTTTAAAATCACGATTATATCGGTTATATATATATATATATACAGGAAATCTAGACAAATTAAAATATCATATTTAAGCATAATTTACAACCGGGCAAAGCCTCTCTCCCTGCTAATATATATATATATATATATATATATATATAATTATTTATTTAATAATTTAAGTTAGGTTTCTTGTGTTTTTTTTTGGGGGGGGGTTATAATTATTGAATTCACTTTTGTAATTGTGAAATTTCTAGCTTTAATATTGGCTTATGCAAGTGCTAAGTCTGTGATATGTTGAACTTAGTTGAGATTCAAGAAACTAAAACTACATTATTTTATATATATATATATATATATATATATATATATATATATATATATAAGTGAACGTGTCTGTCTGTCTGTGTATATTTCCCTACGCAATAACTCTGTCAATTTTTAGTCTATAGACTCGAAATTTGAAATACCGGGTACTGAGATTTGGGAAAATCGATGTGATGGGTGTCAGCCAGAAATTTGGCTGTTAAGGGGTCAAATTTCAACGATGTGACCTTTAAGAACTCTACCAAACTCCTCCGACAATTTTGGGTCTAGACACTTGAAATTTTAGATATAGGTTCCTTGAACCTGGATCTAACTTAATAAAGTGATTTGAGCCCGAAACTATAAATTTTAAGGGGGTCATAATAGGGTTCAAATTAAAAAAAATTTACTCTTTTTTTTTTTTTTTGCTCAGCATACACCTCCAAACACCCGGGCAACGCCGGGCTGAAATGCTAGTATATATATATAAGTGTTTGGTCGATTAATCAGAATCTGGAATTGGAAAAATCGGAACTTTTGATTGTATTGGAATCGGTATTTGAATTTGAAAAACATTTGTGTCTATTTTCCAATGCCAAAAATGATTCTTTTAATTGTGTTTTTTTTTATTTGATTACGTTTAAAACAAAACACTTCTATTGCTATGATAATAATAATGATATAGCAATGATAAAATAATTAATATTTATTGGTTTAAAAAAAAAACAGTAAAGCTAAAATCTATAGATCATCCTCCACAAGTATTTATTTTTACGTTTAAAAAAATAGCTTCACATTTTAACATGCGTTTTTACGGTAATCGGGGGAAAAATAACTCTATAATTGAATATTTAAAGATCTATAAAGAATCGGAATCGGGAATTTAGTACAGAATCGGTGATTACATTAGAATCGTCCCATCACAAATATATTCCTCCCACCCCCAAAAATGGTATCTATACGGATACATCTATACTGGTAGTCAAATTGAATATTGAAATTTTCATATCTTTGGTTGTATGGGACAAAACTACATGAAAATTTGCAGGCTTTTTGAAGATTATAATACTATTCTATGGTTAAAATTTTATGACAATTGGTAAAAAAAAAAAAAAAAAAAAGAATCTATATTTTCAAATCAATAGAATATGCCCAAATTTGCATACATTTGTATATATAGTGTCTTACAGGCCTGCTTCAGTTTTGCTGCTTCGGTAGTCTCCTCTGTGACTTTTCCAGGCTACTAATATATTATTCTGGCCTCATTAACAAACACTATTATGACAAATGAGTCGATGTTAGCTGTTGCAAATAGAAATATGGAGAAAACATTAGTGTTATTAAGAAATTTATTTCATTAACATGTTCTGTCAAGTAAAATAACTTCATAAAAAACGGCAGGGATTTTGAAAAAAAAAAATTATCAAAAGTGAAAGAAAAAAATAAGAGAGAGAGAGAGAGCGAGAGAAAGAGAAAGAGAGAAAGAAAAAGAAAAGATAGAAGAAAAGAAGAAAAGAGAGAAACGGAGAAAAGACAACGAAAAGAGAGAGAAGAAAATAGAAAGAAAAAAGAAAGAGAAGCGAAGCGTGGGAAATGAAAGAGAAGCGGAGGGAGGATGAAAGAAAAGAGGAAAAGAAAGAAGGGGAAAGTGGATAAAAGAGACAGAAGGATAGAAGAGAAAGAAAAAAGAGAAAAGAGAAAAAAAGAAAGTGTAAAGATAATGCAAATAGAAAGAAAAATTAAAGAAAAATAATGATAATTTGTGGAGGTGGGGGTGACATAAGGAAGGAAGAGGAGAAAATAAACAAAAACAAAAGGGAAAAAGGAAAAAAAAAAATCAAACTCCGTTTGTACAGTGGACTGACAGCAGAGGAAGCGCGGATGATATGGGGTGGGAGTATGAACAAAACATCCATAGTCACTCTTAAACAGCACCCGACATCCTTCTCCTCCACGCCCCCTCAGTTCTCATGTCCAGAAACATGCCAACGACACTGGCCTTATAACCTTTTCGTTAATTAAAATTCCACACTAAAAACACTAAACTCTTCAAGATGAGACCAAGGAGGGAAAACATTTGCCCCTTTATGAACAGGTTTGCTTGGGGGCGTGGTGGGAGGAACATTTTTTTTTTTTTTTTTTTTTTCAGTCACGTCAAAGAATCTTTGTCTTGACTTGGTTGGACCTCTCAAACTTGATATAAAGCCCCTTCTGTCTTCTTAAGATATGGATATATCCCAATGAAATATAAAGATACTAATACTTCAGTGGAACAATTTTCAACACTAAAACAAATTCTTTCCATTGACACAAGTTTAATGTCATAGTATCTTTTTGAGGCAGACGATTTTGTCATCATCTGATGTTATCTGAAAATTTTGATATTTTTGTTCGGCCATTATTTTTCTTCTTTTTTTTTTTTTTTCTTTTTCCAGATGTTTCTTGCATCATTTTCTTTGGAAAGTTGTTAGGTTAAATAAAAGTAGATATTGACTTGCTGCCCACCTCAACAAGATGTGACACAAGGTCGGAAAGTCGGGATATCCATCCAGCGCTCCTAAAGAGGGAGGAAGCAATCTGGCCTAGCCAAAACTGCCTGGGTATCCCTATCGGCATTCCCCGGTAGGGGCGCTTCAGGCAACAATAAACTTGCCCCATTCGAAAGCTGGAAGGTGAGGCCTGGAAGGGTAGACCTCCTAGATAATACCCAGGCGGCGTACTTCATTACGACAGGTACTGGGCCAGTAAACGGATTCTTGACTGGAACTTTCTACCCAGTCTCCAAGCAACCAAAGCAGTAAGGAGACTCATAACCCAACATTAAAAATAATGGTGAGGAGGTTAATATATAGTACGTCTATAATTAACTATTTGAGCCCTCTTTTCAAATTGACCATTCTTGGTAGTGATATCGTCTGCTACTTCTTTAGTGTAATGCAACGGTTCCCAACCTGTGAATGCGAAACGATATTCCAAGGGTGCGACAAAAATTTAGATAAAAAAAAAATGGGTATCGATTATATGCTACTCTTTTGTGTATTTCAAGTAAAATACTTTTAAGGTTCATTTCAATATTAATCGAAGATTTGTTTCTTGTCTACATAT
>NC_136492.1:21684701-21749701 GCF_053919585.1 Euprymna scolopes | reverse complement strand
TATATATATATATATATATATATATATATACATATATACATACATACACATAAATAAACATTTAGAATTTTATTAATTATATATATATATATATATATATATATATATATATATATATATATATATATACTATCCATTAGCGTGAAATCACCTTTTCCTTTACCCTATTCCCTCTGCTTCACTATTTGTTATCAAGTGAGATCTATGACTTACTTGTAGTTTCATTAAATACTTTTGCAAATAAAATCCGATCCCGCATTTTGTTAATTCCTATCCTCTGATGAGAAGGAAAGTATTTCTTTGAAACTCCGCGGATTAAGGACTATCCACTTATTTTGTGCTTCCTTTTTAAAATTAAATGTTTTTAACTCTTTTTCAAAGTGTTTTTTAACATGTTTTATTAACTACTTGTTCTTTATATATATATATATATATATATATATATATATATATATATATATATATATATATATATATATTATATTTCGCTTAAATTCTTTTTACCTTGTCCTGACAATAGAAAGCGATTCTTATTCCTCTGCAAAAGTTATAAGAATATGCAATTTCTAAAAATGTTCATTTTCTTGCTAAGCTGCTTATTCGATTTTAGCCAACAGCATAAATAGAACCTTTAGGCCTAATGGATTGTCTAATCCAAGCTGTAGGATGTTCTGAATATTTTGTTTTCTGTTGTTATTCTATTTTTTTTTTTAATGTTCTAACGAAGCATCTCTTATTAAAACCCATGAGCCACTCGAGGATAAGGGTCAATGAGTTGGTCTGGAGAATTACCAAAACTGTAAGGTAAAAATATTTTAAAAAATAATACCAATAATCATTCCTTTTTTTCAAAAATCAAACATGCGTCGCGTTTTTATCTACTAGCAAGTCATTGCTTATTAAGGCTTGTCAGCCACTTGAGGATAAGGATTAACGAGTTTTGTCAGGAGAACAGTGAAACAGCAATGTGAGAATTGGTAACAATGATTGAGATTGACCTGAAATTATATTATTTAAAAAGGCTAAAAAAAAATTTGTTTACATTAGACTTAAAAACGACCATGTTGTAGTCAGCTGGAAAGCAACCTACATAATATTGCATTCCACAGATTGAGAGTTCTTAGAAATAAACTTTACAAACCTGAAAGCCCGGATTGCCAGTGTAATGCCAGAGAAAAGGTAAACATTATGTTTGCAACACAACGCCAGATAACACACAAGTTTGAAAACTACAGAATATGCCACAAAGTTTGGCTGGACGGTGCTGTCTTACCTATCCTATAGTCTTGACACCGTCAGACTTCCACTTGTTTGGACCTCTGAAGGACGCATTACGGGGGCGACATTTTCCTGACAACATCATAATCTCAGCTGTGAAAAAAAATGGACTGCCACAGCAGATACACTCTTTTATGATTGAGGCATGAAGGCTTTCGCTCATTGCTGGCAAAAATGCATTGAGAATTAAGGGAGAAGAAAAAGCTGTTTTCTAGGTTGGCAGTATTTTGCGCGAACAGTTGGCAGAGATGGCGGAAATTTTCTGTTTCTATGTCTATCCTTGTAGCCATGTCACTAGTAAGGGTGCTGGAGGTAAAGGTTTTGTCTGGGCTGATGTTATCCGCCTGATAGTCAGGGACCCGAACCTTGGATTAACCACTAAGGAGGCTGTCCTATCAGCAGGTGCAAACTACTGGGGCTGCTGTATTGCCATTTGGTGAATGGATTCTGGACCATGCAGTAGCTTCTGGTGGGGCCTCTCGATGCCATACTAGTGGGTAATTGTTACGGCTTTACCGTATCATTAGCTACAAATAAAAAAAAAAAATTTTCGTTTCTTTTTCTCTCTTAGTTTCCCCTCTCTGTCCTGCTCTAAGTAAATCTGACGACCTAGTCCACAAATTTCAAAATTTCATCATGACAAGTTTCAAGAAAAAATACACGATTAAACCCAGTTCTCCAACTTCCAACGTAGACCCCTACTACCATGTCTCCTTCTCCAACATCAGGGGTCTACGTTCTAACCTTCCAGAGGTTGAAACCCAATTACAGGAGACTAAACCAGACCTTTTATTTTTAAGTGAAACTGGCATTGGACAGGCTATTTCCCTAGAAGAGTTCGCAATTACAGGATACTCTAACTTAACTTCTAAATCTGACCCCCAAGATCGCCATGGGCATGGAATTTGTGCCTATATTAGGGATAACTTTCCATGTGGTAGGAACATCTCCAGGGAAGATCCTAACTTACCCTATATGTGCTTCCGGGTTGCTTTAGCTCACACTACGGCATTTATATTTACTCTCTATCGCCCCCATAACAGCGGAGTTACTATCTTTCAAAGCATATCTGAGAAAATTGACCAAGTCCTATCTGCTTATCCTTCAGCTAACATTCACGTATGTGGTGACTTCAATGTTCCCAACGTCGAATGGTTGACCCACTCTAACAAGACCGATGATGAGGGGAGGTTCTGTCATGATTTCTCCATTGCCTATGACCTCACTCAGATTGTTCAGGAACCCACCCGTGTGCCCGACAATGACGGCCAGTATGCGAGCCTACTAGACCTTTTTCTCACAACTTGCTCTGAACTATGTTCTGTTTCTGTTCTGTCGCCTCTTGGATCTTCCGACCACTCTGTTGTATCAATTAAGATAAAAATGAAATGTTATAAGTCCCCAGACGTACCTCTCCATCGTACAGTATATCGATACACTAAGGCTGACTGGGATAGCTTCCGTACATTTATATCTGATCTACCTCTGCATTCCATGTTTAAAAAGGATGTGTCCTCTATAGTATTAGACCTGACAGAATGGTTAATTGTAGGTATTGACCGTTTCATACCCTCCAAAAAGTTTCAGCAAAAACCTAACAACCAGCCATGGTTCTCTCCAGAATGTGCTGCTGCCATTGCACACAGAAATCACTTTTTCCACTGTTTCCAACGTAATAGATGTATGAAAACTAAAGCCGCTTTCAGGACTGCCAGCAACCATTGTAAGAAGTAATAAAGAATGCAAGAAAGTTGTATGCTCAATCTGTTAAGTTCAAAGTAGCTGAACAGCGGCTTGGTTCCCACCAGTTTTGGCAAATAGCAAACAGAATCCTGAACAGAAGCGTGTGCTCCATCCCAACTATTATCAATGGACCTGAAGTAATCTCGTAAGCATCAGACAAAGCCAAACTCTTTGTCAAGAACTTTGCGATCAAGGCCGCCAACCCCCAATATTTCCTCCTGTATCAGAAAACACGCTATGTGATATACGTATATCTGTACGTGATGTTGCCAAGCTAATCAAAAACCTTGATTCCAGTAAAGCAACTGGCCCTGACGGTATTCCAATTATAGTACTCAAAGAACTTCAACCTGAACTAGCGCTCATACTTACAAAACTGTTTAAACGCTGTCTTAAGGAGAATAGTTTCCCATCTCCCTGGAAAATTTCATCAGTATGCCCTGTATTTAAGAATTCAGGTGATCGCTCATCCCCCTCTCAGTACAGGCCAATAAGTCTCCTGTGCGTCATGAGTAAGTTGCTGGAATCTGTGTTAAATACAGAAGTAATCAACCATCTCAACAAAAATAACCTTCTTAGTGACACTCAATATGGTTTCCGTTCTGCTAGATCTACAGCAGATGTGCTTACAGTTATATCTTATAGGATTAGCAAATCTCTCGACGGAGGCAACCTTTCTAGGGCAATTGCTCTTGACATATCTAAGGCCTTTGATAGGGTATGGCATAAAGGTTTACTTCATAAGATCTCTAGCTATGGTATTGCTGGAAATGTCTTCTCAATTATTAAATCATTTCTTTCTGATAGGTTCATAAGAGTAGTAGTTGAGGGGCAAAAATCAGAAGCTCACAGTATTAATGCCGGTGTCCCTCAGGGGTCCATCCTGGGCCCAACTCTTTTCCTGATCTACATTAATGATCTTCCAAATCACATCCTTACATCATTTGTAGACATTTATGCTGACGACACTACCATTTATGGTAGCACATCTAAGACAGTAAACGACCAAGTTCTCTCCAATTCTCTCTCCTCTGATCTTGAACACGTAGTACAATGGGGTAAGGAGTGGCTGGTTACTTTTAATGCATCTAAAACCAAGCTTCTCTCTTTACATCATCTACATTCTGATCCACATCTGGCATCAACTGAAATGAATGGTTCTCGTCTTCAGGAGGCCTCAAGTTTTGACAAGCTTCTTGGCTTGACCATTACTCCTGATCTTAAATGGAACCTCGTAGGAGATATCCTTTTCTCTTCCTTGCAACCTCTATCTCACAGAAGAGATGTTGCGAGTTTGTCTCTGATGTATCGTTATTTTCATGGAAAGTGTTCGACTGAGCTTCAATCTATGGTCCCCCTCGCCAAACTTTCGCAAGAAACACTCGTCTAGCTGTAAACACTATCAATAATTCCCCCCACTCTTTATCTGTGCCTAAACCTAAACGTAGATTCCATGAACAAAGCTTCTTTCTTAGAACTGCACGCCTGTGGAATTGTCTTCCGTTTTCCTGCTTTCCGGCTGACTACAATATGGTTGTCTTCAAGTCTAACGTAAATAAGTTCTTGATGAGCCGTTCCATATAAGTTATCAAATTTACCAAATTTTCATTACTAATGATTACTATATTGTCCAATTTCTACTGTACACTCTTTAACCCTTATCCTTGAGTGGCCTCTTGGCCTTGATAATGTGGTGATGCCTATGTAAAAAAAAAACAAAAAAAAAAAAAACACAATACGTCGCTTGTTTTAATGGTACCACTCCTGTCTTTGTAGCTCTTCAACGTTTTTTTTTTTTAGTTCAAAAGTAAGAGGTGTTATTTTTAGAAAACTTTGCTCATGGAAGTTCATTTAAATTTTTTTTTTACTTGGGAGTCACCACTTATCAAAGCCTGAAGCCACCTGAGGATAAGGGTTAATGAATGTAAGATGGTAGTGTAGTAATCGTTAATGGCGTAAATTATGTATGACTTGATTATTTATGAAAACGGCTCAACAAAAACTAGTTTAGATTGGATTTGACGCCTACTATGTTGTATTCAACCAGGAAGCAGGCCAGCGGAACAGTGTTCCACAAGCGGACAGTTCGAGAAAGAAGCTTTGTTCATGGAATCTGTGTTTAGATTTAGGCACAGATAGAGAGTGGGGGAAATCGTATACAGTGGTTGTAACTAGTCAAGTATTTTTTGTGAAAGTCTGACAAAGAGGGGGAACCATAGCGTTCAGTCGAGCACTTGCTATGAAAATAACGGAATAGCAGAGACAAGCTCGCAACGCCTCTTATGTGGGAAAGAGTTTGCAGGGAAGAGAAAAGAGCATCACCTACTAGGTTTTGAAGACTTTTTCTTTAGGTATACACAGGGAGAAAGCAAACGAGTCTTTATTGAAAATGTTTTACATGGGAGGAGGCGCATAGATTGAAGCTCAGCCGAGCACCTACCATGAAAATAACGATAGAATAGAGAAAAACTGGTAATGTCTTTTCTGTAAGTTGAAATGTTATTAACCGCAGTTTTGTTGGCTCTGAAAAGCTAGGACTAGTTTACCATTCTAGTTTCGACCTTTTTAGGGACACGTGTTCGACGGGGCGGGGGTGGGGGCTACCCTTATTTATATAAAGTTAGGTATTTGTGTATGCTTATATATTTGGATACACAAGATTTGCTCCTTAAATAATCAATCTTTCATGATAAACATCCGTCTAGCTGAAACCACTGTCATTAATTTTCCCCACTCTTTATCTGTGCCTAAATCAAAGCGTAGATTCCATGAGCAGAGCTTCTTTCTTAGAAGTGCACGACTGTGGAACTCTCTTCCGTTCGCCTGTTTCCCACCTGACTATAACTTGGATGTCTTCAAGTCCAACATAAACAAATTTCTGATGAATCGCCCCCTTAAGTAAGGTACTTTATCAAATCTCCAATACTAACGATCACTACAATACTATCCCATTGATTACTGTACATGCAATAACCCTTATCCCTGAGTGGCTTCCAGGCCTTGATAAGTGGTGACCTCCATGTAAAAAAAAAATATATATATTTTGAAACATGGCTGTTATGCTAGATTTCGAAGTCGGTTTGTCACTAAGCAGCCTCCCCCCCCAAAAAAAAAAACATAGCAACAATATTTCGTCTTCAGTCGTATTTGACTCTTATACAAGTAGAGCATTGTGTCACGAGTGAGATACTTTCTCGAGCGATAGGAGGATCCAACCACTTTCTCAGTGACCTTCGATTTAATCCAAGTTTTCTATTTGAGGCCTGAAAATGAAAAACAACTGCAAGCCTGATGTAACATAACTCATACGTTAACTGGGACCCACACGTTGTAGACTCAGTCACAAAGGAGACAAAGAATAAGAAAGAGGAAAGAACTTCAATACTATTTCATGGTTTTAAGAAAAGGCTTTTATTCCTCATTTTCCCACCACGTGTGACTTCTCGTGACAACTGTAACGTCACCCACGTCTCTAACGTGATTTCTTTTTTATAGCCCTTTTTTTACCATGACGTCATTTAAAACACCGCCCGGTATTTGCATATAGCCACTATGTTTGTGTCTGTTACACAGATACAGGATGTTTGACATGGCAGAACGATGCAACACAAAGTCAAGAAAGTGGGATTTGAAAAGCCAGTACCATAATAGGAAGGGCCCTGTTGGCATTTCCTGGTAGGGACACCTCATTCGATTAGCAATAAACCGCTTCCCAAAGAGTGAAAAGGCAAAGGCTGGAAGAATGGACTTCCTAAAACTTCAGAACGATACCTCAGCTCTTACAAAGAACAAGCTGACTGATTAATGGCCTAGAGTCGTGAAAATTTGGTGCTAAGTGACCTCCTCCTCCCCCCCCTCGATTCCCGATTGCAAGCCTGGTACTGGATCACTAAATAAAGACACCAACCAAACACATAATCTATACAATCAAATTGATAATTGCATTTAATATTTCAAATTTAAGGCTGACAGACAAATAAAAAAAATATTCAAATTTAAGGCTGACAGGCTAATACAAATAATATTCAAACTTAAGGTTGACATACTAATAAAAATAATATTCAAATTTAAGGTTGGCATACTAATGAAAATAATATTCAAATTTAAGGCTGACATACTAATGGAAATAGTATTCAAACTTAAGGTTGACAGACTAATAAAAATAATATTCAAACCTAAGGTTGACAGACTAATAAAAATAATATTCAAATTTAAGGTTGGCATACTAATAAAAATAATATTCAAACTTAAGGTTGACAGACTAATAAAAATAATATTAAAATTTAAGGCTGACATACTAATAAAAATAATATACAAATTTAAGGCTGACTTACTAATAAAAATAATATTCAAATTAAAGGTTGGCATACTAATAAAAATAATATTCAAATTTAAGGCTGACTTACTAATAAAAATAATATTGAAATTTAAGGTTGGCATACTAATACAAATAATATACAATTTTAAGGCTGACATACTAATAAAAATAATATACAAATTTAAGGCTGACTTACTAATAAAAATAATATTCAAATTTAAGGCTGACTTACTAATAAAAATAATATTCAAATTTAAGGCTGACATACTAATAAAAATAATATTCAAATTTAAGGCTGAAATACTAATAAAAATAATATACAATTTTAAGGCTGACTTACTAATAAAAATAATATACAAATTTAAGGCTGACTTACTAATAAAAATAATATTCAAATTTAAGGCTGACTTACTAATAAAAATAATATACAATTTTAAGGCTGACTTACTAATAAAAATAATATACAATTTTAAGGCTGACTTACTAATAAAAATAATATTCAAATTAAAGGCTGACTTACTAATAAAAATAATATACAATTTTAAGGCTGACTTACTAATAAAAATAATATTCAAATTTAAGGCTGACATACTAATAAAAATAATATTCAAATTAAAGGTTGACTTACTAATAAAAAAAAATATTCAAATTTAAGGCTGACATACTAATAAAAATAATATACAAATTTAAGGTTGGCATACTAATACAAATAATATACAATTTTAAGGCTGACATACTAATAAAAATAATATACAAATTTAAGGCTGACTTACTAATAAAAATAATATTCAAATTTAAGGCTGACTTACTAATAAAAATAATATTCAAATTAAAGGTTGGCATACTAATAAAAATAATATTCAAATTTAAGGCTGGCATACTAATAAAAATAATATTCAAATTTAAGGCTGACTTACTAATAAAATAATATTCAAATTTAAGGTTGGCATACTTATAAAAATAATATTCAAATTTAAGGCTGGCATACTAATAAAAATAATATTCAAATTTAAGGCTGACTTACTAATAAAAATAATATTCAAATTTAAGGCTGACTTACTAATAAAATAATATTCAAATTTAAGGCTGACTTACTAATAAAAATAATATTCAAATTTAAGGCTGGCATACTAATAAAAATAATATTCAAATTTAAGGCTGGCATACTAATAAAAATAATATACAAATTTAAGGCTGACTTACTAATAAAAATAATATTCAAATTTAAGGCTGACTTACTAATAAAATAATATTCAAATTAAAGGTTGGCATACTAATAAAAATAATATTCAAATTTAAGGTTGGCATACTAATACAAATAATATACAATTTTAAGGCTGACTTACTAATAAAAATAATATTCAAATTTAAGGCTGAAATACTAATAAAAATAATATTCAAATTTAAGGTTGGCATACTAATAAAAATAAGACTGAATTTTAAGGCTGACATACTAATAAAAATAATATTGAAATTTAAGGCTGACATACTAATAAAAATAACATTGAAATTTAAGGTTGGCATACTAATAAAAATAATATTCAAATTTAAGGTTGGCATACTAATGAAAATAATATTCAAATTTAAGGCTGAAATACTAATAAAAATAATATTCAAATTTAAGGTTGGCATACTAATAAAAATAATATTCAAATTTAAGGTTTGCATACTAATGAAAATAATATTCAAATTTAAGGTTGGCATACTAATAAAAATAATATTCAAATTTAAGGTTGGCATACTAATAAAAATAATATTCAAATTTAAGGTTGGCATACTAATGAAAATAATATTCAAATTTAAGGTTGGCAGATTTATGAAAACTGTTCTGAAAATATTTCTGACTAATTTATTATAATGAGTCGACTCTAATGAATAAGTTTAGTACGACTTTTGTTTCCATAATTTATTCTCGAATCAAATACTCAATTCTGCAGGTTAGTTTAGTCAGGGAAACAGAAAACAGGGAGGGAATTCCAGAGTCTAGCAAGTCAAGGGAATAATCTTTAAGAGTAGAAGGCTTTCCAGCATCTAGGGATCTCTTCAGTGAAGGGTGAGATTTTGCTGCTGGACAGGTTTGTCGACGGTTATGTATGTAGAGAGAGAGCACAAATGAGCACATTCCATTAAAATACTTGTAAAACGGGCACAAAAGTGGGATATTGCGGTGATGGGACAGAGGATTTGAGCTAAGCTGATAGTGCAGAACCTATTTGATTGGAAATTCATGTTTGGAGAGGTCACATGAATTTTGCCAACATCCATAAGTGAAAGTAATTCTATGGAACCGACTAGCTTCGAACTTTGCACACCAAGGTCATTATTTTGTGTTGCTTTACCAGTGCCACCTTCCAATAAGCTTTTGAAAGAAGAAAAAGGTAGCAGTTCCTGTTCGGTTTTTGTTTTCTTAGAATGTTACCGCAAGCGTTCTAACATTTTAAAACTGATTTGTTCATTTTTCCATTAAAAGAATTATAGAAATGGAAGTTTTTACGGAAGTGGGGGCGAGGGCAAAATTATTCTAATATTCTTTTTAGGAAGCAAAGGGAAGGAGGAGGGAGTTGAAACTGAAGGTGACAATCGCTTGTTGTCAAATTGTGACAAAGTCCTTAAAGATTATTTTTTTTTAAAGAAGCTTATTTCTGAGCTGATTATTTTATATAACAGAAAAACATCATCATCATCATTTTTATTTTTATTATTATTATTATTATTATTATTATTATTATTATTATTATTATTATTATTATTATACTACTACACTTTCGATATATATGCAAATATAACCATTCTTTCCTTTCTCTTTGGAATAAATAATACATGTGTGTGTGCATACTAGTGAAAATATTCTTTTTTTTTTTCTTTTCTAATAAACATACACCCACCCACCCACACATACATACATGCATATAACCATTTAATATATATATATATATATATATATATATATATATATATATATATATATATATATATCAATTATGCGTACATTTAAAAAGCCATACATACGACCATTTGACAAAAATACTCAATGAACCACACGAAAAATAGAAAAAAAAAACTTAAGCTGAAGCAGTCTGTGTTATTCAAAAACGTTTGTCTTAATATATATAAATTGAGAAAATGCATGGCAATTAAGCTACACAGAATGCGTTTCATCCTCATAGGAATTCGTCAGGCGCGACTAAATTGCACAAGATTTTGTGCAGCTTAATTACCATATATTTTCATAATTTCCTACCTTAACTCTACTTACGTATTGAGCAGTGTTGAATTAAATATTAAAAATCGATTATATATATATATATATATATATATATATATAACTTGGGTGCCATCAGCTAGAATCGAAACCAAAACATACAATTCCCCACCCTTATTCTGAGCCACGCCCATACACATGCATAGATATACATTAGAGTTGGGACGATTCATCGGAATCGGGAATTGGAAAAATCGGAGCTTTTGGGGATATCAGAATCGTTATCGGAAAAATTTTAGCCTATTTTCCTATGCCAAAACCGATTCCTTAAATTCTCTTTTTTATTTGATTTTGGTTTAACAAACATCTTCCACTGCTTGTAGTAATAATGAAATAATAAATATTTATTGATTTAAACTTTCAGTAAGACTAAAATCTCAAGACACCTTCTTGTGAAAGTGTGTTTTTATATATACATATATATTTATACACGTTTTATTTTTTATTACCGTATCTTTCCGTTAAGTTAAATTATTGTTTCGCCCCCCCCTCACTCACTATTTCATCCCAAAATAGCGAACATTTCTGTAAAAGTCTGAGGACGCTACAGACGGCAAAAAAAAAAAAAAAAACGGCCGAGTAGCCGAAACAATAATATAACTTAACAGAAAGATACGGTAATAAAAAATAAAACGCATATTTGCTCTACAACAGTATTGAGCACTTTCTTCAGTTTTTATTAATTACCATCTCCACTAATATATATATATATATATATATATATATAAGAGGTGCAAAGTAATCTCTAAAGCTTCAGTTTTTATTAATTACCATCTCCACTAATATATATATATATATATATATATATATATATATATATATATATATATATATATATATATATATATATATATATAAGAGGTGCAAAGTAATCTCTAAAGCTGTGGAACAGATCATTACGAATTTTGGAATATATATTCTCAAAAATATGGTGAATAACATGGGCATATTTATTTATTTCCACTTTTATAAACCGATCATTACAAATTGGGAAATATATATATTCTCCACAAATCCAGCGAGTAACATGGGCGCATTGATTATTATTATTTTTTTTTTTTTTTAATTTTTTTTTTTGTATACTTTACTATTAAGGTATCGCACTCAGTCTAACCTACACCCACCCTCAAATATTTTTTTTTGTTTGTTTGTTTTTTTAAGTAAGTTAAATGCAATAAAACAGAAGAAAAGGAAACACTAGAAAAGAGAATTGCTCTACATCAAATTCTGAGTAATATATTTTTAAAAGGATTGGCGCACGCGCACGAGTATCAACAATATGTACGTGTTTGGTAAAATTCTAAACTACTGAACTTATCTGTATGAATTATGGAATATATATATATATATATATATATATATATATATATATATATATATATATATATATATATATATATATATATATATATATAAGAGCAAATAGTTAATAAAACATGTTAAAAAACACTTTGAAAAAAAAGTTAAAAACATATTTAATCTGAAAAGGAACAACTTAAGTGGGTAGTCCTTAATCCGCGGAGTTTCGAAGAAATACTTTCCTTCTCATCAGAGGGTAGGAATTAGCAAAATGCGGGATCGGATTTTACTTGCAAAAGTATTTGATGAAACTGCAAGTAAGTCAAAGATCTTACTTGATAACAAAAAGTGAAGCAGAGGGAATATGGTGAAGAAAAATATATTTATTTGTTAAAAAGTTTGACTCATATCCAGGTAACCTACATCTAAAATTTCAAGTGTTTAGACCCAAAATTGGCATAGGAGTTTGCTAGAGTCTGCGAAAGTCAACACTTTCAACTTTGACCTCTTGGCAGCCAAATTTTCGGCCAAAAACTGATTAAAAAGCTTGTTACATGTTTGAATACACTTTACGTAAAATTTAAAAAAAAAAAAAAATTGGTTGAGGTCAAATTTTTTAAACTTTGACCCCAATTTTCACCCTTTAACATTTATTGTTTTGGGCTCAAATCAAGTTATTAAGTTACATCCATGATCAAGGAACCTACATCTAAAATTTCAAGTGTTTAGACCCAAAATTTGCGAAGGAGTTTGGTGGAGTCTCCAAAGATCAAATAATTGCACTTTGACAGCCAAATTTCTGGCCGAAAACTGATTAAAATGATTTTCCCAAATCTCAGTACCCCTTATGTCAAATCTCGGGTCTGTAGACTGAAAATTGACGGAGTAATTTGGTAGAGAAATGTACACACAGAGAAAATTTCAGTTATATGTATCTATATATCTATAAAAGTGAAAATGTGTGTGTGTGTGTGTGTGTGTGTGTGTGTGTGTGTGTCCGTCCGTATACATTTCCTTACCAAATAACTCTGTCAATTTTTAGTCTACAGACGCAAGATTTGACACGAGGGTAATTGAGATTTGGCAAAATCTTTTTAATCGGTTTTTAGCAAAAAATTTGGCTGTTAAGGGGTCAAAGTTCAACGATTTGAACACTCTACCAAACTCCTCCGCCAATTTTGGGTCTGAACACTTCAAATTTTTTAAATGTAGGTTACTTGGATATGGACCAAACTTTTTAATTTGATTTGAGCCCAAAAAAGTAAATGTTAAGGGGTCAAAATTGGAGTCAAAGTTAAAAATTAATTAAACGCTGCAGTCTCTATGAAATTGCTCAAGACAAATTTTGGTCATTTAAAATCTTACATAAAGTGTATTCACACGTAAGACAAGTTAAACTAAACTAGAAAAAGTTAAAATAAACTAGAAAACTACAGGCCCGTTGTACTTCACGTTTTGCGATAGTGTTTCTATCTAATCTAAGCGTGTTTTTATATATTTAAAAATAAAAAATATTACAATATTAGAAAAAAAACAACCTTTTTTTCAACACCGTTTGTATTTTAAAATGATGTAAAATAACGATTGTGACTACACGCATGTAAAATAAACTTTTTTACTAATCGTTAAAAGAGTAAAGCAGAAATTATTAAATTGAAGAAATAAAGCATAACTGTAAATGAAATTATTTGGTATCTATGCATTAAGCGAACCAGATGTAACTCCGCGTTCAGCTCAGATTTCTCTGGAACATGACGTCAACGGCTCGGGTTTAGCTGCTGCTTGACGTAACATGGAAATCAGCCAATCACAATGCCACGCGCTGAGTTTTTACTCGACACGCATGCGCGTGCTGAGTATCAGACGAGAATTCCGATACCAATTGGAAAAGAGAGAAAAAAAAAAGAAACAAACAACTTGATGGTTTCTTGCTGAAAATTCAAGAAACGCTGACATGAACTTGACCATCCTTGCTAACCATCTCCAGACCACAGAGGCTGTGATACAGTTTTGCCAGAGCAGGAAACTGATGGCAGAGTTGATACAGTTCTCAACCTGCAGCCAGGAATGCATATTAGTAGCCAAGCGAGCAAGGCTCACGGACCGGTATGGCTGGAAATGCAGCAACCTAAAATGTCGCTGTTGGGCAATTATCAGAACAAGGATCTTTTTTGCCAAATCGCGGCTAAAGATTGCCTGCATCCTGAAATTAATTCCTTCTCCCTCAACTGAACACTTTTCTACAAGGAGAGGTCGCTTCCCCCCCCCCTCCGATATTTTCGAAAGTCATCCCCTCTTTTCGATTGACTAGTCTTAATTTAAACATTCACCACCTCCGGTTTGGCGATGGACGTAACGGCGAAGACATCACGTCTGTTTTTCATGTTCTTTTCCTCCTTCACGGTGCAGGTTCGAGCCTACTTGCCTACTACAACTTTTTTTTTTTTTTTTGTTCAACGCACACTTCCAAACACCAGGACAACATCGGCCACCCAAAATGGATGCAAGCGTTTGTGTATGTCCAAGAAAGGCTTTTTTTTGTCGGACTTCTCGCATCCGTTACATTTATGGAGAACTTTCCGTATACTTCCTAGATCGTAATAGCTCCAATTTGTGAATGGACGTAATCTCTGTCTTTACTTTGATCGAGTTTTAAAACAATCCCTGGTTTCCAGTGTTTGTTTGTGTTTCTTGTATAGCGAAACTAAATCAGAGCAAACTCATCTGCCTGGCTTTCTGGGCCGGAACGTCTTAAAGGCAATTAGCTTTGATCAATCTGGAGGAAACCCTTCATATCAGACAATTGCTATTCATTTGGACACTGTCAGAGTTCCCCTTTTTTGTGGGGGGAGGGGGCTGGTTTTCCCCAACATCGTGGGGAAACAAAAGAAAGCGGAAAGCTTAATGGCCTACAGCCAGATTTCAAAAGCAACGTTCATTTCTGCACCTGCGTGATTCTTAACTTAATTACCAGCTCATTCATTTAACTATGCGCTATGGTGTAATGGTTAGCAAGAAAGACCAACCAGCCCACGTTTTTGAGTTCAATCCCACCTTCCTCTCTCTTTTTTAAATTTTTTTATTTAGTCTTTTAATTGCCAACTGGTTTTTATGTTCTTTTCCTCCTTCGCGGTATGAGTTCCAGTCTGCCTGTCAGCCTGCCTGCCTGCCTACTACCACTTTCTTTTTTTTTTTTCTTTTTTTTACTCAAAACACACCTACAAACACTCGGGCAACGCCGGGCACCCCCGCTAGTTATTTATAAATAATCGTTTTTCACCTGTTATAGTAAATGCTTCTTATTTGTTTCGTTGTTTTATGTAAGCTGTTCGTGGAAAAATGTACTTGTGTGTGTGTGTGTGTGTGTGTGTGTGTGTGTGTGTGTGTGTGTGTGTGTGTGTGTGTGTGTGTGTGTGTGTGAAAAAGCAGAGACTGAGTGTTTTAAAAATTAATCAATTTATTAATGTGTACACAAGAGAAATAGAAATATAGTAAAAGAGAGTGAAATAGAGAGAGGAAAAAAAGAGAGAAGGAGAAAAGACACAGAGAGAGAAAAAGAGTGAAGAAAAGAAAAAAGGAAAAGGAGAGAAAATAGAGAGAAAAATAAACAGATGGAGAAAAATAGAGGAAAAAGGAGAGAGAGAGAGAGAATAAAAGAGAGAGAGAGAGAGAGAGAGAGAAATTCTGTGTACAAGAAAGAGTGAATAGAGAGAGAAAGAGTGAAAGTGAGTAAAAACTGCATGAGAGAGAGGGGGGTGAAGAAGGAAAAAATTTATTCATTTAATAATGCAAAAAGAATATTCTTCCTTCTTAAGAAAAAAAAACAAATATCAATTAAGAAGAAAAAAAAAATTTACACTAAGAAAATCTTCGCAATTTATTTTTAAAATAATCTTTTTTTCCAAGTCATATAACACCTGTCAATTTTAACCTTTTCAATGCCAACAAAAGTCGACTCGCACGCGGCCCACCAGAGTCAACAAAAGTCTACATAATCGAATATGGTATGAGAATTGGCTTGTCATCTTATGCAACTCACATGGGACCATCTTGTGCCCTGGACTTCTACAGTCAAAGTTGCTGTATGGAAAAAAGGACAGCACAGTTTACCCCTTTCTCTGCTCTTTCTTGTGACATCCCCGACTTTGGCCGTTTTTGGGGCCTGAGGTGGTCACTTGGTACCTGTTCACAAAAAAGTTTCCGCTCTGATGAAGACTGTAGATGTCGAAGAATACCGTTCTGTCAGATTACTATTAACCCAACGTGTGTTATGAGTGTACAGGGTGGAACGATAAAATTGTCGACCTAGAAAAGACAATATGATTCCATTTCTGTTTGATGAAAACCGTTTTTTTTTTGTTTTTTTTTTTGTTTTTTTGTTCAGACCGTCTAACTAGTTGGTCATTTGTGTACAAATCCCAAGAGCGACAGGAGCTTTCTATCACTATCATGTCCGAAAGTGACACAATGTTCAACCGATTCAAGTTATGAAAAGAGGACCATTGTCAACACCCTCAAAATGCATCACTGAACTGCCATGAATAACAGCAGTGTACCCTAGGTGATGAAAACAAAGTTCCCGGCCACGGTTATGGTCTTTGGTGTGGTTTCAAGTGAGGGCGACATAATGCCACCTCACATCTTCGAAGTCAGCTTAAAAGTCAACACCAAAGTGTACCTGGATGTACTGAAGAGTGTGTTGATCCCCCTGGTGCAATCAGGTGGTCACTGCCAGTCCTTGGGGGCAATGAGAAAAGGGTACAAAGTTGTAGAACTCCTGAAACCAAGCCTGGGTCTCTTTGGACTTGTGTGCCGGCGTCAATTTCTGCTGCCAGACCCAGGGTCTGCAAGCAGCCACCTAATTGCACCAGAGGATCAACACACTCTTCAGCATATCCAGGTACACTTTGGTGTTGACTTTGAAAATGTGAGGTGGCATGATGTGGCCCTCACTTGAAACCACACTAAAGACCATAACCGTAGCCGGAAACTTCTCATACATATCAGCAAGACCACCCAGCATTGTCCGAGGCGCAAATATCGTTATACAGGCTGAATGTCGCACCAAGCGAAAGAACCTTCAAAACTAAAATTATATGTTTCAATTTTTTTAATAGACCGTCTGAGAGAAGAAACAGAGTTCAAAAGCCAACAAACAGACCTTGACATGTTAGTTTCAGGACACCATGAAGCTATCGTGGTCCAAGGGGTGTATTTTGGTGCTGCTGTGATATCCTGCGATAGAATCTTATCTTACTGGCACAGCACCCCAAAATCATTATGTACGATATTCGCATTCTTATTTGGAGCAGCACCTGCCCATTGTCTTGCGTCCATGCTGTGTCTAAGATCCTGAAGAATTCTATCTTAGAAATGCTGTCTGGACAAGTAAGTTGCTCTTCTGCTATTAATTCTTTATAGGGTTAGGAAAAAAAATGTAGGTGGCTCGGATCAGAGAGTTCTGCGCTGAAATGGAATGTTTTATAATGAATAGATAAGGAATCCTCGTCTTATAAAAAAGTATCCTTTTATTTCTTCATTTCGTTTCACAAATCAATTCGTTTGATACCGGCTCATTGCATTAGATAACAAGCGCTGGCAACAAATGTCTGTTTAAATTAAAACCTGAGCAAAATGTGTTCCCTTTCACGACAAAAAAAAAAAAAAAATAAATAAAAATAAAGGGAAAGAAGATAGCAACAAACAGAAAAAGAGAGAAAAAAAATACAATTCTGACTGTTACTCAACAACAACGTCATCATTCCAACCAGTCGGTTGAGCACTAGCTCTTTAACCTTTTCATAAAGCATGTTGTCGGGCAGGTGTTAATCACAGGTGGCTCAGCCTCACCCTCCCATACTCTACGACCTGCGTTATTTCAAAACGATTGATTCTTCTTCTGGTCACGAGGAAAAGCTGGGAGGGTGGGGGATGAGTAACAAAAAGTAACCTCAGCATGCCTCGGGTGCTAATGTGTCAAACATCATTGACACAAATACAACCAACAGCAACATTATTGGATCAAGCCTCACCAACAAGCACAGCCCTGTGATTATATGTGTATAATTAAAGCGTTTTAAGGAGCATCAAATGGCAACAACTTCCCATCCTAAAATTCACGTATTTTAGATTTGAATTGAACTTGATTGACAGTCGTTAGACACGAATTAAACAAGATTCCCTGAATTTCAGTTTCTTCTTAACGTCTCTTAAGCTTAAATCTTAAATTTTAGACATTCTCTAGAATCAAAATCATATAATAGACTCTGTTCGACCAACACAAAACCTACCTTAAAAAACGTTTACCTTTTTTAAGGTAGGTTTTGTGTTGGTCTACCAGGACACAATTGCCGTAAAGATACTGAACACAAATGTGTAAGAGAGGGTGAAAACTGGCTTTTCTTTTTATGAAAATCGTTTGAGATAATGTAACAGAATATGGCGGCTGTATGCAAATGCCAAACTGTGTGTGAAATGACGTCACCGTAAGTAAAAAGGTTATAAAAAAAGACGTGTGCACGGACCAGAGAGAAGGACACCTGAAAACCTCTATGAAAACGAATGCCGCATTTAAAATTGGGGTCGGTAACTAGTTTTCACGATAAAAGATAATTTCCAGCAGGTGTCATGTAGTAATGTAACACGGCGGCCATATTTTTTCGAAACAGAAACGACGTAACGAATTTTCAAGATAATTAAGAATTAATCTTGTTTTTTTGTTTTTTTTAAATATATGCGCGCTTGCACGTACAACAATGGTTACCATTTATTACAAAAAATATCGCATTTAAATTTTCCGCAAATAAGTAGTTTTGCAGGTATCAAGCAATGTAATTCGTTATGTTATAAGTGGTGGCTATTGTTGTACGTGCAAGCACATGCATACTTTTTATTTAAAAAAAAACAAAAAACAGATTAACTCTTCATGTAAATTTATTACATTGTTTCTGTTTTGTACAAATATGGTCGCCACGTTACTACATGAAACATGCGGTAAAATATTTTTTCAGAATCGTGAAAGGTATCTTTTCAGTGTCGTGCCGCTCCCAATTTAAAATGCGATATTCATTTTCAGCACACCTGAAAACCCCTTTAAAACAAGTTTTTTAAGGTAGGCTTTGTGTAGGTCTACTAAGCCAAAATTACCACCTTTATCAATAAACATTAGACATAGCCGTTGGTCACATAAGGCACATATTGGTCAGTATTGTTAGAAAAATAAAATTACTTTCGCCTCGGTTTTATTTTTCCGTTGGGATTTTACAGTCATATTGTAGGCGTTTGCATTGACGTCGGATATCCATAATCAAAAAAGAAAACTTTCACTTCTTTTTATTCATACGTTAAGCATATAAAATTATAGACAGTTAAAAACAATAATAATAATAAAAAAAGTAATATGAGGTTATGGGGTAGGTACAACAGTTCCTTGTTTGAGATTGTCGGACTGACTTCCTCATCTTGTTTGTTAACGTCACAACGTTTCGGCCGTTTTGCCCTCCGGCCTTAATCAGGTGTTTTGTATCGAACTGGGGAACCGTTTGTTAGGAGTCTCGAACCCAACCCTTTATTATTATTACGGGGGTACCGTGCTCGGACTCCAGCTAGGCTCTGGGACATAGTTGCTGATTCTCTGTTTTGAATGTTACTTTTTCACTGCCTTCGTTCAGGATTGAACTCAGCACCTTTGGGTAACTGTAAACTTTGATACAACGTCTAGGACCACTCGGCCATATGTCATTTGGACAATTCAAAACAGAGAATCAGCAACTATGTCCCAGAGCCTAGCTGGAGTCCGAACACGGTACCCCCGTAATAATAATAAAGGGTTGGGTTCGAGACTCCTAACAAACGGTTCCCCAGTTCGATACACCTGATGAAAGCCGGGGGGCAAAACGGCCGAAACGTTGTGACGTTAACAAACAAGATGAGGAAGTCAGTTCGACAATCTCAATCAATGAAAACACCTCATCTCAAAAAAAAAAAAAAAAAATACAGACAATTACTAACAGTTCCTTGTGTTCCTCACTTTTCCTGGGCAACGCTGGGCCACAGGTCCTGTTAGTATACTTATAAAACTTAATTGTTATCTTGTGCATATCTGTTCACAGTGCGAAAAATCACAAAATGATGTCGCCATCCATTAAAACAGGTAAGGTGGGAAATTATTTAAGACGTCACACAAGTATGCTGTCAACAATGAGAGAGAGAGAGAGAGAGAGAGAGAGTAGGTCACGATCTCCATAAAGCAGGCCTATTCACTGAGAAAATGACGTCATGCACGTGATAAACAAACAAGATCTGTTGAACAGACTGTCGATAAAGAAGCTTTAAAAAGAAGCATTAGGAAATGTTAAAAAGTGCATTTAAAAAGAAAAAAATAAAGAACACGATCTATAACGGAACTTTATTCGATATTAATTTAAAATAAGAAAAACAAAAATTTAAGAAAAGTTGTGTTGTTTTTGAGTTAAAAGTAAATCACATCGCTTTGTCTCATGGATTTTAAATAAAACTCATTGATTATTTGAATTGAAAATATTTTTAGTGCTTCTATATTGAACGAACAAATCTAAATATTGAATTTCAAGTAAAACAAATGGAGCCTACGTAATTGTTGCGGCACAAATAGTAACATATCCAAAAAAATTACGAAAAACGATAAGAAAAGAAATTTGTTAAATGAAGCGAAATCACTATATTACGTTTACTGAAAAAGAGATAAGTTGACAGGGGAGATAATTAAGTTTTGTTGCTTACATCACGTGACGAACGTAATCCGAAATGTCGGACAAAATTTATTCCCCCAAAAACTTTATCGGAAGCAGTTTTTCATTATTAATAATTTTTCTACCTTATCGTTTTCTGTAATTTTTTGGATATGTTACTTGAAATTCAGTTTTTCGATTTTCAAATGTCGTTCGTTCAATATAGAAACAACATTCTCCACCTACAGAAAAGCCAGGTACGGCCAACGATGGACTACTGTTGCCACATCTGGGGAGGAGCCGCTAGAAGCAGCTGATCCTGCCTTGATAGAGTTCAAAATAGACTTCGTAGCTTAGTGGGGGAGACCCTTCTCACTTCCCTGCAACCTCTTTCCCACAGAAGAGAGGTTGCTTTATTGTTATTTTCATGGCAAGTGCTTGTCTGAGCTTCAATCTATGGTCCCCCCTCGCCAAACTTTCATGAAAAACACTCATCTAGCGAAAACCACATCAATAATTTCCCACACTCTTTATCTGTGCCTAAACCTAAATGTAGATTCCATGAACAAAGCTCCTTCCGATTGCCAGCTGACTACAATCTGATTGTCTTCAAGTCTAACGTAAACAAGTTCTTGATGAACCGTCCCCCTAAGTAAACCAATTAACAAAATTCCATCTACTTATGTTTACTACGCTATAATCACATTGACTAATGTATACCCATTAACCTTTATCCTCGAGTGGCCTCCAGCCCTTGATAAGTGGTGATTCTTGTGTAAAAAAAAAAAACAAAAAAAAAACGTTTTTTATTTTTTAGATATTCACATACAAAGTTAAGCAACACCGATATATCAACGAAACCAGCAATATCCTTGATAAATAAAACAAAACAAAAAAATAAATAAAATAATTACTAGATCAAAGAATAAATAATTTAAGAGAAATTGTGGTGCTTGTTAAGACAGAGGCGACAGATCGATTTTTTTTTAAATATGACGTTTTAAACAAAAACAATATTACATACTTAATCTTCGTGTCGAAAATAGTAATATATCTGAAAATCACGAAAATTCATCGAGGAGAACAACTGTTATTGTGTTTTTAGTAAAAAAAAACAAGTGAAGCATGCACGGTCCCCCGTAAGTGAACAGTGAAAGAGGCATAAAAAAAAAGATGGGGGGGGGGGGGTCTCGAAAGTTTTCGAATGCGGGGGAAGGGGCATATTGCTGGCGTTTTAGAGCTAAAATAAAAGAAAATGACCTTAACATGTTTTATACTGTTTGACTCGTTAGCTTTGCTTTTTAGTGAAACCAATTCCACCCAAAGTTCATTCTTTTAATCATTTTTCTGAACGAAAAAGAAAAAAAGTAAATAAAACAAGCGAAGCATTCATGGTCCCTCATGAGTGCACAGTGACCGAGGCATAAAAAAATGACTAAGTTCAGCATTTGCCCCCCCCCCCTCTCACCCATTTAGCTCCAAAAGTCCCCAGGTGACATCAGATCCTGGTGAAAATGAACAAACGGTCCAGTTTTAGGCATTAACATATGTAAATTTGAGTTCTGCACCACGCAAAAAAAGAAATGACGAAGTCCATCGTTAGCCCACCCACACACACATTTAGCCTCAAAAGTCCCCAAGGCCTTAACATATTTAAATTTGAGTTCAGCACCATGCAAAACTGCTAAATAAACATACACAGAAAATTTTGGACAAATATGGTAAAATAGTCCCCAAAATGGAGTGTTTTTATTAGCCCTAAAAGAGCCCCTGGGGCACACACAAGAGTTATCGCGAAGTATAGACAAACAAAATTATATAGAAATCAGTTAGTTACAACTTTTCAGAAAGTTTTATAAAAATCCAAGGCATCATTTTTTTTTAATAAGCACAAAAGTGTCAATTTTAACCTGAAAGGCACCCCTAGGGGAAGGCAACCGGAGTTTTCCCAGAAAATCCGTTCTGTTACTTTTTTACTCATATCATGTTTAATGTTTGTGCAAAATTTCAAAATATTCCAAGGCGTAGTGATTGAGAAAAGTGCAGACAGACGAACGAACAAGGGTGAATTTACAGGTCCAGGTCCACCCTCCTTTTGTCGGGGAATCAAAGCTTTAAGGCTAAAATGTTGGTTCCCATGAACAAGTAATCTAAAATATTCGTTCGAGTTATATCCCTTGTATATGAACTTTTCATCGTCTACTTTATAACATCTAAGAAAAATACGATTTTACCCCCATTTTCCGTAAAATTTACTTTGAACTATAAATAACTTTCTGCGTGATGAATTTTTGTAATTTTTTGATATATCACTACTTTCGACATGACAGTTAAGCAGGTGATATTGTTTTTGCTTAAATCGACACCTGTCGGCTATCTTAAACACCGAAATTACCACCTTGATACGTTCTACATGTAATGTGTAATCTCTCTTTTCGAAGCGTCTCGTTTATCTGCTAAGGCGTGACATCTCCAACGCCAGCAGATAAACGAGACTTCTTCGACAAACCTGCTTTATGGAGATCGTAGGTAGATCCTTTACGCCTTAATTAAAAAGCTGCTGATAAAAGTAGTAGTAAGAGGAGGAACACGAGACAGGGGGGGGGGCGTATGAAAAATAAGGACGTAATATATGTAATAGCAAACAGTAAGAAATAACAAACGTAAAAACAAATACTTGAGTTAGAAAATCTTTAGACAAAGCATTGCTCTGTGGTCAAATGGATAACGGAAGAGCTATCACTTGTGCACTGGCCACTGCTACCAGAAACTGCGCCAAGAAAAATAATTTTAACAGATAAGTCGAAGAACAAGGAATTGTGGGTAACAAAATTGTCTACGCACAGGTACGGCTTAGATTTTTTTTTTTTTTTTTTAGTTTCTGTTTTGGTCAAGGTCGATAAACACTGTTGTCATATTTGGGCTAGTGAATCTGTGTTCTTGATAACTTGCAGAAACGTAGCAGTAATTTGATCGGCCCTACACTTTCTCCGTCACTGCAACCTCTTTTTCACAGACGTGATGTTGCTAGTCTCAGTTTTTTCTACAAATACTATTATGGCGTGTGTTTCTCAGAATTGTCTGATCTATTCCCTGCTTCCTTTGTTCCAGCTCGTTTGACTCGTTGGTCTATTGGTCTTCATCAATTCGTTGTTTTAATACGTCATTGTAATACAGCTTTCTATTCCAGTAGCTTCTTTCCAAGAACTGCAAGGTTGTGGAACTCCCTTCCTGCTCACTGTTTTCCTATGGCTAGTAGAATTAAAATCAAAAGACCGTTTTGGAAAGTGTCCGATTCCTGATGCAATCTTCTACTATACGAGAGTCAGGCACATCTTAGGATGGAGTACCGCTAATGCATCTGGAGAGATGCGGCTACGAGCACTCTTTCTTATCTAAACAGTCTTCAAAATTCAGTGAAAGATGGTGTTTTCGACGCAGGTTTCCAGTCATAATCTTTCGATAACCTTTGCAAATGATATTGCTTTATTGTAACAGCTTCTTACCATTGATTTCTTATTGGTAACAACTATTGGTCTTTACTGGGATTTGGGTATCAGTAAGCCTTTCCAAAGTCGCAATCCTCTCCGCACCCAATCCAGTAGAGATCTGTTTAGTGCTCTTCCTCGTAGGTCTTTTAATCCTCCTTCATAGCTATTTTGTATGGCATCAGCCGAGACCAGTGCTTTTATTGTCATTTATATATGTATTTTATTTCTTTTTTTATTAATGTATTTGCTTATTTTATTTATTCATTTATTTTTATATCTATCTCCTCTCTACTATTATATAAAAGGAACTTGTGTGAGAGAGAAAGAGAGAGTTCCCTATTGACTCGGAAACGGTTGGGCCAATTCTTTCGAAATTTCACAGGAAGGTACTTGATGTGTTCATAGATTTTGTGTCGGAATGAGTCTGATAAGTATCGAGAACCAGTAATTGAAAAAATCCGATTAAAGAAGGCAGTCCAATTTTGATCAAAGTTAACACCTTCATACAACCTAACATAACATTTGAGAAGTTTTGTCACCGCGCAAACAGTGAGGTCCGCCATATAAAATCAACAGTAGGTTCTTGTGTATAACAGGGGCGTGTTCAAAATTAATGTTTCTTTTTAGAGCACAACTGAACCATGATACTGAACTTTTGCATTTTAAAGCCATTATTTACAGATAATTTTATAAAATTTTATGTTCTCTACAGTACAATGTTGACTACAAAGTATTGTGGACTAAGTTACTGTGGGGAGGCATGTGAAGCTTCCTCCCAGTACACTGCGGGGGGAGGGGGTATCAGAGCAGGCAATCAATCGATTTGTACGGCACAATCACGTCGACACACCGGTTCTCGTCAGATCACCGAAGTTAAGCAGTGTTGAGCCTGGCCAGTACCAGATGGGTGACCATTTGGGAAGGCTAAGCGCTGTATGTACCTTCTGGGAAGGTTGGGTGTGGGACCAGCACCCTCACCCCAAAAAAAGAACTCTTCGCTACAAAAGCATCTACAAAGTTGTAGATGGCCTATGCCCCTCCAGGGGGGCTCAAGGCTATGGATGGAATCAATCGATTTGATTAAAAAAAAGGGTGATTTCAACAATTTCCATGACAATAAAAGTAAGGGAGGCTAGAATATTTGGTGATCCTCATTCAATTCCGGATAACTTCCGGTCTTCCTGCTAGAATATATATATATATATATATATATATATATATATATATATATATATAAAATGAACTAATTTTTTCCCCGTCTGATTTTGACCTTAATAGGATTAAAAATCAAAATATTTCATGCAAATATAATATGCACAAACGGCAGAACAATATCTGAGGTGTGTTATAGGCTTATTATTTCTCAAATTCCTCGATAATCTTAGATTTCTATACTTTTTCTGCTGAGAAGTCACGGCCAAAATCGGTTAAGATCAATGGAAGTGGTAAAATATTTTCTCTCTACTAAATTCCTCCTCCCCCTGCCACCACTTAACACCGTTTGGGGATCGTTCACAAGGAACAGTTGAGAAGAGAACACCGGTTTGGCTTCGTAGTTCTTTCATGTGAAGTTATTTAAAATCACTAAACTAAGCTGCAGTGCTCTGTGGCGTAGTGGTTAGCGTGTTGGACAATTCACATTATATTTTCACGTTCGCGCCGACCTACCGTAGTCGTTTTTTTTTTTTTTTTTTTTTTTCCTAAACAACTGGAATGGACTTTTCTTGGTGGCCGAACTGTTAACGTTGCAGATGTTTTTTTTTTGTTTTTTTTTTCACACTTTATTTTCCTACTTTTACTCATGACTCCGGGTTTGATCCTTCCTATCTACCTACCATAACATTTTTTAAAACTCCCCCCCCCCCGTCCCGGAAACAAACACTCAGGCAACGCCGGGTACCCCCGCTAGTATATATATATAAGATGAGAAAGTTTCAGTTTTTTTTGTTTCTGTTGGAATTTTTTTTTGTGGCTAATTACCGTTTATGTGGGTGAGTTGCTGCATTGAAGGATTATTTTTTAAAGGTCGGGTTAATGCTCTCTCATCTAAATATTTCCATCTTCTTTGACCCCTCACAACTATTTTCTATAGTAAAATACATATTATATACGTTTGAAGCCAAAACAACACATTATTACAAAATAAACAGACATTTATTTTGTTTGAAATTTATATTGAAATTCATGAACATATTTCGAATCAATTTTCTATAGTGTCAGCCGAAATTGATGACTTTTTTTTATTATCATAATTATTATCAGAACTGTAATAGAACATGAGCGCACGTATGCAAATACTGAGCCGTGTACAAAATGACATCACGGTAAGGAAAAAGTAGAAAAAAAAAACTATAAAAAAAAAAAGGAAAGGATCACGTTAGAGAAGACAATCACGTTAGAGACGTGAGTGACCTCACAGCCACAACAAGAAGTTATGCATGGCAGCATAACGAGGAAATAAATGTTGTTGTTAAAAAAAAGTAAGAGTCGAGTCATTACTTGTCCTATGTTCTTTGTGACAGAGACAGCATACAACGTGTGGGTCCCACGTGTATAAAAAAGGTAAAAATGCTACATAACTATCATCATCATCATCATCATCATTAATATTAATTAGTTACTTCGTTGTTAATTACCTTTGTCTTCACTGGGATTTGGGTGTCAATAAGACTCCTCAAAGTCCAAGTCCTCTCTGCTTCTTGTGGACGTCTGCTTAGTGCTCTCCCTCCTAGGTTTTTCCATCCTCCCTGACCCATCACAGCTACTTTGTGTGGTATCAGCCGAGACCGATTCCTTTTTTATTGTCATCATCAATATTCATTAACTACCTTTGTCTTTACTGGGATGCAGGCGTCAATAAGCCTCCCCAAAGTCCCAATCCTCTCCGCACTCTTCCAGTTTAATGCTCTTCTTAGATCTTTCTATCCTCCATGACCCTTCATGACTATTTTGTATGGTATCAGCCAAGATTGGTGCCTATTTTTTTTATCATCATCATCATCATCATCATCATCATCATCATCATCATCATCATCGACATTAATTAGCTACCTTTGTTCTTAATTAACTACCATTGTCTTTTGTAGACAACGGCATCGATTCTTTGAATTCTCTGTAAACAAACTTATGTAAAAAGAATCTTCCGCTAACATCTGATTCCCTCCACCCTGGAAATAGATCTTTAGCATTGATTTTGTTTTTCCATCTCCAAAACAATGAGCTGTAATGAAAGCCGTCAGTTCACAATGAATATCAATTTAAAACTGTCGCCATCTGAATATAAGCATCTTTGTGCATGAGTTCGGCTTCTCTTTGCTCCCCCCCCCCTTTAAAACATATTCTATGTGTTGTGGTTTAAATGTTGAAAGAAGAACGAGAACTCTTGGAAACAGTGGAATAAAATATATATTAACACAAAATACAGAAACGTATATTGGTTGAGTCGGGCTCCACTCAACAGAAAGGACAAAGTAAGGTTGAGACCCACTCCCTCTGAGTCTCAGGTTCAGACTCCTCGATAGCACAAACTGGTTACCGGAAGTGACGTCAGGAATAGTCTATCGTCAGAATCTGTAGAGATGCCACCCCAACACTATGAAAATATAACGTCAAAAACTTTTACACCAAAGTATATCTTGCCTAAACTAGTAGGAATTTATATGTGTCGGTCGGTTGGCACTAACCCTATTCAGGTTTAACTGGCTTCTTCCAAAGGAGGATGTTTCATGGGAATATGGAATTCATAAGTGGTCCCCAGTCGCATGTATATCCCCATTAGTGGAGATGACAACGTTAGGTTTTTGCAACTCTTGCAGGGGGTGTCGACGTCTTCCTACACACAGCGCCTGGAATTCCCAAATTAATCACCCATTTTGGTAATGACCAGGCTCAATGTTGCTTAACTTCGGTGATCTGACAGGATCCGATGTGTCAACATGATTATGCCGTATCCAGGTATTTCTATGCTTTCTCAGAAAAGCAAAATGTGACACAAGGTCGTTTTTAATGGGGAGGAAACCAGCCCCTCTCAAAAGGGGCATTCTGAAAGTAAGCACAAATAAAAGTGCCTTAGTATAGAAGGCCCCCCCCATTGGCTAAAGACAAATTAACTTGAGTGTAGCATCAGAACAGATACTAGACTCTGATCCTGACCTGTGCCTAAACTAGATGATAACTAAAGAAAAGAAAAAAAGTGTTATTATGTATTATGACCCTTTTAACTCTCCCTTCCCTTATTTTATACTTTTAGTCCTCACATTCCAGGAGCGATGTTTCTATTAAAGAGGAAAGAATTACTGTTTTCTGTGTCAGACTCTATTTTATTTAACACTTATCGTTAGCAAGTTTTTAACCTCAAAGTGCTATTTTTTTCTAGCTTCTTGCATCAAGTGGCTTCATGCCTTGTCTGGAGTAATTTGCATAAAAAAAATAGGAGCAACACCAATAAGTCTTCAAAACAATCAAAGACAAAATGTTTCTGAATTTTTTAGATGAGGATTGATATTCTGTACTATTTGGATAATTCGGACTACTGTTCTCATCTTGAGTGCTGTTCGCACAACATTTCAGTCGATGTGACCTCTAACCTTCTTCTGGTGTATCTTAATCAGGTGTATCTTGCCTGACACGGAACTGTGGGAAGTTGAGCAGCGAGATGTCTGTTCACATTTCACTTAAACTTCAGCAGGCTAATACAGTCAGAGAAGCAGGAAACAGGGAGGGAATTCCATAGTTTGGCAGTCCGAGGGAAGAAACAATAAATACAAAAAGCTTTCCAGCATCCAGGGATCTCAACAGGTGAGATTAGATTTTACTGCTCATCGGGTTAGTTGGGAGTATGCATGTCAGGGGGACACAAGTGCTAAGAGTTCATCAGAGCGCATTTCATTAAAGTATTGTGAAACAGGCACATTGCAATCCAGGGACAGAGATTGGAGTTTGGCCGACAGTGTGGGACCTATTAAATTTGAAATTCATTTTTTTTTTTTTTTGACCCGTAGGAGAATAGATGCATTAACGCAGATGTGGAAACAATACGCCATGCAATGGCGAATTAAATGGACGTATTTTGATCATTGGTAAGACCAACTGTGCATAAACTTTTTTGTTCTTTGCTTTATTTTGTATGAATGCAATTGTAGTGAATTGCATTGCTGTATTGATCCTATCCATATTCGCTCTTTCAATTTGGAAATATCACATATAATTTGATGCTCTGGAAAACCGTTTCTATCTTAAAGACATCTTGTCTGCTAGACAAACTTTGAAATTGTTCACAACGTTCATTGACGACATCATTCGTTTTTAATGATAATTTTTGTTTTCTGATGCCGCTATCTCAGCATTTATCGAAGATCAATCATTTTTAATAAAGTATCTCATGGATAATGGGTGTATTAAATTTATAGTTATGTATCGACATTTTCATTATAGCAGTTTTTATCTATTAGTATAAAAAAATTATTTGATATCTGATGAACAGGTTTCAGTTTTATCGTATTACTAGCAGGCTGCCTGGCGCTGCCCGGTCGTAAAAAATATGCATAAATATTATATTTTAATTCATACAGAAACTGAGACATGTGCATGCGAGTATTATGTTTTTCTAAACAGTTCACTTCTTGTAAGTAAAAAAAATACTCAAGTTGAGATCAAAACAAAAACCTAAAGACAGTGAGTCAAGTACGATAACCATTAGGTTGGCTTGACACGCTCTTTAAAAAAAGTTTTAAAACCTACTTATTTTTAACAGAATTAATCGGTCATGTGAAACAGCAAGCAGATAAGAATCCGACAATCCCCAATACCAATTTTTCAACTTTGACCCCTTAGCAGCCTGTTTTTCTGAATGAAAACTTAAATTGAAATTAAAGTTTTCCACTTGTCTGATTAATCTATATACTAAATTTTAAGTCTGTATATTAACAATTCGTTGAGTATATAGGTTTAGAAGTGTCCTCACACACACGCATACATACACACTCACTTTTATAGATATATAGATTTCTACACTTATCATAATGCAATATTTGTTTTGGTATCATTTTTGTTTTCTTTTATTTAACAGTTTCTTTGATTAGATTTATTTTTTCTTGAATAACAAGTTTCTTTTTCACACATAAACAAGAACCTTATATATCTACTAGTCTGGGTGTCCGGCGTTGCCCGGGTGTTTGGAGGTGTTGAGCAAAAGAAAAAAAAAGTGATAGTGACAGGCAGGCTCGAACCTGTACCCTGAAGGAGAAAAGAATGTGAAAAAAGAAAAAAAGTAACGTTTTTGCTGTTGCATCCACCGCCAAACCGGAAGTGGCGAATGTTTAAATTAAGGCTAGACAATCGAAAAGAGGGGATGTCTTTCGAAAACATTGGCAAAAAAGCGACCCTCTCCTTGTAGAAAAGTGCCTAGTTGATGGTGAAGATATTAATGTTTTTAGCCAATTTTTCGATATTTGTCGTCCGAAGGGTCGAGCTTACAAAACGATAGTGATCACATGAAAATCCGTCGCCTCTGTCGAAAATTTTATCCATCCATCCATCCATCCATCCTTACATACATACATACATACATACGTACATACATACAGGTGAGATTTATATTATAGATTACGAATGGAAGTTTGGTATCTGCCTGAAGTCGAAACTATGCTATTACTTCTATTATGAATGAAGATTTGATATCTGCCTGTCTTGAGCCAAATCTTTATTATTAATCCCAACACTAATGGAGATTTGGTTACTACTTGTTTAAAGTTGAGACGATACCATTACTTCCATCAATTCTAATTTAGTTTACTATACTCATCCAAACTAATGTATTATCTTTTAATAATAAATATGAGGAGGATTGTGTGGTATCTGTTTTAGGTATTTTTTTTTTACGAGAATACCCAGCATTTTATAAACACCCCCAACCTCCTCATTTTAAAAACGGCTTTTGGAATAAACACCCTCAACCTCGAAAGCTGTTCTTAACATATGAAGGTTGGGGGTGTTTATTTCTAAAAGCTGTTCTTAACATGAGGAGGTTGAGAGTGCTTATATTACACTAGGTACGTCCAAGGATGGAATACTGTTGCCATATCTGGGCAGGAGCTGCTAAAAACAGCCTATCCTGCCTTGACAGAGTACAAAATAGACTTCATGGCTTAGTGGGGGATGCCCTTTTCTCTACCCTGCAACCTCTCTCCTACAGAAGAGACGTTGCGAGCCTATCCTTGTTTTGTCGTTATTTCCATGGCAGGTGCTCGTCTGAACTCCAATCTCTGGTCCCCCCTCGCCAATCTTTCATGAAAAACACCCGTCTAGCTGAATCCACTGTGAAAAATTTCCCCCACTCTATATCTGTGCCTAAATCAAAACGCGGATTCCATGAACAAAGCTTCTTTTTTAGAACTGCACGCCTGTGGAACTCTGTTCCGTCTGCCTGCTTCCCACCGAACTACAACTTGGATGTGTTCAAGTCCAACGTTAACAAATTCCTAATGAACTGCCCCCTTAAGTAAACACTTCATCAAATCTCCACACTAACGTACTTGCAATAACTCTTATCCCTGAGTGGCTTCCGGGCCTTGATAAGTGGTGATCACTGTGTAAAAAAAAGAAAAGAAAAAAAAAAGTACTCTCATAAAAAAATACCCTGTTTTGTTCTCATGAGACCATCTCTTTGAGGTAGGGTAGTGTAGTATATGTTTATATGCCATTATAACATTCTCCCATGTATTACCTCCTTTGGGGGGGGCGGTAATAGTATCAATTTTGTAGTCCGTTATTTTTAGGAGAGGGTGCATATTTTTCTAGTACATCTGATTCATAAAAGTCTATTGGATTTTCCAGGTCAGTCCTAAATAACAATGTATCCATAAAATTATTTGATTCTGATTCGTCAGACTTTTTCAAACAGTTTAACTATTTGCCATAATCAGTTGAAATTCCAATTGTTTTCATAGATTACATATTCTTTACAACCGAATAATTCTTTCTGTAACGGACCTCTGAGGCGCCAGTGTTATTCAATATGATGCAGTTTAGATTTCAAAGTATTTTTTAATACATTTTTATCTTGATTATTCTAATAAATAAAAAATATATTTTTTTTTTTTAAATATACACAGAATTTTACTAAAAGTTGCTCAACACATGGCAAAATGTAAAACAGAAAATAAATCGAATGTAATGCTATTGTTTGTTATTCCGTTTTTCTAGCATTTAAAGAAGAGTCCTGTGGTTCATCATCATGCAAAACGCCAAAAGTTTGAAGGTCACACTTACATACTTTGCAGACCACACTAAAGACTGACCACTTGACCGTTCATGGATTCTATCATTCGTCCCACCCATGTAGTTAGCGATAAGTCATGAAGGAACTAAAATTTGCATAGAATTTTTTTTTTATATATAAATATTCATTCATAAAAGCTTCTTTTTTTTTTTTTTATTTCTGTTGACAAAAAAGAGCCACACGAGTTCACTTAATTTTTTTTTTTAAGTCACCATAATTTTCACTACATTTTTACAATCTCAGAGGTAGATCAAATATAGGGAGATGTGTGGAAACTTAGTGCGATCACATTCGAAGAATGGGTGATAATTCTTGGGTTAATAAATGTAGAACAGTTGAGGTAGTAGGGGCAGTTCATAGAGGAAGGCTAATAAAATAAACATGGGGAGAAGTGATAAGGACGAACATGATAGGAAGAGGGATAAATAAAGACCTGGCCAGAGATAGGTTGGTTTGGAAGTCAATTTTTAAAAGCTGTCCAACACATGCCAGCATATAAAACGAATGTCAAACCGAATATGAATGATGAGAATCACGTCCATAATGTTTTTATTTATTTGCCCCTCCACGAGGGCAGAGTTAGACACAAGGTCTGTTTTTAATGTGGGGAAAATCCAGCTTCCCAAAATGGGGGTACTCTGGATATGAACGAAAATAAAAATTGTCTCAGTCATCAAGGATTTCTCCTCCACTGACTGAGGACAGAAAAGGTGAAGTGTAGAATCAAAACAGATATTACACTGTGAAAGTTGGTAAATAAAAACATTCTGAAACTGAGTATTCCTTTTATAACCTATGAAGCTGCCATAGAATAGAAAATTTGATTGTCCATATTTCAAGAGAGGGGGCCCACCAACAAGGAAGCAAGGATTATCTATCCGTTCATAAAACTGAAAATTGGGGTGGGAGTGAAGACAGGAAGTAATACGGCATTTGTATAGAATCCCTCCCCTCACCCCATGAAAAAACAAAAATTTGTATGATGAACCGTTTTGAAAAGAAAATATTATAAGGCAAATTTGTACTTTAGCGACGTAAGTTATTTCACACACGTAAAACCATAAAAAAAGCTACTTATTTTTATAAAAACACATTACCCCAGGGGTTGAAATAAAACCAGAAAAAGTTTTATTTTTATTATTTTATATATTGGTGAAGGCTTTATGCAGGACCAACCACACTTTTTGGAACCACTGATAAACTGAGTGGTCCTCTGAACCATATATCATGAGATTAGATAGGAGAGTATATGCTCTCTCTCTCTCTCTCTATATATATATATATATATGATGTAAATATCCGTGTTGAAAAGAAAATATACGGCAAATTTGTAGTTTAGCTGCGTTAATCATTTGACAGACAAAACCATTAAAAAAAACTATTTTTATAAAAACACACTAAACCCAAAAGCTGAAATAAACCAAAAACAGTTTCATTTTTATTATCTTTTTATCATTTTTATTGGATTAAATGTACAACATTTTACGCCACTGAATGTAACCGCCATATTTTTAAAATTTTGGCCTTTTTGAAGCAGTTTCCAAAATCATGGTTCCATGAAACTGCTTCAAAAAATTCCAAATTTGGCCTGAAAAGGGCTCATCTGTCAAACTTTAAAAAGGCCAATTTCTTTTTAATATGGCGGCTACATTCTGTGGCGTCGAATGTGGTACATTTCATCTAATAAAAAATAATAAAAATGAAACTTTTCCTTATTTTATTTCAGCCTTTGAGTTAAACAATGTGTTTTATATAAAAAATAATTTTTTATGTCTATCAAATAATTTACACCGCTAAACTACAAATTTGCCTATAATACACTAAAAGATCGCATGAATTGATCAAGTAATCTAATTTTTATAAGGAAAATCATTTTTAAGTGACTCAGCTTTTCTAATGCCCTCCTCTTCTCCCAATCTCTATGTCAAAAATAGATTTTTAAATTTTCGGTTTGGAGTTATCTCTCTTGTCTCTTCAGATTTTTTAAAAATAAATTATAGAAAATAGTTACCCATTTAAAGTAATCTGGGTGGAAAAAAAAAAAAAAAACTATTAATGACATGAGAAAATATTTATAGATTTATACAGATACTAGCATGGGTGCCCGGCGTTGCCCGGGTGTTTGGAGGTATATGCTGAGCAAAAAAAAATAAAAAAAAGGTACATTTTTTTAACTTTGACCCCTATTATGACCCCTTAACATTTATTGTTTTGGGCTCAAATCAAGTTATTAAGTTAGATCCATGTCTAAGGAACCTTTATCTAAAATTTCAAGTGTTTAGACCCAAAATTGTCGGAGGAGTTTGGTAGAGTTCTCAAAGGTCAAATCGTTGAACTTTGACCCCATAACAGCCAAATTTCTGGCCGAAAACCGATCACATCGATTTCCCCAAATCTCAGTATCCTGTGTATCAAACTTCGAGTCTGTAGACTGAAAATTGACAGAGTTATTGCGTAGGGAAATGTACACAGGCACACACACACACACACACACACACTTTTATAGATATATAGAAAAGATTAAATTTGTTTATCACGAAATTTTATCAAAATAAATCCAAAACAGTAAACGAGATAGTGCAAGTTGAAATTGAAGAAAATTTCACAATATTTACTTGTTTTTCGCAATTTAAACTCTAGGCTAGTTTGTGATACCAAATTTAACTTTCATCTAAAATCGTATGCGCGTTAGGGTCTTAAAAGTGAATGCAATCAGTTTAGTCAATTTAATTCAGCCTACATTGTACCTATTTACAATGCCTCCCCACGGGACAGAGTTAGACACCAGGGTCGTTTTTTAACGTGGAGAAAAGGTACAAAAATAAAAATTGTCTCAGTCGTGAAGGATTTCTCCCCCACTGAAAGAGAACGAGAAATGGAAGTGCCGCATCTGAAGAACAGATGGTATTTATTTGCTCCCCCACCGAGCAAATTAGGCACAAGGCCGATTTTTAATGTGAGGAGTGAAGGGAGGGGGAAGGGAAAAAGGGGACCAGCTCCCGAGAGGTGGGAAATGGGAGCTGGTTAAAGGTCAGGCATGTGGGGTTGCCCTCACATCTGGTCTTTGCTAGTCATAGCTAGTCCTAGCTAGTCATAGCTTGCAGCATCTGCCGGAACAGATGGTATTTATTTGCTCCCCCACCGAGCAAATTAGGCACAAGGCCAATTTTTAATGTGAGGAGTGAAGGGGAAATGAGGACCAGCTCCCCGGGGAGTAGGGGAGCTGGATAGTGACAATTGGTATGAAGGGTTGCCCCTACATTGACCAAGGTCTTATATGTGGGGTCGCCCCCACATATGGTCTTTGCTTGCAGTATCCGCCGGAACAGATGGTATTTATTTGCTCCCCCACTGAGCAAATTAGGCACAAGGCCGTTTTTAATGTGAGGTAAAAACCAGCTCCCCTAAAAGTAGGCAAAAAGGGGGCACTCTGGTTACCAAAAATAATAATTGTCCCAGTATAGAGGGCTTCCCCTCCATTGACTGGCACAAACCATCTTAAGTGCAGCATCTGCCGGAACAGATGGTATTTATTTGCTCCCCCACCGAGCAAATTAGGCACAAGGCCGATTTTTAATGTGAGGAGTGAAGAGGAAATGGGGACCAACTCCCCGGGGAGTAGGGGAGTTGGATAGTGACAATTGGTATGAAGGGTTGCCCCTACATTGACCAAGGTCTTATATGTGAGGTTGCCCACACATATGGTCTTTGCTTGCAGTATCTGTCGGAACAGATACTACACTTTGATCTTGGCCAAATTGTAGTTGTTAACAATAAATAAATAAATAAATAAATGCACGATGAACACAGTGCTGTGTAAGCATGCCATAAAACGTGCTCCAGTAATCATGTCGAAATAATCATATATACAATTTGAGCACCGTTTGTTATTTTCTATCTGAACCGGCATTTTTATATGTTGATATCAAATTACTGGAAATGCATCACTCAAATTTCATGTCTAATATGTTTACAATTTAACAGAAAAAAATATTTTATCAAAGTTGACACGATATACGCAAAGAAATAATCTATATAAAAATAAATAACTCGCATGAAAATAGCTTTATCAAATTCTTCTGAAAATTGCAAATGTGAGCAAAAAAAAAAAAAAAAAAAAAAGATACAATTTTTACGAATATTGGTATACGGCAGTATAGGAATAAGTGCAATATTTTGTCATATTACATAAAAATGGACTCTCACGTTGAATCTCGACGTATGAGATTTAGATGACTAAGTTATCTGAAATCCATACAGATGGTTCGTTTATAGTAATGAAGGCTTTGTGTAGGGCCAACCACACTTTTTGGAACTACTGATAGTGGTCTTAAAACGTATGGATGGTCCTACACAACTTAATCATCTGAACCTCATATACCGAGATTTGTTAGGAAAGTACATGCTGTGTATAAGTGAAAAGGTGTGTGTGTGTGTGAGGACACTTCTCGACCTATATACTCAACAAAATTTTGATCTACAAACTGGAAATTTGGTATATAGGGTATTCAGACATGAAAAACTTAATCGCTTTTAATCTGGATAAAAAGGGTTCCTAAGGGGTCAAAATTGAAAAAAAAAAATTGTGAATCATTCACGTGACAGATTCTTTATGTTAAGAATAAGTAGGTTTGTAAACACTTTTTAAATATCGTGTCAAGCTTGCCTACTGCTTATCGTACTTGACTCACTGTCGTTAGGTTTTGGTTTCAATCTCAGCTTGAGAATTTTTTATTTTTACTAACAAGAAGTGAACTTCAGGGCCCATGGAGCAGTGGATAGAGACGTCGAATCTTTACGGTTCGAGGTGAGAATTGTCTGAAGATAGTGGTTTCCATCCTACCCAAAGCCGGCCAGAGGCTTACTTGGCCAAAAACGTGGTGAGACGACAACAGCTATGGATGGCAGTAATTGCTGAGAATGCAGTTAGGAGATTCAGAGTTTCTATCGCGTCACGGTTACCACCTGACGAAGGCCAGAGGAATGGTTGGCCGAAACGTCGTGGAACAACAACTAAGAAATATGAAGATAATAGTCTGCAAAAAATAAATTAAGAAGTGAAGCGTTTAGAAAAAAAAAAAAAAAAAAAAACAACAACAAAAAACAACGAAAAAAAACAACAAAAAAACCCACAACCCCCCCCCCCAAAAAAAACAACAACAAAGAAAAAAAAACAACAAAAAAAAAAAACAACATAATACTCACATGCACATGTCTCAGTTTCTTTATGAATCAAAATATAATAATTGTACGCATTTTAAGACCGGACAGCGCCGTGAATATGATGAGCTTCGTATAAGATTATAAAGCTTTGCAAAACAAAAATAATACAATGAATCTTTAGTGAAGGAAACTCACAAAAACTTGTATCATTTGGAATATCCGGACTACGGTTCTTATCTTGAGTGTTATTCACACCAACATTATCTTTGAGATAACTCTGAAGATAAAAATCTTGGGGTTACAGTTAAAGATCAGCGAGTATAAAGCTCATTTAGAATCAAATCTCTTCCTACTGATAAGATGATCGCCAAAGTGTCCCTGCATATCACTGAACAGTGATAAAACATGACTGAAACTTGATGGAGAAGTCAAGCATAGATTTAAGCTTATTTGGATTGTGAATTTTATCAATGATTCAGTGTTCTTTGAAGATTTGATCTACTGAATGGTTTTTAATACAATTTGTGATTTACTGAGTTGTTAGGGTCAAAGTTAAGAAATAGATTGTTTTAATTGAATTATCTCCCCTTTTAAGATCGGTGTTTGGAGTTAAAAAAAAAAAAAAAACAAGATGGCTCTGGCAGTCCATTTGTATAGAAGGAAGTGTCATTATTATTTAATCGGTATATGTTATTGGCTGTAGGAGAGAACTGCACGTCTATGGAACTCTCTTCCGTTGCCCTGCTTTCCAGTTGACTACGATCTGATTGTCTTCAAGTCCGTAAACAAGTTCTAGATGAACCGCCCCCCTAAGTAATCCAACTTACAAAACTTCCATTACTTATGCTTGCTACGCTAAAATCACATTGACTAATGTGTACCCATTAACCCTTATCCTTAAGTGGCCTCCAGGCTTTGATAAGTGGCGATTCCTGTGGAGAGAGAGAGAGAGAGAGAGAGAGAGAGGATTGATACCTTCTATATGGAATGCGAATAACCAATTGTAAGGTTTCCGAGTCGACTATCGTCGTAGTCGTCGTTCTTTTCCCGGTGCGTGCGTGCGTGCGTGCTCTATATATACTACTAATCAGACGACGGTGTCACTCTTTTGTGTGTCCCGTCTTAATGGTCGTTCCTATTCTCTACACCAATGACAGGAAAAAATAAACTGAAATCAAGATGAATTTTCAAACTGTGGAGGGGCACAAAAAACAACTTTCTTCTTTTTGAACAACTGCAATTAGTGTCCCTCTGCGTCAATAGCGATTAAGTCTGCTAGTGTGAATTTTGACAAGGGTCACGCTTAGTGCATGTCGTTATAACCCAAAATCTGAAGAATGGAACCATTCCCAAAGATGAGCGATGTAAAGTTGAGACAGGAGACAGCAGGTTAAACAGTAGACAAAACAGAGTTATGAGGATATGATGAATGACGTCGTTTTTGTTGATTTTTTGTTGTTTTTTTTTTTTGTTGTTTTTTGTTTTTTTTTTTCGAATCAGTCTCTCAATGGAAGCCGTGCAAATGAAACACTAGCACTATTGTAGAAAACTATTATCTAAACGAAATGATATCTTAAGGTTTCTGTGCGTGTGCATCATTTTCAATAAGTAAAGCAAATAATTGGCTAACAGAACATTATTTTTTTTTATCTCCAGAGTTAATTTTCTCCAAATAAAACTATTTATGGAAACTCTTAGCAAATATCTTATGTACTCTTACTTTCATGAAAACAAGCTTATTTCTATAGCAACCACTAGACGAAACGTTGAGGACGTAAACGACTATAACAGAAGTGGAAAAGAGAACACATAAAAAAAGCATTATATATATATATATATATATATATATATATATATATATATAGATAGATAGATTCAGTTCAGGGTTTTTTTGTTGTTGTTGTTTTTTTTCTTTTGCGTCGAGAGGTTCCAGGTCGCCTGATGAAGTCTCTTTGACTGAAACAGATGGCTATTTGTAGCAACCATATGTAACTGTTTACTCCTAATAAAAGAAATAATATATATATATATATTTGTAGTCATCGACATACAGTCCTGTTTCATTGTATCACAACACATCAGTGCCGCTAGACTAGCACCTCTCCCAAGCCGAGAATTGAACCTAGAACCATCGCGTTGACAGTCAGCAGTTCTACAGATCGACCCACGGGAGCGGCACCCATAAATTATTTTGCCAAATGTCTATTTAAACAAACATTTGTCCACCACTTAATATATATATATATATATATATATATATATATATATATATATATATATATATATATATATTGAGTAAAACGGTTCATAATTGTGAATTAAAAATCAGTTTCAAAAGGAAAAAACAAACAAAATCAACTCGATTGTACGATCGTTTCAGAAACGGTGTTTATTTTATTGAAATTGACAATCATTTGACAAAAGTTTTGTCCTTATCGGAATGTAAACAACTTGGTAAATCATGTATTGGATTAGAAATCGTACCCTCTGGAAGATCACATATTAGAAGGTCTTTTTTTTTTAATGTTCCAGACAAGACGTGAAGCCACTTAAGGTAAGGAGCTAACAAGAAAGATGATTATCACAAAGACAGAAGAAGCCTATTGACCTTAGTCTTGAAAAAACTGAGATTAAAAGCAGGGGGAAAAACATTCAGCATGTAGAGAGTTCCATAAACGTACGGTTATTGGAAAGAATATGCTGGAATAAAGAAGCTGTATTAGAATGAGGTATCAAAATAATGAATTGATGAAGACCACTAGACTGACGAATCAAACGAGCTGGAACAAAAGAAGCAGGGAATAGATTACAGAGTTAGTAGATCACATAATGGATCAGAAATAACTAGTTTCGGAGGATATAGAGTTTGAAAAAGACATACATATAGCCTTTTATATGTTAGATTTGGTAAGTTAGACTATTCGGTAGATCACTTATTGGAAGGGTTAGGGTCAGGGTAAGGGTTAATTAGAGCTAGGTTTTATATGTAGATCACATATGGGTGCCATTTTTTTTTAGTTGAGGAGGGGGGGGGTCAGCCTGTATTTATTTCTATTCTTAATTCGTTGTAGCACTTGAATGAATGTTTGGATAGGCGTTTATCAACACTGATCTTTAATATAAATCAGATGTTCCCACTCAACGCTCAACAGAACATAACTGATCCAATGAAACTGTTTTTACAGCAACTTTTGCGAACTGAGAAAACAGGATAATGTTTATTGATCAGTCAATCAGGCTCAAACTATTTGCTGACATTGTTCAGACGAGTTTTAAAGCAAATGATTACCTGCACGTTTATCATCTTCAAAGGGACGTGTACTTTGTGAATAAAATAACCACAAACCAGGTGAGATTTTTTAAAACAAATTTAAAAACAAAGACACTGCCAGATTTTTATATTTTTTTTTTTTTTTACCTCTTTGTCAATCTGGTTTTTTTTTATGAGGCTATTTGATTCTCTAAAATTATGGCGTCTTTTAGATTTTTTTTTTTTTACCACTTTGTCAATCTGTTTTTTTTTTTTATGAGGCTATTTGATTCTCTAAAATTAGAGAAAAAATATGGCGTCTTTTAGATTTTTTTTCGATGATTCGGCCTACTGTCCTCTTCTTTGTTGTTATTACTACAACGTTTCAGCCGATCTAACCTCCAACCTTTTTCAAGTGTATTCTGTCAAACTTTGTGAATTCTTCTATCAAACTTTTTTTTGTCAAACACAGGAATCTGCACGGAGTTTCAAATAGAATCCTTTATTTAATCTATGAGAGTAGCATGCTTTTGTTCCGTCAACAATGGCCGGGTGGAAGTCTTAAGCCACCTGCAGTTGTACTTTTCGTATCGCCCATACAGAGGATACAATTGCGAATTACTCAAAACTTCTACCTGGCCAAGGTTGTTAAAACTTCGGAAGATTCTCGTGTTTGATAAGGTACACATGAAGAAGGTTGGAGATTACATCGACCGAAATGTGTAAATGACACGCAAGATAAAAAGGTTAATCCAAATAATTTATCCTCATCTCAAATAAAAAAAAAATAAAAAAATAAAAAATATGTCGTATATATTTTCATAACTTACTAATATATAAGTTATAGACAAGATAAAGTAAATATGAGTATGTGTGAATTTATTTGTCATTTCAATAAAAAAAAAAAAAAAAAAAAGTAAGTCCTGACAGATGTGCGCTGGGGTTTGATGCCGAGAATTGCGAGGAGGGCATAACGGTTGGGAATTCTTTCTTTAGACTTTACTTTCTCATATTACCAACATATTTAACTGCCTCCACCTCACTGGTGGTCCTGGATGTGACCTTTTTTTTTTTTTTTTTTTTTTTTACACAGTGATCACCACTTAAGGCCCGGAAGCCACTCAGGGATAAGGGTTATTGCAAGTACATTACGTTAGTGTGGAGATTTGATGAAGTGTTTACTTAAGGGGGGGGCGGTTCATTAGGAATTTGTTAACATTGGACTTGAAGACATCCAAGTTGTAGTCCGGTGGGAAGCAGGCAGACGGAACAGAGTTCCACAGGCGTGCAGTTCTAAGAAAGAAGCTTTGTTCATGGAATCCGCGTTTTGATTTAGGCACAGATATAGAGTGGGGGAAATTTTTCACAGTGGATTCAGCTAGACGGGTGTTTTTCGTGAAAGATTGGCGACTATATCCTATGGTGAGGCCCCAGCTTGCAGGCTTTTGGGGAGTGTAGAGCCACCCTTTAATTGCCATTGCTCCCAGGTCTAATCTGGCCCGGACTGGTAGTACCTGTTAGGGTCCCAACTATGGGTTCAATAGAAATCAACTTAAAAAAAATATAAATATATATTCTATTAAAAAATTGTTCTTCGAAATCACTGGATTCGGCAATAAATAACCTGAAAAGGGTTGATATGCCGTAAAACAAAAACAACCAATCAACCAACCTCACTGGTCAATAATGTAAAACCTTTTGTCTTCAACCGTTATCTTTTCTTCGTTTTTCTTCATGATATAAACTAACTTGTTTGCAGGCAGAATTTCTTAGTTATGCAGGATCACATTAAGGGATGCGTGAAGTGTCGATCAATCAGTAATGCGTGTGACGACCGTTTATGTATTTTATTTGGTTATACCTTACAAAATATTAGAACTTCTCAAAGAGAGGAGGTGTATATAATAGGATTTTGCACCCCACCTTTTTTTTCTTTTCTCTTAATCTCAAATTCCATATATAAGTAATTTATATTATTTTTTAATTAGAATTCATTATTGACATGAGTATTAGTTATAAATTTATTTATTGCGGACTATTATTCTCATCTTTCTTAGATGCTGTTTCACAACGTTTCGGCCAACTATTCATCTGGCCTTCGCCTGGTGGTAACAGCAACGGGATAGGAACTTCGAATCTCCTAATTGCATCCTCAGCAATTACTGCCATCCATAGTTGTTGTCATCTCACCCCGTTTTGGCCAAGTAAACCTCTGGTCGGCTTTGGGTAGGATTGAAACCGCTATCTTCAGACAATTCTCACCTGGAACCATAGAGATTCAACATCTCTATCCACTGCGCCACGGGCCCCGAAGGCCACCTGACGAAGACCAGAGGCCGAAATGTCGTGAAACAGCATCTAAGAAAGATGAGGATAATAGTCCGCAATAAAATAAATTTATAAGTAAATTTTGGGGTTTTTATACTTTTTTTTTAAAAATTACATTTCCACCCCAAACAAGGCACATTGCCACTTTGATGTAGGGGGCTACTATTAGGGACACAGGCTACTGGGGCACTAGGTGGGGAGTTGGGTAGCAAGATGTCAGTTCACGTTACACTTGAACTTCTGCATGTCAGTACAGTTGGGGAAGCAGAAACCTGGAAGGGAATTCCAAAGTCTAGCCGTTCTGGGGAAGAAACTACTGGAGTAGAAGGCTCTCTTACATCTAGGGATCTGTGAAGGGGTGCGGTTTTTCGGGGGTATTTACGTAGAGAGAGTACAAGTGCTTGTAGTTCGTCGTTGTAGTTAATCTCAAATTTCGTACATAAGTAGTAGGGTTTTTTTTTATTTGTTTTTAGATAGTCTTATATTCTAGATCTTCTGTTTTTGTAACACGTTTGCATATTACGTAAATACACACACACACACACACACAAAAAAAAAAAAAATTCTATTTACATAGCCGTTCCCGTATGCAAAGAAGCCATTTTTCTACATGACTAATCCCATCGAATGTCACAATTAATTTCGTGTAAACTTCTGGATTGTTTCACAGAAATACTGTCCATTTCCCTGACTAACGCAGCCAGTCTATTATCGCAAGGTTTTAATTAACCTCTGTTCAATCAACGAGTTGTTTCTTCAAAAGACTTGCAGGCTCCTCTTTGAAAATAATGCTAACGCCGTGCCGTTTAATCACACTTTTATGTTAGATGTACGCGTGTAAGAGTCAAATACGTCCTACTGTTACCACATCCGGGGAGATGCCGCTCAAAGCACTCTTCCCTGCCTTTGTAACAGAGCGCATATTGGTGCGTGTGAAAAATATCGGCAAGAGCTGAAGGATAGCTGGCTAGCGAAAATATTAGCAGCAGCAGCAGCCGCTAAATCACATATGCAAATTAGCAAATGTGTGCAAACTTGAATCACAAGGGAAGAAGAAAAAAACAATCCACATAGTCGAGAGAGAAGCCAAGTGTAGCTGGTGAAGATGGACGTGTAAACTCGAGAGTAAGAAAGCGCTTGTTGGCGCCAACGTTAGGTGATGGGGAGACAGAGGCTTTTAAAAAGCCCATGTGTGTGTGTGTGTGTGTGTGTGTGTGTGTGTGTGTGTGTGTGTGTGTGTGTGTGTGTGTGTGTGTGGTAAAAGACTGGAAATATAATGAAATGCGTTGTTTTGGAAGAACCACGAATAAACGCATTTCATTTGCATTTAAAAAAAAAATGCCAAGTCGAATTTTTGCTTTCTTTCCTGTTTATTTTTATTTGTTCCTGTGATGTTACAAAATATAAAACAGATTTCAAAATCTATTGGGTGGGGTGGGTCCTCTTCCCCACTCTACTGACTTTTTTCACAGAAGAGACGTTGTGAGTTCATATTTGACCTCTCGTTATTTTCATGGTAGGTGCTCGACTGAGCTCCAATCTATGGTCCACTCCTTGTAAAATATTTCCAGCAAAATCTCGTCCAGATACAACCGCTGCCATTAAATTCTCTTTCTTCCTCGGTGTAGCTTGAACCAAGAGATACTTCCATGAATAAATAAATATAGAAATTGCTCATCTTAAAACATTCCAATATTTAAATAATTCGGTACGAATGAAAGATCAGATAACAAAAACCTTTGATTTATAAGACAAAAAAATATCCATAGTGCAGTGGATACGGTTCCAGGTGATCATTGTCTGAAGATGACGGTTTCAATCCTACTCAAAGTCAGCCAAAAGATAAGTTGGTCAACACGTGGTGAGACAACAACAACTATGGAAAGGTACCTATTTACAATGCCTCCCCACGGGACAGAGTTAGACACCAGGGTCGTTTTTTAACGTGGAGAAAAGGTACAAAAATAAAAATTGTCTCAGTCGTGAAGGATTTCCCCTCCACCGAAAGAGAACAAGAAATGGAAGTGCAGCATCTGAAGAACAGATACTACACTTTGAGATATTAAATCTTTTATTCATGTTAAAAAATACAGAAAAAATCAACGATGAACAAAAAACTTACGTACATGGCCAACTCAAAAGGGGGGATTTTTGGGGGTCGTTGGTCATCCTTGTCACTCCAGAACTAAACATCTTGTCCCGAATCCTAGGAATACAGTTAAGAGATTCAGTTCTCCTATCACGTCGCGGTTAACAACCTGACAAAGACCAGACAAATAGTTGGCCAAAACGTCGTTAAACAACAATTATAAAGATGACGATAACAGTTCGCAAATAAATAAATAAATAAATAGATAAAAGAATTCTTTCATTCTCTGAAGAAACATGGTTGTACCCGAAATTAATAAGAAATATTTCAATTTAAAAAAAAATGTTTGCATCTGAACGTATTTTCCAAAACAGTTTGTTTATTCAAAGTTTTTAAATTTTCAAGACACTTAAAATAGCTTACAAATTTCAATATATATACACAAGTAACGTTGTCTGCCTGAGGGAGTCTCTAGCAAACTCCTCTTTCAATTTTTAATCTACAGACTGAAAACTTGATATATAGGGGATTTGGACCTGTGTAGTAAATACGATTTTGTCTTTAACCGGTAAAATAGCTACTAAGGGATCGAAACTGAAAATAAAATGGAACTTGGCAGACGTAAGTCGACTTAAAGTGCTCTTGTACATATGCACAAATATACATTTATATGTTAAAGTCTGTTAAATTTTAACATTTTCTTATCCATCTGACGATAGCTCAAACAGTAAAGGCTAAGGCTGAAGCGTAAAATGTTTTGACTTCGATTCTAGCTGATGGCACCCAAATCAAATTGTTTTTATTTTTTTTACTTTTACAATAATCACATATTGCGTAATAATAATCGATAGAGAATTGGCTCTAAAATAATAAATACGAAACTAGCATAAATTAAAATACCATATTTAACCGTATTTTACGACCAGTTGGTCTACTAGTTATATATAATCCTAACAAAGGAGTACACACACATAAGCAAAGATAGATATACATATTAGTATACAAACAAAACTATCAAAAACGCACACTTAACATACACACACATGCACACATACATAAAACGCTACATCTATACGAAGGTTTATACACACAGCACTTCATGACTTTCTATACTAATTATTTAACTTTTAATTATAGATGAACAGTCGGTGTTTGATAATGGTGCGTATAAACTAGAAATAAAATGAAGTTGCTTTTATTTTGTGATTGGAAATCTAAAAAATAAAAAAAAATGGAAAGAAATTGAGAGAGAAAAGAGAAGTTGAAAAATGAACGGAAACAAAGTATAATTGGAAGAAAAATCGAAATCTAAAAGAAGAGAAAAGGGAAATGAAAAAGCAGAAACAAAGGTAGAAAAATAAAGGCAGGCAAAAAGATATGGAGAAGAAATGAGGATGGAACAAAAGGAAGGGATAGATAGAATAAATAGAAAAAAAAAGGAAAAAAAGAAGGAATGAAAACGAGAAAAAACAATGAAAGAACGGGAAAGAAATGAAGAAAAAACATTCACGAACTGAAGAAAGCCATAAAACGAACTGAAGAAAGCCAAAAAATGAATTGAAGAAAATTACAACAGAAATTAAGAAAACCACAAAAGAAATGAAGGGAACTTTAAAAGAAAAGAAAAAAAATGAAGTAAAAAAAAAAAAAAGGTGGCCTGTCAGTGATCTGCATGAACATCTGCAGAGAGGATTTAAAATGACTTCTTTCATCTCTAAACGAAAAAAACACCTGTACCCAACGCCGCAACCTCTTCACCCAGGAAGACCAGGTCAACGTTTGAGTTCCATACAAAACCTGCATAAGTCAAGAGAGAAAAAGAAAAAAACAGAAACAAAAGAGATTCCCAACTCTATTCATCATCCTTAAGTGATTTGACCTTAAAAATTGGGATTTTAGATTTCCGGTCGTGAAAGACTGGAATAACTAATCAGGATTTCTTAAAGGAACCAAAAAATAAATACATAAACACACGAGGTGTATTCAAACGAGAATAAAGTATGACATTTATCGAGACACTATCTTAGAATTTAATGGCTTTTTAAGTTTGAGATAATGAAAAGGTTGAGTTCCTCAGTGATATTATTCAATTCTAACCCCTCATACACCTAATCATCTCCATTTGGATTAATGTTCCTTTAAATTAAATAGCTTATACCTATCAGTGGATATATATATATATATATATATATATATATATATATATATATATATATATATATATATATATATATATATATATATATATATATATATATATATATATATATATATTACCTATCTGTGGGTAGGTAGCCGAATGGATTATGTCCTTGCTAATGAAGGCAGAGATGGCTTCTGTTGCGAGGTTCAAATCTATCGACCGGTGTTAATCGTGACACTCTGCACTGATGATTCCTGAAAGGATGAAAAACTAGTGTCTGTAGGTATTTAATAATTATTATAGTAATTATATATATATATATATATATATATATATACATATATATATATATAAGTGAACGTGTCTGTCTGTGTATATTTTCCTTCGCAATAACTGTCAATTTGCAGTCTACAGACTCGAAATTTGATATACAGGGTACTCAGATTTGGGAAAATATATGTGATCAGGTTTCGGCCAGAAATTTGGCTGTTAAGGGGTCAAAGTTCAACGATTTGACCTTTGAGAACTCAAACCAAACTCCTCCGACAATTTTTGGGTCTAAACACTTGAAATTTTAGATATAGGTTCCTTGGACATGGATCTAACTTAATAACTTGATTTGAGCCCAAAACAATAAATTTTAAGGGGTCATAATAGGGGTCAAAGTTAAAACAATTTACCTTTTTTTTTGCTCAGCATACACCTCCAAACACCGGGCACCCATACTAGTATATATATATATATATATATATATATATATATATATATATATATATATATATATATATATAGATATGTGTGTGTGTGTGGCTTCTCTTGGAAATATATTTATATCAGAAAAATCTAAGTAAATATATTATTTTCTTGCAAAAAAGTATGGTAAAAAGAAAGTGAAGAAAAATTGGCTAGTCATAATCAAATATCGATGTATCATCTGTATTGCTGTTTAGGTTTGACTTACAATTCAGTAGCATTTTACCTATCAGTGGGTATTTTTATATATTAATGACTTCTCTTGGAAAGCTCACCTTACATATTACTTTGAAGAATCCAAGCAAATGCATTATTTTCTTACCAAGAACATGTGAGAAGGAAAATGAAGACAAACTGGCTAGTCATAATCAAATATCGATATATCAGCTGTATTGCTATTTAGGTCTGACATTGAAAGTTCGGATTTAACTTTATATATTGCTAGGTGAGGCTGAATCCATCCTAACCAAAAGTCCAAAGAATTTGATCATTTGTTGCAGTTTAAAATAATTAAAGGCTGGTTGACCCATGGCCTTTTGTAAATCATATTCCCTTTTCTTATGGAAGTTACAGTACAAGCAGCATCCTTATCCTTAAGTGGCTTTGAGCCTTTATAAATGATGACTCATCAATAAAAAAAGACAATTTAGACTAAAGCAACCAGATTCCCTCCATTTCCAAGGAATTAATGTACACGGTGGTTAAATGGTTAACGACACTGACTGAAACGCTGAGTGTATCAAGATCAAAATCAAATTTGTTCCACAGAAACACTTTGATCAAACCCACCGTTGACCGTGTGTCTAATCTCATGGAAAGAAAGTAAATAAAATAACTGCTAAATCTCCAAAATCAGTAAATAAATATCCAGTTTCATAATGCTGTCTTCTCTTCCAGTTTCAAACAAGCAAACCTAATGAAAGCCTAGAGCAAGGACTACAAGATTTGAATGAAGTACATTAAAGAAGAATTCTAGAAAATATAAATATATATATATATATATATATATATATATATATATATATATATATATATATTTCTGTAGAAATATATTTTCTTATAATATATACTCATCCTTATTTAAGAAGCTCATTGTAATTACAGATCAATATAGAGAATAAATGACAAAAACTTATACTCCAAAATTCATTCCTTTAATTCAATTGACTTATACAATTCTTGACAGTATCTGTTTCATAGCGCAAAATCAATCACTTAATTATTATATCAATCAGTGAATCTATTATGCTCTTAACTCATCAGAAAAAAATAGCAACGATCAATCCATCAAAAGGAATTGAAATGTGATTTGACATGATAAAAATCCGAAAATTGGAAGGGAAGCTTTTTCCATTACGCCATATTGAATTTCTGGTCATCAGGAGAAAATATGCACCACATATATATATATATATATATATATATATATATATATATATATGTGGTGTGTATTCTCTCCTGACGACCCGAAATTATCTGTATACCGGAATAGATTACCCCACAAAGAAAAAAAAAAGCAATACACTTTATTATATAGAGGACTACAGGGAGAGGTAGACTCCGAAATGGTGCGTATTCTCTCTTAACTACTCGACATTATCTGGAGACCGGAATCAAATACCATACCGACAAGATTTGAATTACACTACAAACTCGCGTAGGGAATTCAATCTCGGCTGCGGCCGCGCTGGATGGATATATATATATATATATATTATATATATATATTATATATATATTAAATTTATTTATACAAACATTAATGGCTACATATGTGCATACATGTTTCTGTAATCACCCGTCTAAGAAAGACTGCATCATCAGGCCAAGAATATGATATATATATATATATATATATATATATATATATATATATATATATATATGATACGGCATAATCATGTTGACACACCGGCTCTTGTCAGATCCCCGAAGTTAAGCAACGTTGAGCCTGGCTAATACCAGATGGGTGACCATTTGGGAATTCTAGGCGCTGTATGTGCTCTCCGCTTATCTCAGCATTGTTTCCAGTCGTCTTGTACCTCAACTTGCCACTGGTATGCAACAATGTTGACTCAGGAGAGGCGTGGTTGGAGATTGCGCAACTCTTGCCACACAAATTTCACGCGCAGGCACCCTTACAATGGGTATCCATAGTCTGTCAAGCCTGAAGGAGGCCTTTATATATATATATATATAATATTATATATATATTATATATATTATAATATGATACGTCCATTACTTAATGAATCAGATATTGTTCAATGGATGAACAGCTTTTATCAGTTGCAGTTTTTTTTTTATCATTTTTTTTTAATTCATAGATATGTTTTTATAATTAGTTTTTTTTTTTTTATTGCTGATATACTCTGATTTTTATTTTAAGGTGATTATCTAAGATGTTTCACATTGCTAAGTCGTTTGAACCAAACTGACTAATTTTAAAAATATATTGTAGCTAAGTACATTGTTATATTGCCAATAACATAGTGTAGCAACAACAAAAAAACAAATGAAAAATGGTTGGTATAAGCAGAGTTTGATTTGTATGTTAAATGCTTTTTAAGTCCAACTTTTAAGATTAGTTTGGTTTGGTTTGGTTTGGTTTGGTTTGGTTTGGTTTGGTCTGGTTGTTTTGCAGCATATCAACCCTTTTCTGGTTATTTAATGCCGAATCCAGCTATTTTGGAAATAGTATTCATGTTACATCCAGTTATTTTGTAGAAGGTTTTTATTCTTCAAACTCTTTGAATCTTCAATCGCTAGTTTTTAGTGTTTGGCTTGGTTGTTTTAGAGTGGATTTTATCGTTTTTGTTCCCTGCCCTGCAAAACATGAGTTTTGCAATGGGAGAGGGAAAATAATATTTGGTACATTTCAAGTTAGGAAACTAGTCAGAAAGTGGGCGGGGGGGGTAGAAAGACAAATAAGAAATGGACAGAAGGAATAAGAGGAAAAGGTGGGTTGTTGTTTTCGTTTTTGGTTTTGCAGAACATAATTAAGATTCACAAAAGGAAGTAGAAAACAAAAAGCATCAATGTTAGGTGCATTTCGGCTCAGGAAGCCAATATCTTCAGATAGCCTGATCTGGTATCACCAGTTTAAAATCAGAGCAGAAAACTTATCTCTATTTATATATAAAAGACACTGTGTATGTGTGAATTTGCTCTCCATAGAACTCCGAAACAGGTGGGTCCATTTTTTTTTTAATTTAAAAAAATGTAAATTATTTATCTGGGAGTGTTCTTAGATAGGTTACATATTGGAGGTATTCCGATGACTATTGAAAATCGATAATCGAAAAAAAATCCAGATTAAAGAATAAATAGACAGTCCAATTTTGACCAAAGTTAACACTTACATATAGCCTAACATCACAGGTGCATTTCAGAAGTTTTATCACCACACAAGCAAAAGCTGTGATATTAAAATGCTACATTGCATCCTACGAGCAACACCATCACAATCGTAACACATCTTGAGAAGAAGTCTCTATTTTTCTCTCTAAACATTTAGTCCTATCACTACTCCCAGTTGTCACCAGACCAAATTCTACACTTTCCTCAGATTCTGTACTTTTACCATCGATAACTGATTAATGAATACATAAACCTAGCAATCTCCAGAGTTTGGGATTCATAAATAATAACAGCTCCCTAGCCAAACTCCGTCTACTCTGATTGGCTGAGCTCTGATAATTCTCATATTCCAGAATCCAATTCTATACTTCATAAACAAATGGTTACTAAAATTACAATATGGCGTCACTAAGAGACATATTACTTTGCACAGCGTCAAGTTTGTTGTATGCTTAGGTCATTGCTGTTTTGTGTGTGTGTTGCATTTTATAATTCGCTGGGCATTTGCTATAAACATTAACAAGTCTTAAAATATTGTGTGTTCACAAGTATTGATAACATAAACAAAAAAACATGTGTCGCCGATGGTTTTTCTTATATTCCGTGCATGCGTGTGTTTGTGTGCTTGTTTTAAAAAAAAAAAACTTTTGTTGTTAAAACAATTGCAAAAAAATTATAACTGTATATAAACATTACAGAATGCAACTTTTTGTGATGTATATATATATATATATATATATATATATATATATATATTTCATAATGTTTTTAGGGATACAAAATCTAAATATTGCAATTAGGAAGGGAAGACTTTTATGAGTCATGATTAAAAGTAAATTTGTATATATATAAATATTTCTTAAATCTTCTCTACAAAAAGGGGGGAACAAGAGAGGAAAAAAGGAGAAATGGGGAGCCAGCTGACCGGTTTCCACCCTCGCGTCTCAAAGCTGTATCGAGGCAATTTTTAAAACAAGCGAGGGTTGAACCGGTCAGCTGACTCCCCATTTCCCTTTTTGTTGCTATCAATTCCTTTTTTGAAGTCTTGTTTTTTTTTAATACAGTATATATATATATATATATATATATATATATATATATATATATATATATACACACACACACACACACACTCAGTAAATTTACAGTACTTTTGTTTTTATTGTATTTCTATTTAAACTGAGCCACAGTAACACATGGCTAGGTACAGCAAGTAATTAAATAAAAAATTTCGATACTTGTGCACTTTTGCGTCTGTACTGAAATAATAACGTTATCACTTTAAAATCATTCTTAACCTGGGGAAGGGAGGGTATTTTGTAACTATTCTGTGCTTCCATCTAACAATTAAAAAAAGCAAAAAAAGATACCGTGAAGCTTGAATTTTACCTGAAAAAAAAACTATTTAAAAATAGCACAATGGCAAAAGTGCACAAGTACCAAAACTCCTTTTACTTTTAAACAATGTACTGTCGACTAAGTCACTGTGGGGAGGCATGTGAAGCTTCCTTCCTGTGTACTGGGGTGGGTCCCCGACTAGAGCAGAATTTGATTGAAAAATGAGCAATTTTACTGATTTTGATGACAATGAAATATTATTAGTGTAGGGCATTCGTTGATCCTCATTGAATCCAGGACAACATCGGGTCTCCCTGCTAGTATATTTATATAATTTATATATATTTCATTAAATACAATGAACATTTTATGTCTTCATAGACTTGTCTTTATTCCGATTTCTTTATGCATTTCCTTGTTTCAAGCAGAAGCTGGCTGATGTATCTGTCATTTTTGCTTATAATCCGAGTAGTTTCTGATCTATCTGGATCCATCTTCAGAGCTGGGTGGCAAGTAAATGGTGCTTAGATATTTATAGATAGTTTATACAGGTATTTCTATTTATAAATAGAATTAAAAAGATAAATATAAACGCCTTAAAATTGGAACCTATCAAGATAATAAAAAGCTCAATAGATTAGATAGAGCAATCAGAGCCGTAAACCATAATCTAACCTCGTAGATTTGGTTCAAATGACATATCAGTAAAGAGAAAAAAAAGTAACGAATCAAAAATAATTTAAAAAATCTTGATTGCAAAAGAAACTTTGCTTTATTATATTTTCATCGTCCAAAAATATATTTTCATAAAATTTTACGAACAGTGATTTTTTTTTTTTTCGTTCTTTAAATGTTTTATTAAGATTATTTTCTATTTATTTTTTGCTGCTGTTGTTTGATAGCGTTCTTTCGTTTTAGTTTTGATACTGGGTTGTTTTCATTAGACATCTTCCGGCTGTTTACATATACAGCCTAAGGATGCCGACGAACAGTCAGTTTTAGTTGCATCAGTATCAACACAAATTTTATTTAATTGTTATAATTTTTATTTACAAAACAAAATTTTTTTTGGGGGGGGGATAGCTATGGTTTATGTAATTATTATAGTATTTTTATTTATTTATTTTTTACTGGTTCAGTTTTTGAAACAGACTGACTGGATTAGATTAGAAAACAGTTTTGTTTTTTTGTTTGTTTTTTTTTAACATTTTTTTAGGGTTAGTATTTCTAAGAATATTTACAAAAAAAAATGTTTTGTTTTTTTTTAACATTTTTTTAGGGTTAGTATTTCTAAGAATATTTACAAAAAAAAATGTTTTGTTTTTTTTTAACATTTTTTTAGGGTTAGTATTTCTAAGAATATTTACAAAAAAAAATGTTTTGTTTTTTTTTAACATTTTTTTAGGGTTAGTATTTCTAAGAATATTTACAAAAAAAAATGTTTTGTTTTTTTTTTAACATTTTTTTAGGGTTAGTATTTCTAAGAATATTTACAAAAAAAAATGTTTTGTTTTTTTTTAACATTTTTTTAGGGTTAGTATTTCTAAGAATATTTACAAAAAAAAATGTTTTGGTTTTTTTTAACATTTTTTTAGGGTTAGTATTTCTAAGAATATTTACAAAAAAAAATGTTTTGTTTTTTTTTAACATTTTTTTAGGGTTAGTATTTCTAAGAATATTTACAAAAAAAAATGTTTTGTTTTTTTTTTAACATTTTTTTAGGGTTAGTATTTCTAAGAATATTTACAAAAAAAAATGTTTTGTTTTTTTTAACATTTTTTAGGGTTAGTATTTCTAAGAATATTTACAAAAAAAAATGTTTTGTTTTTTTTTAACATTTTTTTAGGGTTAGTATTTCTAAGAATATTTACAAAAAAAAATGTTTTGTTTTTTTTTAACATTTTTTTAGGGTTAGTATTTCTAAGAATATTTACAAAAAAAAATGTTTTGTTATTTTTTAACATTTTTTTAGGGTTAGTATTTCTAAGAATATTTACAAAAAAAAATGTTTTGTTTTTTTTTTAACATTTTTTTAGGGTTAGTATTTCTAAGAATATTTACAAAAAAAAATGTTTTGTTTTTTTTTTAACATTTTTTTAGGGTTAGTATTTCTAAGAATATTTACAAAAAAAAATGTTTTTTTTTTTTTAACATTTTTTTAGGGTTAGTATTTCTAAGAATATTTACAAAACAAAATGTTTTGTTTTTTTTTGGAGATAGCTAAGGTTTATGTAATTATTATAATATTTTTTTAAATTTTTTTTTTACTGGTTCAGTTTTTGGAACAGCCTGACTGGATTAGATTAGAAAACAGTTTTCTTTTTTTTTTGTTTTGTTTTTTTAACATTTTTTTAGGGTTAGTATTTCTAAGAATATTTACAAAAAAAAATGTTTTGTTTTTTTTTGGAGATAGCTAAGGTTTATGTAATTATTATAATATTTTTATTTATTTTTTTTTTACAGGTTGAGTTTTTGAAACAGACTGACTGGATTAGATTAGAAAACAGTTTTCTTTTTTTTTGTTTTGTTTTTTTAACATTTTTTTAGGGTTAGTATTTCTAAGAATATTTACAAAAAAAAATTTTTTTTTTTTTTGGAGATAGCTAAGGTTTATGTAATTATTATAATATTTTTATTTATTTATTTATTTATTTACTGGTTGAGTTTTTGAAACAGACTGACTGGATTAGATTAGAAAACAGTTTTCTTTTTTTTTGTTTTGTTTTTTTAACATTTTTTTAGGGTTAGTATTTCTAAGAATATTTACAAAAAAAAATTTTTTTTTTTTTTGGAGATAGCTAAGGTTTATGTAATTATTATAATATTTTTATTTATTTATTTATTTATTTACTGGTTGAGTTTTTGAAACAGACTGACTGGATTAGATTAGAAAACAGTTTTCTTTTTTTTTTTGTTTTGTTTTTTTAACATTTTTAGGGTTAGTATTTCTAAGAATATTTACAAAAAAAAATTTTTTTTTTTTTTGGAGATAGCTAAGGTTTATGTAATTATTATAATATTTTTATTTATTTATTTATTTATTTACTGGTTGAGTTTTTGAAACAGACTGACTGGATTAGATTAGAAAACAGTTTTCTTTTTTTTTGTTTTGTTTTTTTAACATTTTTTTAGGGTTAGTATTTCTAAGAATATTTACAAAAAAAAATTTTTTTTTTTTTTGGAGATAGCTAAGGTTTATGTAATTATTATAATATTTTTATTTATTTATTTATTTATTTACTGGTTGAGTTTTTGAAACAGACTGACTGGATTAGATTAGAAAACAGTTTTCTTTTTTTTTTGTTTTGTTTTTTTAACATTTTTTTAGGGTTAGTATTTCTAAGAATATTTACAAAAAAAAATTTTTTTTTTTTTTTTGGAGATAGCTAAGGTTTATGTAATTATTATAATATTTTTATTTATTTATTTATTTATTTACTGGTTGAGTTTTTGAAACAGACTGACTGGATTAGATTAGAAAACAGTTTTCTTTTTTTTTTGTTTTGTTTTTTTAACATTTTTTTAGGGTTAGTATTTCTAAGAATATTTACAAAAAAAAATTTTTTTATTTTTTTTTGGAGATAGCTAAGGTTTATGTAATTATTATAATATTTTTATTTATTTTTTTTTTTACTGGTTCAGTTTTTGAAACAGCCTGACTGGATTAGATTAGAAAACAGTTTTTTTTTGTTTTTTATACATTTTTTAAAGGTTAGTACTTCTCAGAAAGTTTTTTTGTTTTTTTTACTTTCTTTCCACCTCAAAAACCTTTTAAATAAATATCACATTTAAATTTTGCGCAGACAGACAGACAGGATATTAAGACCTTTACTATCCGTGAGAAATTACATAATTTGAATTCCACCATTTCATTGGTTGATTTAATTAATACATTTTGTTTTATTTACAGCCTTTCTCATTGGTAAATTTGCGCAGGCGAGTTAAACTGACAAGCCAATCCAAGTCAACCTTTCATGCATATCTAACTCAATTTTAATATCCTTATTAACGCCCAAAATTGTCATGATACCCTTAAGACAATTTAACCTAATAAATTAAGTTTTCTTTCTTGACGTAATATCGTCTTTTTAATCAACAAACAATATTAATATCAGATTTACCTAGCCGATGTTACTAACCCCCTTTTTCTATGGGGAAGTTGTTTAAATGGATCCCAAACCAAAGACATATGTAAATCTTCTCAGAAGAAAATTACTACCACTTCATACGAAGTCTCAACTAACAGGCGCAGCTGAGCTGCAAAATGACGCAACACATTTTTGTAAATTGAAAAGAACTGATGACCAGCATTAATCAATCAGGTAAGTCGCTTTTATAGCTGTGTACATTTTTTGCTCAGCCAAAGTTCTAAAATATGTGAGAATAAATTTCTCACATGTCCAATGTAATCCCACTGATAGCAATCAAGCCTTTTATTATCCAATGTAATCCCACTGATAGCAATTAAGCCTTTTATTATCCAATGTAATTCATTATGTTTTACCCAACTGAAAAGTACTAATGCACATGCACGTTACAAAATACCCCCCTTCTCCTCATACTGAGAATGACGAACGCCACTGACATTTATTAAATAATGAATTGAAAAAAAAAATGTCTTAATATCCACAAAACTACTTATCTGTGCAAAATTTAACCGTGATATTCGTTTTCAGCATATCCGAAAACCCATATAAGTCGTTATTTTTTTTCTTTTTCATTTTTCTTAAATTTCGCAGATTTTCTGTTGAAGTTAATGCAGTTGATATTTACTATTTATTCAATTCCCAAATGAAAATTGTTGCCCTCTGTCTCACAATCTGGTTTTCTAAGCATTTTGTCAGCTTCTAACAGTTAACCACACCAGGGTTTATAGTTCTCTCCCACTACAAGAATTTAGACACCAGGGTCGGAAAGAGGGACTGAGAAGTCAGCACTCCCAAAGAGGGGCACTCTGACCTGCAAATAGTGCCTGGGAAGCCCCGTCAGCATTTCCCCGCAGGTGCGCATCAGGCAATTAGCAATAAACTAACCTCTTCTTCAAGAAAGAAGGCAAGGCCTGGGAGGGTAGCCCTCCTAGAACAGCACAGAACTAAACAGGGACTGGATCATTTCGGGAATGGCCAAATCTCTGTTGATTTTGGCAGCACTAGTATTGACACATGTTCCATTTTCAATGTCAGTAGAAATCTAACACCCCCCACCCCCAAAAGGGACACTCTAAATTGGGATGAAAATTAAAATTACCTCAGTCTAAAAAGATCTTTTATTTATTGACCAAGAAAGGAAAGGATGACGTGTAGTATGAGAACAGATACTATACTTTGCTCCTAGCTGCTATTTACTGCCTTCCTACCACGGGAAAACATGTCACAATGTCAAGAAGGTGAGTCAACAAAGCCAGCGTCCCTAAAGGAGGAGCACTCTGGTCTTGTAAAAATTGCCTAGGCAATCCCCTCCTTCATCGGCATTCCTCGGTAGGGACGCCTCAGGCAGTAAGCGAAAGACATGGGAGAATGCATCTTCCAGAATTGTGCAGGATACACTACAATCAAAAGAGAAAAGGTCATTTAAAAAGTGGCATAGACTGTTAGGGTATTTAGTTCCCTCCCACTGCAAGAATTTTGACACTAGGGTCGGAAAATGGGATTGAGGAGTCGGCGCCCCCTGAGAAAGGGCACTCTGATCTGCATAAAGTGCGTGGGAAGCTCTGTCGGCATTCCCCGGCAAGGTGGCCCAAGGCGATTAGCAATAAACTAACCCTTTCTCGAAGACAGGAGGCAAAGCCTGGGGGTCGTGGACCTCATAAAACTGCCCAAGAACAGCATTACATTGCAATCAATAGGGATCAGATCATTACAGGAATGGACTAATCTTTATTGATTTTGGGGGTCAAGGATTTTGGTGCTGAGATAAAAATCCAACATTTCTGCTGTTAGTTAAAAGTCAAGAAGAACGTCAGGTCATAACAAGGAACTGGTGTTGCGCATCTTTAGAGCGATTCTGCATTAACTCGGAATCTTAATTAGAAACACTTCAAAGAATAATTATTCTTGCTGCTATGATGCAAAAATACGGAAAAGATTATTCCAGAAGATAATCAAGTATCGTCCGTGCTGTTTGTTGTTGCTAATGAACCAATTGATTCTTGTTTTTAAATGACAACATAACTCTTTATCCCTTATTTTTTTTTCTGAAAAATATTTTGCTAGTGCAGTAGTAATTAAGAGCGAAGAAAAATATTAAAAAAATTTTATCAAACATTCAAATTATTCTTTATTTTTTTTTTTTTTTTTTTTTTTTTTTTTACAAAGCGGTGACCACATATCAAGGCCCGGAGGCCACTCGAGGATAAGGGTAAATATTAATCGTTTGTAGTAGAAATTTGATATAATTAGATTATTTACGAGGGCAGTTCAATAAGAACTTGTTTACGTTGGACTTGAAGACGACAATAGTGTAGTCCGGGTCAAAGTGAACCTGGGAGCAATAGTAACTAATAGGCAACTCAACATTTCCCACAGGCCTCAAATAGGGTTTCACTACTGAATATCTTCCAAACATCCAAATGAACCGAGTTTGGTAACAACTGATTGCAAAAAAAAAACGCAAAGTGTAGAATAATTGATGATGCTTTTGTTTTTGTCGACCTAAAATCTAGATTCTAGATAACAAGTTTGTATGTCAGACTTGTTTTAATAATCATGTATGCAAATTCAAATTTTATCAGCAAAGCAAAGGCTTAGTCTTTATAATATCTGATAATAATAAAGAAATAAAAAAATCTTTCATTTTAAACACAATTACACTATTATAATATAATAATATATAATATTCTAGTATGAAAAATATTATGATTATTACTAATACTAATAATAATACTAACAATAATAATCCATATCATATACAGCTTGGTCTTTAGTTAGTCTGTACGTCACGCTTTGAAAAAGGCCAAATACAATTTTTGAGGGTCAAATTGCTTCAAAACGAGCCAAATTCACTGAATTCGCCTTTAAAAAGCCAATCTGGCAACACCGAACAAGAATATGATAGTAACCTCCCTTTGATGTAGCCTCATTTTCGAATATCAATAATAAATGATCATTGCTATAACAATGTGAAAAAGGAACTCTTAGTAATTTCGACATGCAGCGGTTCTTCAAAGAAAGTCAGCAAGATGTTACATAAAAAAGAGACAATTCGAAAGAAACAGGGCAATAATAAAAAAAAATAATATTGTCTGGCAAGAGGGGCTGGATTGAAAGAGTAAATTAAAGGTTGTCTCTTACAATGCGATTTCATTATTTGTATTGAACTATGTAGCACAATATTAGTTTTTGAGTATTAGTATTTATTAATTGATCTCAGTTCTATATTTAAAATACAATGGACTATATTTTCGTGGAAATGTTAGACTCATATTTTTTGTGTATTATTTGAATTTTTGTACAAAAAAATGTAAATAAAAATGTTTTTTTTGTTCTACCCAGAAAAATATCAGCTTTATAAAAACATTTGTTGATTAAATATATTTCTCATTCCATGAAATTTCTATAGGTCCTGTTAGTTATAATAATATTATAATAATATCATTGTTACTATTACTAATACAACTACTATTATTACTCCTACTAATACTAATAATAAAAAAGAAGATAGTCGCGACTTACTTAGTGTTGAAGATGTGGCAAATATAGAGAATGGAAGTCTAACTAAATATATTTCTGAAAGTTGGTGTTTTGGCCGTGTCTAATTACAATTATTTATTTTTAATAATAATATTGTATCTAATGTTTGGACTACTGTTAAAAAAAAAAGCAAAAAAAAAAAAAAAACAGTCAAGCATACAATTTTTCACGTAAACATTAATTACAATTTTAAATATTAAAAAAAAAAATTTTTTTGAAATCAATTAAACTCATTTTTTATGTCTAAATATGATGATTTGCTACAAGAATATGCAAAAAATATTTGCTGGATTTCAAATCTTCACTGAAGGTGAAAAATTCATATTGATTAGACAATTATCTGCTTTTGGTAGATTTTGAAAGAGATTTCGTCAAAAACAAACCTTACAACCCAACCTCTATTTTGTCTGTTGCTAATTACGATAAAGAAAAAAGTAAGAAAAAGGCGAGGGAAGGAGAAAGTTCTATTTCTTATCAATTACTTTAATCTTATATCTATTCTTATCGAGATGGAGAGTCGGTTTCTTTTTTATCGATTAGTTTCGTTTCAATGATTTCAAGCAACGAGTAGGCAATATATTACGAAGTCTACGACTACATAATATATTATAATATACAGTAAATATATTATAATATACAGTAAATATATTATAATATACAGTAAATATACTATAATATATACTAATATATAATTGAATATTTGTAAAAAATATCTTGGCCATTTATTTTATCACGCATTTTCTGGCCAGAAAATGTGTAAAAAAGAAATGACGGTCCATGAAAAGAATTTGTTAACACTGAAGTTGCAATTAGCAGAAAAGCAGTCCAGCAGCAATGTGTTTCACAGGTGGGAAGCCCTTACAAAGAAGCCATATCCATGGAAAATTCAGATTCAGGGAAGGGAAAAATCCACGTAACCACTGTCATCGCCGTTTCACCATGACAGACTAATGGATTGAGTGAGAGACCAATTGACCCTCTTTCAAGAGATGCGGGAATGCAATGCATCAGGTAAGAATTTGAAAATAATTATTCAAAATAAATATTGGAAATTTTATTCGTGTAAAATAAATTGAGATTAAAATGGACGCCATTTTGCCGTTTAATGAAGAAAGAAAAAATAAAATTCTCGTTTGACGATGCTTATTTTTGACGATGCTTATTTTTAACAACGGAAAATTTTGAAGATGTGAAAATCGATCGAAAATAATCGAAGGAAAGATTAGAAATTAGATGAAAATGATTTATATTGAATTCGTTATTAAATAAATAATGTGTGAGAGGGATAGGGAGAGAAAAAGGAGACACAGAAAAAAGGAGACACAGAAAGACAAAATGGAGACAGAGAGACAAAAGGAGGGAAAGGAAAGAATATACAGAGAGAGAGGGAAAGGAAATAAGAGATAACGAGGGGGGAAAGGAAGGAGAGATAACGAGGGGGGAAAGGAAGGAGAGATAACGAGGGGGGAAAGGAAGGAGAGATAACGAGGGGGGAAAGGAAGGAGAGATAACGAGGGGGGAAAGGAAGGAGAGATAACGAGGGGGGAAAGGGAGGAGAGATAATGAGGGGGGAAAAGGAAGGAGAGATAACGAGGGGAAAAAGGAAGGAGAAATAACGAGGATGGAAAGGGAGGAGAGATAACGAGGAGGAAAAGGAAGGATAGATAATGAGGGGGAAAAGGAGAGAAAGAAAAAAACAGGAGAGAAAGACAGCGACAGAACAGAGAAAATGTTTTTTTACTTAGAAGTAATCACTTAAGGCTGAAGCCACTCGAGGATAAGGGTTAATGAGGTACATTATCAGTTGAATTATGAAGAATATTATGAGAGGATTTAAACTAATGAATGGACAAAATCTAAATTCATATGAGGATGTTAAATCTTGGTTTGCATCAGGTTTGAAATCAACCCTATTGTAGTGTGCAGAGAAGCAGTACCGTTGTAATTTGTTGGAGAGATATCAGAGTTCTTGGAAATAAGCATTGTTCACGGAAATTTTATTTGGTGTTTGGCAACAAAAGGAAAAAAAAGAATGTTCTTTGTGGTAGAACGTATACCCAATCAACATTTGTTTCCTGGGGACTTTTTTTTTCTTCCATATACTCATATAAGACACAAAACGAACGTTAAAATATTCTTTAGTTCTGGGATTGAGTTAGGGTTTAGAAAGAAAATCAATTTGGATTCTTCTAATAAGCCGTAATTTTTAATTAACTGAAAACATCACAAATCTCTTACTTGGCTTTCTATCTACTTCTATCGCACTCTATAACTGTACATTGGCTGAATGGCTAATATTTTTTTTAATATTTCAGTCTTGTGTTTTAATCGCTTTATTTTTTTATATTTAACTTACATAAGTGCATACCGTAAACGCGTATGTAAATTAGATGGCAAAATAAGAATTCATTTTACTTCTATTTTATACTTATCGATAATAGTAAAAAGATTCATTATTTTTATGCAAAAAAAAATGCCTTCACAGATATGACAAAGTTTGTAAACTTGTAAATAAATCAAAGTGAAATAAATAGCAATAGTGGATGTGGTCAAATGCGTCACGTGTAGCCACATTATATATATATATATATATATATATATATATATATATATATTATTTGTCGTCATTGACATACAGTCCTGTTTCGTTGTGTCACAACTCATCAGTGCCGCTCGACTAGCACCTCTCCCAAGCTGAGGATTGAACCTAGAACCATCGCGTTGATAGTCAGCATTTCTACCGATCGACCGACGGGAGTGGTGCCCGCAAATAACCTTGCCAAATGTCTATTTTAAACAGACATCCGTCTACCACTTTTATAGTGCTCAAACCGCTTATTTATAAACAAACAGCGAGCCTACACACACACACACACACACACACACACACACACAGGGTGGAACAATAAATTTTTCAATCTAAAGAAAACAACACTATAGTTTCATTTTAAAACTTTTATTGAAAAAAATCAATTCAAGTAACTTGATCATATAGTAGAGCTGACATCTATTCAATCTATTCAATGCAGCCGTCTTCAACCTCAATCATCGCCTGCCTAGATACAGGTCCAGAACTAATAGCATGCCTTTTCCACATGTGCCAGCAGGAGCTTGGTGAATACTCGGCAGGAGGCAGCGATCAGGGTAGCTTTGGAATTATGGGAAGTCATGTTGGTGATATTCTCGTTGTATGACCAAATGAAGTAGTTCAGGAAGTTCAGGTTGGAGGATGAAAGGGGGCCAGTGAGAGAAGGGTTCAAAATGGTAGCACTCCTGAAACCAAGCCTGGGTCTCTTTGGACTTGTGGGCTAGCTCTGAGTCCTGCTGCCACTCTCAGGGTCTTCCAGCAGCCACCTAATTGCACTAAAGGATCACCACACTCTTCAGCACATCCAGGTACACTTTGGTGTTGACTTTCAAACCGACTTCGAAGATATGAGGTGACATGATGTGGCCCTCACTTGAAAACACACCAACGACCATAACCGTGGCCGGAAACTACTGAATTTTAACTAATACTAAACAAAAATAGAGATAGTGTAGTATCTGTCCTCGACATTCCAACGACCTCATCATCTAATATACTTTAAACTTCAAAACTGAAATATTGTCATTACCCGCCTTCCTCCTCTATTATCTCCTACCCCAAAACCATCCTCTTTTCTTTCTTTTTTTTCCATATTCCTCCTAAAAACAATTCTTCCTAATACTAACCAACCATTTCTGTAAGGTCTGACAAGGCTGTTAGATCGTAAACACGGTCCAACATCCGAAACATATGTAACCAAACAGATAAAACGGTAATAAAAAAAATAAAACACATATTTTCTCCGCAATAGTATTGAGCACTCTCTTCAGGTTTTTACTAATTACCAGTTTTACCAAATATATATATTACCGACAGGAATTGTAACCCTACACTGATGATTGCGTAAGCATGAAACACTTGTGTATGTACGTCTAAATTGATAATTAAATAAAATAAAAAAACTATATATTATATTGGCAGGAAGCGCAATTGCTTGTAGACAGGTTTTCTGCTGTTTGCAAGGCTTTTGGTCTAACAATTAGCATCAAGGAAACGGAAGTGCTTCGCCAACCTTGCCCCACAGCAAAGTAAGTTCAGAGCGAAAAGCGGCGGCCACCAGTACACAGCTTTCCTGATATACCAATCCGAATGGATGGTAAAGATCTGACATATGTAAAAGAAAACTTTACCTATCTTGGTAGTGAGGTAAATTGGAATGCTTCTCTTGATGATGAAATCATTAATCTAATTGCGAAAACAACTAATGATTTTGGGAAACTGCGCCATCGGCTGTGGGACGATAGGGGGATTAGCTTAAGAACTAAGGTACTTGTGTATAAAGCAGTTGTACTAACGTCGCTGCTTTATGGATCGGAATCATGGACAGTCTATCGCAATCCCATCCAGAAGCTTGATGTCTTCCACAAAAAAAACTGCCTTAGAAAAATTTGTGGCTTCACCCTAAGCAATCGGATATCTATAC